>NC_134584.1:88098231-88415106 GCF_037038515.1 Microtus pennsylvanicus
CGAGGATGAGTGGTGAGGTGGGGATGGGGGAGGACAGGAGGGAGTGGGAACTGGGATTGGTATGTAACACAAGAAAAAATAGTTTAAAAAATAAATTAAAAAGAGTGGCTTTGATTACAATACACTTAGAACTTTTCCTGGAGGTTTGGTATGATTTAGCAAACCAGACATGCTACACCAGAACATCTGCTGTTTCCTCAACGCCTCCATTTTGATGCACATTCAAGGACCCAGGAAGTTTGAACCATAATAAACTTATCAGAAAAGGAATGTTTTTTTTCTTTATTTAAAATTGGTAAGATGTAGAGCATACTTACTCGGGTCCTTACAATTTTCTTAACATTGCAAATTATATACAAACAGTGAAAATATACTAGAAGAATTCTTAGTCATCAATCTACTAACATATGGTTATAAAATTTTACTTATTTTTTGTCTCAAATAAAATTTAAGTATTTCATCTTAGAATACTTTTTTCTTTGGTAAGCATTATTGCTTCCATTTTGTGTGCATGTTTCATGTGCCATGGCAAACATGGGAAGGTAGAGGGGATTTGCAGGAGTCAGTTCTCTTCCTTTCCCGTGTGGGTCCCAGGGATTGAACTCAGGAAATTAGGCTGCAGATGTTTTAATTGCTGTGTTTTCTTGCCAGCCATCGAGCACTCTTTTAGGTTTTTGAGACAGTCTGTGTAGCCCAGACTGGCCTGGAATTTGGGACCTTCCTGCCTTGGTTCTAAGTGTTAGGGTTACCAGCAAACATTAACATACCTGGCTACATGATACTATTAAAAGAAGATATTTACTGCTAGCAGTTACCAGGCCTGATTTAATAAGTTGCAATTAGTTTCCTGATTTACAATACAATGTTATTGAAAATTTGGATTGTGAGGATTGACTGCCCAAAATTGATGGGATGAGAGAACAAACACATTTATTCATTTATTTTGCCTGTCTCAATTGTACTTCAGGTGACTGACTAAAGAGATAATGGCAGCAGTTCTTTTTATTAACAGACAATTCCAGGTAACACTTCCTGTAAAAGAGCGAAAGACATAGTGCCATTCTAACTGTTTTGAAACAATGGCTTTGACAATAACCACTATACTGCCTAAATCCATGAAAGGGGATTATAATGATCTGTGCCCAGTAAGTTGAAATTTACTATGATATTGAATTTTAATATCATAACACATTAAAAATTTATGCATCTTCTTAATTAGCTAAAACACAGACTATGTTCCAGACTCTAACTACTGAAACCTAAGGACAAAGTAACACAGAAACACCATGGGGACAGATTCCTTAGTTAGGGTTTCTATTGCTGTGAAGAGACACCATGACCATGGCAACTCTTTTAAAGGAAAACAGTTAATGGGACAGCTTACAGTTCAGAGCTTCAGTCTATTAACATCATGGTGGGATGTGGCAGTATACAGGAAGATACGGCAGTGGAGAGGTAGCTGAGAGTTCTACATCTTGTGCAGGCAACAGAAAGTGAACTAAGATACTGGGCATGGCTTGAGCATATATGAGCCCTCAGAGTCTGCCTCCACAGTGACAGACTTACCAAGGTCACACATCCCAACAAAGCCACATCTCCTAACAGTGTCGCTACATTTGGTGTAATTTTCTTTCAAACCAGAGCAGATTCAAAAAAGAGATATTTCTGCAAACTGGTAACATTTCTTTTTGTATGGTATTCTGTTACCTTTAATCCCAGCACTCGGGAGGCAGAGGCAGGCAGATCTCTGTGAGTTTGAGGCCAACCTGGTCTACAAGAGCTAGTTTCAGGACAGGCTCCAAAGCTACAGAGAAACCCTGTCTCGAAAACCCAAACAAACAAACAAACCCAAAAAACAAAAACAAAACCCTGAGGAATATATAGGGTTATTCTGAATAATGACTATATACTTACTATTAAATAATTATTGTAAAACATTTTGGGTTTAGAATAATCAATCTAAAGAAAAAATTTTCTTGGGCTAGAAGAGATGGCTCAGTTGGTCTAGAGCACTTGCTGCTCTTTCCGAGGACCATGATTTAGTTCCAGAACCCATATGGTGGCTTACAGTCATCTGAACTCCAGGATCCAGTGCCCCCTTTCAGTGTCATTAGGTACTAGCACGTATGTGGTACATGACATACATGCAAAACTCTTATATACACTAAATAAACATAATGAATCTTTAAAATACTCATTCTTATCATTTAGAAGTACATACTGAAGTATTCACAAGTGAAATGAGAAATTGGTGATTTTCTTTAAGATTTTCTGAGATGAAGGGACATTTGGTAGCATTCAGATAAATTATCCACATATATGTAGCACTTATAATTCTTAAAGCCAGGCAATGGGCAAATGTGTAACATACTACAGGAGTCTCCAGGCTTGAAGAAGGAGCTCAGTGCTAAAGCACTAACCAGCAAGTGCTCCACAGTCATCAACAGTTCTTATTCGCCCCTTTTCAGGATTCAAGCTAAATAATTTTTCAACCATTAATTTTTATGGTATTTATTAGTAAAAGAATTAAATGTAAAGGGAAAGAAATATTGAGTGGCATATGTCCAAATTATAAAAAATTTCTAAACAGTAGAGAATTCGAATATAAGGTGTTTAACATGAACAAAAACTGTAAGAACTAAGGTCATATTCATCATACTAAATACTTCCTCTTATTTCCAGTATATTAACCTTCTGCTACCTACATTACATTGTAACTTTTTAAAGGTTTGATCACAGCATAATGTGATTAAGAAATTATTTTTATGGGGATATAAAAATCCCATTATTCTTAGGCAGATCATAATACATTTCATTTCTATGAAACTCACCTGCTGTAAAATCTTCGGTCAGATCAATAAATGCATGAGAATGTGGATTCCTCATTTTACTTTTAGTGGTCAAGGCAGGATGCCAAGATAAATTTCTAAAATATAAAAAAATATTTTTAGGGCATATATTAAGTTAGTATTGTACTAAAGTATAAGAATATTAGCATATGATCACTTAAAATATTATTATGATATATTTTATATATTACACAATCCACATTTTAATATATATAATCCAATCGGATTTAGTGTGGTCACAGTGTAAAGTTGTTGCTTTTCTCGAAGTCTAAAACATTTTCATTTGAAAAAGAAATTTTGGATGTATTAGTCACTCCCCATTTCCTTCCTTTGGCAATCACTAATTTGGTACCTTCACATTTCCCCCCAGGACACTTCACATAAATGTACACATCACAGAAGACACTTCATATGTAGTCACGCTAATTTTCAAGTTCACCCACACTGGGCGTGGTGGCATTTGAGAGGCAGAGGCAGGCAGATTTCTATGAGTACAAAGCCAGCCTGTATGATGGTACATTATTTCGGTTTTAATAAATAATGCTTGCCTGAAGATCAGTGCAAAGCAGCCACACTAATCAGCTAAACAAGACAGGCAGTGGTGGTACACACCTTTAATCCCAGCACTAGAGAGGAAGGTAAGGCGGGATGAGACAGGAACTCATGCTCTTTCAGTCTGGAGATCTTATAGAGGTAAGAGTTCTCTGGTGACCTGGCTGCTTTGCTTTTCTGATCTTTACCTTGAACCCCAATGTCTACCTATTTCTGGGTTTTTATATTTGTGCCCCAGGCCTGTTCTACATAGTGAGTAACAGACAAGTCAGAGCTGTTCAGTTGGACAGCTGGAATCTGTCTCAAAAGACCAAACCAACAATAAACCTTTTTTCTTTTTGCAAACAGGGTTTCTCTGTGTAGCTGTAGTTATCCTGGGACTCACTATGTAGACCAGGCTGGCCTCCCACCCAGAGATCTGCTTGCCTCTGCCTCTTGAGTGCTGGAATTAAGGTGTGCAGTACCACTGCCCAGCTAACCCTGCAGTCTTTTTTATTGTGGACTTAATATTCCATCGTATGGCTATCTATTCTGTTAACTCAGCCATCTGTTGATGGACACTGGGTTATCTCTACTTTGGCTAAGAACATTCATCTGTAAGTCTTGTGGAGACGATTGTTTCAGCTGGAGTGGAACTGCTGGGCTACAATGTTTACTTTTGATGAACTAAACAAACTATTTTCTAAGGTGACTTTACCATTCTCTATTCCTATCATCAGGGAAGGAATGTTTCAATACTGCCATATCTTTGATAATTTGCCCACCACCCCAAAGGGGGTTGCTTTGTGTTTTACTCATGTTTAAAGATCTCAAGCATGTTCACATGGTTCTTGACCACCTGTAGCTCTTCACTAGGGAAATAATTGTTCAAATCATCTGCTGATGTTAAAATTGTTTCTTTATTGCTTTATTATTGATTCCTAAGAGTTCTTTTGATATTAGACGTTAGACAACACTGTTTTCCAGTCTCAGGGCTGTCTTTCAATTTCTGATGGGGATCTCAGAAAACCAGTTTTTAGTTTTGATGAACCCCATTCCATCTATTTTTCTTTTTGTTACTTATTCTTTTGGTACTACATGTCATAAAAATGGTTTTAGTTCATGTTGGCTTTGCATTCTCTGTAAAGTAAGAAGGCATAAAATTTATTTCACAGAAGTGGTTAAAAGAATGATGATTCTTTGGAGCATGAGAGAGAATGAATTCGAATCCTACTTCACAATATATGCAAAATATACCCAAAAGCTAACATTGTACAATTCCTAGAAATAAATGCAAAGAAAATACTAATGTTTGGATATGGCAAGGAAAACTCTCATTCTGTATCTAAGAGTCTCATTCTGTATCCAAGGCACCTAGAACTCACATAGATCTACCTGTCTCTGCCTCTCTGGGGCAGGGAGTAGATATGCAACATCATGCCCTTGACAAAGAATTCATAAACTTTGTCTCCCCCACCATCACTACACGACAAAAACAAACAGATGAGAGCTGGAGAGATGGCTTAGTAGTTAAGAACAGTTATCTTTGTCGAGGACTGGGGTTTGACTCCCAGCACCCACCCGACAGTTCACAACCTTAATCCTAACAAGAGTCCTAGGGGATTCAAGGGATTCAATGCCTTCTTCTGACTTCCTCAAGTACTACTAAGTATGCACGTGATGCACAGACATACACTCAAATACTAAAATAAAATTAGTAAATCTTTAAAAGTAAATAGATAAACTGTCCTATTAGAAATTAAAAGCAACTTTATGCATCAAAGGAAGGCAAAAGGACTTTATACTGATAAATTTTCATGTCAACTTGACACTGGTGAGAATTACATAAGAAGATAAAAACACAATTGAAAAACGCCCCGTAACATTGGCCTATAGGGCATTTTCTTGATCTGTGATTGATGTGAAAGAGCCCAGTTCACTGTGGGTGGTGCCACCTACCCAGGAGTGGTCATGAAGGATCGAGCTAGTAAGCATGCTCCCTCACGGTTTCTGTTCCAGTTCCTGACCTGACTTCCTTGAACAATGGATTTCAAGTTCTAAGATGAAATAAGCCCTTTTCTCCTCAAGTTGCTTTCAGTCATGGTGATTATCACAGTACCAGACAAGTACTAAGACAGAAGATTATTACTAGGAGCGGGGTATTGCTATGATAGACCTGACCATGTTTCAGCGGTAATAATAGAAAGACTCTGAGTCAGACACATCACCGAGTGTTCAGAGCTTAAGCTGTTGTGGGAACTTAGACACAATTCTGAGAAAAGTACAGATGCTGAAGGCCTAGCTGTAAAGTTTACAAATCCCACCCATACTCTATCATGGTGGTCCATGCGGTACTTTGAGTTAAGAACTCTATAAAGTGAAATCTTTGCTTTTCTGGGCTGACACTCATCAGTAGAAACTGAAGAATCAGCTGTGACTAAGAAGACAGCAGCACATTGAGGCAAAGTTTTCTGGGAAGTGTTTCCTAGGATCAGCTGCCGTCCAGAAGGAGCTGACAGTAAGTTTGGTAATATGGAATAGTTTTCCAGCTGGTCCTGCTTTTGAAGGCAGGAAGGGGTCAACCAAAAATAAAAATAAAATAATAAATCTTAAATAAACCAACAACAAGGAAAACAAAAAACTGGCTACTCCATACATCATTAGTCATTAGGGAAATGCTAAATACAGCTACCATGAGAAATCACTTCACCACCACCAGAAGGGTACTTGTAAGCTGCTTTTTGTATTAATTAGGAAGCTTCTCTTTATAATGAATGGCAGTGAATGAATACAAAAATTGGTTGCTCAAGGTGCTAAAAATAATGCTGTCCACACAAGAATGAACCTGCCAACAGATAGTCCTAAATGGGAGAGGGGCTCTTGGGGCCCACCTCCCTGTTGATTACTGACTGTTGATGGATTCTGGGAGAGAGGGAGTAACTGTCCTCAGACCTGTATTTAGTGGTGAGTCCACCAGGCACCAAGGTTTTATTTATGGCTGATTTTGATATTTTTTGGAAAGCAAAAAGGGAGAACAAACTAATTTGTTCTTAGAAGGTTGAATGTGGGAAAGAATAAGCACTTTTCAAGTAAAGAATTTCTCTCCCTAAAGCAAGAAACAGCAGCTTTTCTTTATAATCTTTGTTCATATTCATTTTCTTTTAAGTTAGATAAAAGAGTAAAATCAAAACCAAATACATACAAATTAGCTCTGACTCAATTAAAAGCAGGTTTTATGGCACTGGCCTCAATAAGACTGATCACGTAACTACATTGAGTAGTTACAGGTCTCATTCCCCAGTTTCTAGCTTATCTGAAGTATGTTATAGCTTAAATATTTCAACAATTCCATTTGTGACATTTTGTCCGGGGCTTACTTAACTAACTATACGTTTAAACTTACTATTAGCAGTAAAGAAAAGGGTACAGAGTGATAAACTATGAAATTCAGCACAAATGTGTGTTTGACCCACAGTTCCTAAAACTTGAGTTTTCACTGGTGTAATAAATAATAAAACTACCTAAACCCTCAACCTATCAGATTCCACACGAAAATCTAGGTTTCTACCTTCTTTTGGAATATAAGTAGCTCAGGTGGCCAATGGCTTTTGCTAGACGGAGCTGCTGCTTTGGGCAGCCAGAGACCCAATCCTGACAAACCAATTACTTCTTGGGCTTCCTTCTGAGTCCCTCTTGATATGTGAATGTGAAACTCCTAAAAAGTACTAATTATACTCCAGCTTTCTTTAATGTTTCAAGTCAACATTCAATTTCTCTACAGTGCTTTAAGTTTTCTACTTGTCAACGATCTGCTGTTCTACATGGACATCACTTAAGAGGTAGCAGCAAACTAACCCTTAGTTTATACAATGTCCATTTACTGTTGAGAGCTGATGCCAGGGACAGGGAAGAGCTGCTGTTTATTTTGGCAGTGCATATCAGGGTGGTCCAATTGTAAGTAAATTACTTAGAATCTATGGCTGATAATAAAATTTGCTTCTCTCATCTCTGAAATTGCTCTATGTGCACATCACAGCCTTCTAGAAATAAGAAGCAGGTAACACATTTTGCGGGTAAGTGAACAGATAAAAACTATAATCTCTTATAAGTGTTCAGCTTCTCTTAAAGGTTAATGTCACACACTGCTGATTAAAACAGAAGGATAGAGATGAAAATAAAATGGATAGTTCCAAGCTAATATTAAGTTTACTCACTAACACTTCTTGACCTTTGTAGATTTCAATTAACTTCCCCCACAGAAAACATAATTATGTCAAAGTGTTCTAATTTCTGGGCATCATCAGCTTTTATCTCAAAGAATAGCATTTATCAAAGGATGAATTTACATATAATTAATGCCAAGGTAGCTTTTGGTTGCCTATGGTAACAGTTATTTGAAATGACTCCTACCCACTTATCAAAGATCATCTCATCACTGAATGCTAACTATTTAAAAGATTCAGGTCAAAGCAGATAACAGGAGACAGGGTTTGGGACAAAAAAGAATATCCAGAGCTTCAGATAGTTTCTTGTTTTTCAATACAATGGAATAATTCATTTAACAAGTATAATGAAGTACATAGTGTTCCTTCAGTAAATGTATGTCCACTGAAGCCTAGTGTTTTACTTTCAGAGAACAATAAATAAGTGAGTATAAAAATCAGTTATAATATTTTTATTTCATTAAACATAAAACTTATTATAACATTAACAAAAGAAATGCATGTATTGTGAAAAGCTATTTAAAAATTGTAAAACAGTAAATAAAAAACCCTTTTAGCTATCTGTCAATGCTTCATCTTTAGGATAGGTACCTCATAGTGGGAAAGTGGTCTTTCATCCCAAAGGATGGTGACAAAAACTTTGAGTGATCAGAATGCTCCCTTATACTTTCAAACCCACAGATCAAAGTTTATATTTTTCCTTTCATATTTAATAAGTGCTCCCCCACTTCTTAAGACAGTGATTCACTCTAGAGACCATGCTGGCCTAATGCCTCCTGTGATCTTCCTGCTTCTGCCTCCAAGTACTCGGATAACAGGTGTGAGGCGCCATGCCCAGAAATGAACATATTTTAGAGTTGGTGGCAAGTGCTGTAACCTGCAGAGTCATAGCTCAGGCCTCACGGCTCTTTTGAGACAGTCTTACTCTGCCTGGGAAAGCCCAGGCTCTCGGCAACTCTCCTGCCTCAGCAGCCCAAGTACTAGCTAGTATTAATGGCATGAGCAACCATGCCTTGTCTACAACACTTTTGGTTACTAATTTCATGGTGAAATGTTATTATTAAATTTCGCTGGACAAAACTCATAAAACTTTGCTTTTCCGAAAAGATAATGATAATCTTTCTGAACGACTGCCAGAAATCCATTTTTAAAGTTGGGATGTGAGGGAAAGTGAAGTGGAGAATCTTCAGAGAACTTTAAATCATCCATTTAGATTCACACAGAACTTAAAACAAAGCAGTGTGAAAATGTTAAGTTGATCCAGTTGATCCCTCCAAGCTGTCTGGTGGACTGCCAGAGACAAGACGATGGATGCGTGTATGACTACACTCCAGCCCTCAACTGTACATTAAAATAGTAAGCCATTTATTAAAACTTTTCATTACTTACATGGATTAATTTTATTAAGACAAAATTTTGGAGAAATGATTTATTTCCAAGAGCAAAATCTTTTTAAGAATGCAGAAATGATGTCTTATTTTCATGGAAATGTTGACAAAAATCTGCTTTATCTAATTCTTATAGATTTCTTTTAACAATCTTATAAAATATCAATGACATGTACACAGGATGAGAAGAGGTAAGGCTGTCAATAAAATCCTAAGAAAATACGAATCATCTCACAGGCACTTTTACAAAAAGATTCTTCACACTGAAGTTAATTATAAAGTTAAAGATGCCATAGGGTTATCTGATTTGATTTATATTATAAATCTCATAGTTTTTATATTCTTTCACACAACAGATTGAAGTGGCACGATATATTATTTAACTAAGAAATATTTGTAATAGTTTGTACAATGCATCATCATATAAAATTAGTAGTAAAAATAGAAGATGATTTAAAAAGTCAGTTATGGGTAGTAACATGAAAGTTAAATGAAAATTAGAGATTTATTGATTTTGGACTGATAGCAGAAATACATTTAAATGGCGGACAGGGTTATTTCTGATAGTAGAAGGAAAAAGTCATTTGCAAAACTAGCAGTAAAAATGGCAAAAAGTTAAGTAAGGAGGAAGAGTGGGAGTGACAGCTCAGGAGTCAGAGTGCACACTGCTCTCTAGAGGACTGGAGTTCAGTTCCTAGGTCGCTCACCTGTAACTCTAGTTCCAGGAGCTCTGACCCACTATTCGCCAGGCACCTGCACTCACATGCACATGCCCATATATCCCTACCCATAATAAAAAATAAAGCAAATTTTAAAACATAATTCAAAAACAATTTTGAATGGTGACAACAAGAAACAAATGTTTGAGGCTTGACAAGAGGGGTTAACAGGCAAAGCCGCAGGACAACAAGCCTGACGACCTGACTTTGATCCTTGGGAGCTACAAGATGAAAGGAAAGAACAGACTCCTGCCAGTTGTTCTCTGACCTCTACATGCACACTACGGCAAGGGCAAGCACATGTGTGTTAGCACACACATACACTCAATGAATAAAGAAAATATAATAAATTTAAAAATAATAGCTTTCACCAGGACCCATCCTTGCCTCCTCCAGACACAGGTCCCTCCCACACTAACCTGACATCTACATCAAGCCCGATCCTACACATCCTTTTCTAAGGACTAACCCAGCGAGGTGGCTTGACCTTTCCTACACCCACCATACCTAGTCATCGTCCTACTTCTGACCAGCCGTCCCTGTTCAGAAACCAATCTCCAGGACTCTTCCAGGACCAATCCTCATGTTCTGACTCACAAGCCCTTCCCACAGTACATCCAACCCCTCTATCCAGCCAGATCCTGTGTAACCTTCTCCAGGGTATAGCAAAATGAGTCAGTCTGATCATGTCTAGCCCCCAAGATCTAGAGCAGCTCCTATATCCAGTGCCCCAGCCTAGTCTGGCACCCACTGGCAACTAACTTCCAGGATTCTGCCAGGCCCTGTCCTGCCAGGCCTGACATACAGGCCCCTTAACAGTACATCCAGCCTGTCCATCCAGGTAGATTCTGCACATCCTTCTCCATGGCATATCCCAGGGAGTGCCTGACCCTTTCCCACATGTGTCTAGACCAAAGCCCATACTCACTGCTTCAGCTTAGTTTGGCTACCCCTACCTGGACCAATCACAAGGTTTCTACCAGGATTGGCCCTGTCTGCCTCAGACCCACTGAACCTCCCATACCATATGCAACCTCTATACCCAGTCAGATGTAGGTCAATATTCTAGGTGTGGTGGTCTGGAAGAAAATGGCCCCTAAAGAGAGTGGTACTATTAGGAGGTGTGGTCTTGTTGGAGGAAGTGTGCCATTGTAGAGACAGGCTTTGAGGTCTTATATATGCTCAACCCACAACCAGTGAGATAGACCACTTTCCGTGAGTCAAGATGTAGGACTCTCAGCTACTTCTCCAGCACTATGTCTGCCTGTATGCCACCATGATGATAATGGACTAAGCCTCTGAAAATGTAAGTCACCCAATTAAATGTTTTCCTTTATAAGAGTTACTGTGGACATGGTGTCTCTTCACAGCAAAAGAAGCCCTAACAAAGACACAAGTCTTAGATGGGAATGAACATCCTGCACATCAGTCCAATCCTTTCTCTTCACCTGACCTCATTCTCCCTAAGAATATCAGACATTTAGGCCTAAACCACTTGGGGCATCTATCCTGTCTTCTGCCAACGGATCCAAAAACATGAAAGTTCAAGCCAGTATCACCAGTCCTGTAGAAATGTTTGTCAATGAGAATTGCCTAGATGAACTCTAGAACACAAGAGTTAGAAAGACACTAAGGAGATTAAATGCCCAAGTGATGACCAAGAAAACACAAACATAAGGCTGATGATAAAATGATGAAAATAGTCCAGGAACTGAAATTGGAATTTAATAGAGTGAAAGACTGAAAGGGGATTCAAGCTGAAATGAAGATGGCGTTGAAAATCTTAATGATTCAACTAGAAACTCAAGCAAGAGCCTTACAAGTAGATTCAAACAAGCCAAAGACAGAATATTAGGACTTGAAGATAAAATAGAAGATATAGGTAAAATAATCAAGGAATATGAATAGTTTTTTAAAAAAATAACACAGGAAAGGGACATACAGGAAATGTGGGACACCATGAAAAGATGAAATCTTTGAATTATAGGCACATAAAAGTGAGAAGAATCCCAAGTCAAAGGCATAGATTTAATATTCAACAATGTCAAAGAAGAAAACTTCCCCAACCTAAGGAAAGACAGAGCATACATATACAAGAATCACAAAGAGAACCGAAGAGTAAAGACCAGAAAAGAAAATCCCCACAGTATATCATAGTTAAAACAGTAAGCATACATAACAAAGAAAGAGCACTGAAAGTTTTAAGAGAAAAACACAAGTCACATACAAAGGGAAACCCACTAAAATAACAGCTGATTTCTCATTGGAAATTCTGAAAGCCAGAAGAGGCTGGAGCAATGCATTCCAAGTCTGAAAAGACTATGACACTCAACTAAAATAATATACCCAGCAAAACTATCAAGCATAGTTGGAGAAAGAAAACTTTCCACAGTGTAAACAGCGCCCCCACCCCCCGAAAATTTATATTCCACCACACAAATTTAAAGAAAATATATAAAGCTGAAGAGAGGAAGAGGATAGCTAAGATACAGTGGAAAGAAATACAAAGTCATAATTACTAAAACACAAATTTACAAGGAGAACACAAACACCACCACCACAAATCAACAACACAATAGCTCCAATTAGCATGCACATTTCAGTAACTTTAAATTTTAATGCTCTCACTTTTCCAATCAAAAGAAACAGGCTAGCTGAATGGATCAAGGAAAACATTCCACAGATCTGCTGCTATCTACAAAGATACATCCTAGCTTTAGACAGGCACTGCTATAGAGTAAAAGGATAGAAAAAAAGAAGTACTTCAATCAAACAAGTCCAGGAATCAAGTAGATGTCATTATCATATCTAATAAAACAGACTTCAAACTAAAACTAATCAGAGAAAAAGGGTAAACTTCATTCTAATCAAGGGGACAGTTAACAAAGAAGACATTCCTATCCTAAGTACATATGTACCCAAACTCCAGAGCAACAAATATCATAAAAAATGTACCAACGGAATTAAAGACAGAGATTAACATCAATCCAATAACAGGTGATTTGAATACTCCAGTTTCTCCAGTAAACAGTTTATGTATATGTGCGTGTGTGTGTGGGAAGCAGAGAAACATCAGAATTTAAATGACATTATACATCAAACGACATTAACAGTTATCAAGAGAATATCCTACCCAAACACCAAAGAATACATATACACTTGGCTAAGGAGCATATGAAAGTATCATTAAAATAGACTGAACTCTGTGACACAAAATAAATCTTTACATATTCAGAAACATCTAAGCAACTTACTGTATCCTATTTGACCACTATGTAATAAAACTTAAAATTGACAGCAAACAAATCTCTAGTAATACAAATTTATCTGGATCGAACAACTCATTACTAAATGATGAACGGGTTAAAGAAGAAATCAAGAAAGAAATTTAAAAAATATTTCTTAACTAGATGAAAATGAAAGCACACCACAATAAAAACCCCGGGACACATGGAAAGTGGACTTATAAGAGAAATTTATAATTCTAAATACTTAAGATTAAAAAAAATCAGAAAGAGCACAAATAAATGATATATCAATGCAACTCAAATAATTGTAAAACAAAACGAAACAAAAACCAAAGCCAAACCAAATAATAAAAGCCAGAGCAAAAATTAATGAAATAGAAGCAACAACAAAATAATATTAAGAATTAACAAGTAATAAGAATTGGTTCTTCAAGAATATAAAGAAGCCTCACAGACCTTTGACCCAACTAAACAAAAGAAAGAATGAATAGGGAAACATTAGAATAGACACACATCAAAACCAAACCAAACCAAAAACACTACTACCATCACCACAAACAAAAATGCCAAAACTCAAACAAAATCAGAATATTATGAAGAAATAATTTAAAAACTTGTACTCTATTAATTTGGAAAACCTAACAGAAATGGACAAATTTCCACATCCAGCCAAACAACCAAATTCAGCCAAACAACAAGAGTTCAATATCCAAAACAAACATGAAGCAAATGTGGAGATAGAAATAGTAACAAATTCTTTCAATTAAAAAAAACCAGTAAGATGGATTCATAAGAATTATGGACTTTCAAAAATGATCTACAGTCTTTCTTAAACTATTAAAAAAATAGGAATAAAAGAACACCTTCAAACTCCTTTTAGAAGACCAGTACTACTTTAAAATCAAAACCAGGAAAATATACAAGGAAAAACAAAAACAAAATCATAAACTACAGGCCAATTTTCCTGATGAACATAGATTAAAAAGTTATCAATAAAATACCAGCAAACCAAATATAGACATATATCAAAAAGATTATCCACCATGACCAAGTTGGCTTTATTCCTGAAATACAGAGATGGTTTAATATACACAAGTCAATAAATTAATAAATCATAAATGGACTTAAAGACAAAATCATATGATGATCTCGGTAGACTAAAAAGCCTTGACCAAACCAAATATGCTTTTATGATAAAAGCTGTAAAGACTATAGGACTAGAAGGAACAAACCTCAACACAATAAAAGCTACATATGGGAGACTCACAGTCAACATCATCCTAAATAGAGAAAAAGTTGAAGTAATCTCACTGAAGTCAGGAAGCAGACAAGACCCCTCCACTATACCTACTCCTTCTTTTCAATAATACTTGAAGTACTAGTTGGAAAAATGAAACATGAGAAGAAAATTGAAGGGATACAAATAGGAAAAGAAGAAATCAAACCATTCTTAATTATAGATGACACAATATTTTTATATATAAGAGAATCTAATTCTACCAGAAAACTTCTAGAAATGATCAACAAATTCATCAATGTGGCTCTATACAGAATCAATTTACACAAGTCAATAGCTTGTCTATACACCAAAAGAGAGAAGAGCTCATGGACACCCATTCACAATAGCCTCAAAGAAAAACAATATCTAGGAATAAACCTAAGCAAGGAAGTGAAGGGCCTCTACAGTGAAAACTTTAAATTCTGAAGAAAGAGAAGGAGAATAACAGGAGAAGATGGAAAGACATCCCATGCTCATGGACTGATAGATTTAATGTTGTGAAATGGCTATTTTTTGAAAAGCTATGTAGAGATTCAATACAATCCCAATCAAAAACTCCAAATCCTTTTCCACAAATGAAAAAAACTACCATAAAACTGACATGGAACTATAAAAGACTGCAGACAGCAAAACACTCTTGAGCAAAAAGAAAAATGTTGGAGGGATTATCATTTAGATCTTAGGAAAAATTAAAAAAAGCAATATGGCACTGGTATTAAAGCAGACATGTGGAACAAAGAAACAAAATCAAAGATCCAAACAAGTACATAATTGTAGCCATTTAATATTCGACAAAGAAATCAGAAACATAAGCTGGAGGAAATAAAATCTCTTTATCAAATGGTGCTGGGAAAACTGATATCCATATGGAAGAAATTAGACCTCTATCTATCACTTAGTACAAAAACTAACCCCCAAAGATTCAAAGACCTAAAAATGAAACTGAAAACACTGAAACCCCTAGAAGAAAACACTGACAGTGCTGAACATGACATAGGTGTAAGAGAGGACTTTCTGAGTAGGACTCCATTTGCCAAAGAATTGAGGCCAGCTACTGACATGTGGGATATTATAAAACTAAAAAAATGTCCATACAGCTAAAGAAACAATCAGCCAGGTGAAGAAGAAGCACATAGAGTAGGAGGGATTTTTTTCCGTCATACATCTGATAGAGGATTAATATCCAGAATATATAAAAAATACAAGGTTTAAGAGAAAAACGCTACAATAAGTGAAAGGAACTAAAATGAGGTTAAGACGTCTACTCACGGCGGAAGTCCGAGGTTCCACGGGGGCCCACAGAAGATGTTGTCTCAAGGAAAGAAAAGAAAAGAAAGGAGAGAGATGCTGTGGAGTCCGGGCAGTATATTGTTTTCTGCTGATCATTTTTGGAAGAAGCAATACTCGCAGCCAGCATTGCTCTGGGAGATATAATGGGTGGAAGAGAATTTCTTCTGGGTGGGTTTCAGCAAATGCGGTGAATCAATATTGTTTCTATTGTTGTGTCCCCGGTGATTTAATTGGAAAAGATGGACAAAGTCTTCTGTGCTGCCCCTTTTTCCTTCCTCCTCAGACAGTCTGGGAAACTTCAGTCTCTAAAGTTTACGTCATCACCGAAAGATTGGAATAATGCTTTTGGAAAAGATTTTCCTAAAATCTTTTTTGATAGCTCAGATTTGATAATTCAAATAAAAAGATTTAGATAAAAAAAGAAGTCTACTCACGAAGTCTTCTTCATATCCATGTCTCTTTATCATTCTTTCTTTATTGTTCTTCATTCTAATTCTTTTGTCCTAACTGTCTTAACTCTAATTCTCTGTCTCAAGTCTACTCCCAATTCTGTTACATTCTTTTTCTTCTTCTTTTCTTCTCTTCTGCCTGCTCCTCTTTTTATTTTTTGATCTCTGCTAACTTCTGGGATGCTTCTGCTCTAACTTCTGCTCCAGCTTCTTTCTGTTCCCACTTCTGGTAACTCTCTTACCCAGTTATATAGACCTACAAAGCCTTGTAGGCATAGGCAACTAGGCAACCTATGTAAACAGACTAGGGAAGTTTATGGTCTTTGGTTCATTATCACTTTTGCCAAATGTTAGCAAGCTCTAAGGGCTTTTTGGATATGAAGTTTATATCTTTGCTCTGAGATCAGGCCAGGGGGACTTGATGACTATCAGAGGCACCAGTGGAGGTTTTTCCCCCCCTCCAGGCTGTGGTAGATGGTTAATTAGTTTTCCTGAGAGTTAAGACACAAGCAATAAATCTGAACTAAAGTCATCAGTGAACTAAGGTGAAAGTGAGGCAAGGAGTTAGGAATCCTTTAATGCAAGGTTAGTTTAGGTCATCATTTTTCTTATCTATGAGTGGATAAAATTGATGCATGCTTATTTTTTCTATGTGAATAGCTATGAATTAATAGCTTTGGGCATGTAGTAATCCAATGTCCTATGTGAGCAGCTATGGATGAACAGCTTTGGGCATTCTATGTCCTTGGATATCAGGGAATGTCTTAAATGAAATGCTTTTTCCTGTACCCTAAACACTGACCAATTGCCTATCAAAAAAGATAATTGCAGAAAAGCAGATCTCTATGTTAACACAGGAGAGAGGAGCAAAGATCTGGTAGTGGGAAGCAGGTTTTTTGACTTTGTGACTGTCTTCACACACAGCTCATATAGTGCTGAACTGTGGGGGATAAATCCCAAATTTCTAACAGAAGGGAAATAGCTATAGTGAGAATCTTAGAGCGATAAAAAGCCACTTTATTCACAAGGCAATAATGACAACATGCCTTGCATTTGGTTTAAACCTCCAACAAAGTTCTTGGCTCTGATGAGTTGACTTCATGAAAAGATGGCTGAGTAATTACTGTATAATGTTGCAGTTTGCAGCAAATAAATAAATAACAAATTAAAGAAAGAAAGAAAAACCAAATGACTCATTTAAAACTTGGGCCTTGAACCCGAACAGTTCACAAAAGTACACTCAAACTAAGAAATATCCCCCAAAAAGTTCATTGTCTCTGGTAATTAACAAGGGCAAATCAAAACATCTTTGAGATTTCATCTTAACCCAGTCAGAATGGCAAAGACCAACAGAGAAAGTGACAAAAATGCTCAGGGGGATCTGGCATTTAAAAAAAAAACACTCATTCACGGTTGGTGCAACTGCAAAACCATGCAGACACTATGGAAATCAGTGCAGAGAACTCTCAAAAGGCTAAAATAAAATCTAACATATGATCCAGCTATACCACTCCTTGTCATATGCCTAAAGCGCATGACATCCTACTTTATAGATACTTGCTCAGCTATCTTATTTATTCGACATTTATTGCTACATTATTCACAACAGCTAGGAAATGGAACCAATCTAAATGTCTTTCAACTAAGGAATGGATAAAGCATTGTGGTACATATATACTATGGAATACTATTTAGATGTAAAGAAAAATGAAATCAGGAATTTTCCAGGTAAAAGGACTAGGAAAGATCATATTGAATGAGGCAACCCAGACTCAGAAAGACAAATGTCAAATGTTCTCTCTTATCTGAAGCTCCTATCTAAATCTTCAAACGTGAGTACATATACTAAAGTAACTGACGAAACCAGAAAAATAAAAAGGGTGGGGGAAGTGGGAGGTATCTTAGTTAATTTTAAATTGCTATAATAAGTTACCACAGTCAAAGCAACTTAAAGGAGAAAGAATTTTCGGGGGGCTTATAGTTTCAAAAAGTTAAGAGTCCATGACCACCATAGTGGGGAGCATGGTAGTGAGAAGGAACACAAAAAATTGAAGCAGTAGCTAAGAAGTCGCATCTTGAGACCAGAAGTCAGAGAGAGTTAACTGGTAATGTCCTGGGCTTTTAAAATCTCAAAGCCTGCTCTCAGTGAAACACCTTTCCCAATAAGGCCATATTTCCTAATTCTTCCCAAATAATTTGACCAATGGGGGAGCAAGTATTCAAACATCTGAGTCTATGGGGGCAATTCTCATTCAAACCACCACAGGGGGCAATATTGAAGAGAATAATAACGTGGTACAGGTGATTCTAATGTGATATATAAGGAAACCACAGGGGCTCTAGTTAGGGAGTGAGGAGGGAGATAATAGAGGAGGAGGCAAGAAGGTAAAATAAAAGTGAAAATGTTTGAAGAAAGTCACAAAGAATCATACTATTAACCATTTACCTAAATAACTATAATACAAATAAGTAGGTGTACACACATACATGTATAGTTTAAATAATTTTCTCATCTGGGCTGACATGCTCCCTCCAAGGCCATTTAGTAAAACCCCCAGCACCAGGCAAGAAAAGCCTTTTTTTGAGTTGTTCAACAGAGCTGTCCAAGAGACACCCCAAATATTACATGCTATTGCTATGTTCCAACAGTTACCCACAGGTAAGTCCCTATAGGTGAAACTCACCTGACTGTCTTCTGAGGACATGATAACAGAGGTTGTATTGTAAATTTCCAAAAAAGGAACACAACCAACAGTCCTACCTAGCTAGACTCCTATGAACCACAACAACAAAGGGCATGGCACAAGAGTGCAGTAATAGCAGGCATATCTTGGTGATAAACAATAGTTCTTTATTTAATTGAACCTAAGACTCTTATGGAAATCATGGATCTTTAATAATGTACTTTACTAAATCGCTGCTACATTCTCAATATTTCTCCTTATACCCATAGATAAATACAGTCTTCACTCCTCAAGGAAACTTCTCTTTGCAACAGATAGAGACCATTGCAGAGAATAACAAGCAATTAAAATGCAAAGTTGTGGAGGCCAGTCTCAACTGCTACATCTACAATACAACTCCTGAACATACAGCTCAGGGATCATTGCAGAAGAGGGGACAGAAATATTGGGAAGGCCAGGAAACAGGTTCTCATAGTTTGCTGTGAGATTATGTCGCCTAAAATTGTTGTTTAAAGTCTCACCAACATGACTACCTAAACATGAGGAAGGTTGAGAGTGGGAGAAATAGTCTCCTCCATGGATGAGTTAACCACCTGTTTACCCAGTATGAAATGGTCAGACCTGAAAACATATACATACAAGTAATATTATAGCCACTGAGCAGGGTATATTTTTGCATTTAGGAATAAACATGTCCATACATTACATAATCATAATTAATGAAAGTGATAGAAGAGGTATATATGGGAGGGTTTCAGTGGAGGAAAGGAAAGGGGAAATTATGTAATTATAACCTCAAAAAAATAAAAACAAAAATGTTTGAGATAGGGGATATAATAAATATTCTCATGTAATCATTACATATGGTATAAAGGCACTGAAATATCACATTGCTGCCATTAATATGTATAACAATTATGCATCTATTAAAAATTTTACAATACTCTTAAAAAGTTTTATACACATATGGTTGCTGTTCATGTCTTTTAAGTGTGAAGTAAACAGAAAATGGTAAAGTATATATTTGTTATGTAGCTGCATTCATATTATAAAAGTTAAAACTTTGGTTTGACTGAAAAATGTGTCTGAATCCAGTCTGTGACCCAGAGAAATCCTGAGCATAAAACTTTATTTTTACCCCTGACTAACATTACAGACAAGTATGTTTTTATTTCAATACTAAAGGTATTCTGAAAGCTTATCAACATCAGTTTCAAACACCCTGTTAGAGAAAATGCCTATTCATGATAAGTTCATGTAACTGTGGAAGATGCTCTAACACTTCATAGCTAGGTGTCATTTCTAAGCAGCGTGATACAGTATTTCACAGGTTCAAGCCAGGGTAAAGTGAATTTGAGGCACAAACTATACTTCCAACACAAGAGAAATTTTTGTGTGAGTGAATTAAAAAATTATTCAGGGCTAGAGAGATGGATATAGGTTAAGAGTAAATATTGCTCTTGCAGAGGACCCAGGTTCAATTGCCAGCACCCATGTCAGGCAGCTGACAACTGCCTGTAACTCCAACTCTAGGGAATTGAACAACACTGGGCATAATGGGTACCCAACTCTCTCTCTCTCTTGCTTGCACACACACACACACACACACACACACACACACACACACACACACACACATCTTTAAAAATTTATTAAGTTGGAGAGAAAATTTGGCTGCTACTTTTTAATCTGTGACTGATATTTGAATGAGAGATGTCATATAACAGCAGACTTTTAGTCTAATCTGTTGCATATAAGAATACAGTTTATAAGAAACACAAAGGAACATATTTTTAGGCAGAATAAATTTTTAAAGTGATACTACTTTTTAAAAAGCTATTTAAAGAAGCACTAGAGAAAACCTAAATAAAAGTCAAAATAAATATGACATGACATGTTCATATGCTATTCTCAAGAGTTTTTCTGGTTGATTTAATATAAGTCCTTGAGACACTGGAATTTTATTTTTAAACTATTGTTTTCGCTGTTTTATAAATTTAAATTTTACAGTCAAATAAAATGAAGTAATAGCTTTTCGGTGATGCAGAGACAAGATCACAGGATGGGCACTGCTGGGCTGAGAGATGGCGGGGTAGTGCCGGCTGTTGCAGAGGTGCAATGTGCAAAACTGAAGCTGGGATTCTACACACATGCCTTGGAATCCTAGCCTGAAGAATATAGGAAAGGCTGCACTCACTACAGCCTAGGTGAGTCATATCATGAGAACATGAGAAGCATGTGAAATCAGAAAAGTCTCCCAATGGGAGCAAATATTTTCAAATAAAAACTGTGGGTAGCAGCTTGCATCCAGAACCCTCCCCCTTTTCTGCCTCCCTTCCCTCTTAGGGCTCTGGGGCCAGATCCCAAGGGCAACCTAGCGGGCGGGATCTTTGTTTCAATAGCCTGCCTAGAGCAAGCAAGGTAGGCGCTTTGTTTACGAGCTATCCAACCAGCACAGAGATCTGATCTCGGCACCAAGAGAGACATCACTGGGGAGTGCCATCACTGGGAAGGTACATAAGTAGACAAGGAGACCTGATCCTGTAAAAGAAGATCCATAGGGAAGCATTTGGAGGAAGAGATGGGCAGGCGCCAATGCAAGAATTAACCCAACAATCTGAAGAACAACATGAAACCAACAGAACCCAGCGACCTCACAACAGGAGAACAGGAACACCTTAATCAAGAAGAAGTAGAAAAAATTGACTTTATGAAAGTGATTGACACCCTTAAACAGCATGTAAAAAATGCCCTTATAGATATGGATGAGAAATATAACAGAAAGTTTGAAGAATTGAATAAATCAGTGAATGATACCCTAGGAAACCAAGGGAAAACAATCAAACAGATAATGGAAACAGTTCAAGACTTGAAAACTGAAATGGAGGCAAAGAAGAAAACACAAACAGAGGGCTGGCTGGACATGGAAAATCTAGGTAAACGAATAGAGACTACAGAAACAAGCATAACCAGCAGAATACAAAAGATAGAAGAAAAAAATCTCAGATTCTGAAGATACCATAGAGAAAATAAATGCACTGATCAAAGAAAACAGCAAGTCCAACAAACTCTCATCACAAAACATTCAGGAAATATGGGACACAATAAAAAGACCAAACCTAAGAATAATTGGAGTAGAAGAAGGAGAAGAAGTGCAGCTCAACTGTCCAGAAAATATATTTAATAAAATTATAGAAGAAAACTTTCCCAACCTAAAGAAAGATGTACCTATGAAGGTTCAAGAAGCATACAGAACACCGAATAGGCTGGATCAAAAAAAAAATCCCCTCGCCATATAATAATCAAATCACAAAGCATACAGAATAAAGGAAGAATATTAAGAGCCGCAAAGGAAAAAGGCCAAGTTACTTATAAAGGTAAACCTATCAGACTTACACCTGACTTCTCTATGGAAACCATGAAAACCAGAAGGTCCTGGAAAGATGTACTGCAAAAACTAAGAGACCATGGATGCAAGCCCAGACTACTATACCCTGCCAAGCTTTCGTTCACTATAAATGGAGAAAACAAAATTTTCCAGGATAAAAACAAATTTAAACAATATGTAGCCACAAATCCAGCCTTACAGAAAGTAATAGAAGGAAAATCACTAACCAAGGAATCCAACAATGCCCACAATAACTCAGACATCTAGAGACCCTTCACCAGCGCAACTCAAAGAAGGGAAACACACAAACTCTACTACTAAAAAAGTGACCGGAGTTAACAACCATTGGTCATTGATATCACTTAATGTCAATGGACTCAACTCACCTATAAAAAGGCACAGGCTAAGAGATTGGATAAAAAACCAGGATCCAACATTCTGCTGTTTACAAGAAACACACCTCAACCACAAAGGCAGGCACCTACTCAGAGTAAAGGGCTGGGAAAAGGCTTATCAAGCAAATGGACCTAAGAAACAAGCAGGTGTGGCCATACTAATTTCTAACAAAGTTGACTTCAAACTTAAATCAATCACAAGAGATGGAGTGGGACATTTTATACTCATAACAGGAACAATTCATCAGGATGAAGTCTCGATCCTGAATATCTATGCCCCTAATATAAAAGCACCCACGTACGTAAAAGAAACATTACTAAAGCTCAAGGCAGCCATCAAACCGCACACACTAATAGTAGGAGACTTCAACACTCCTCTCTCACCAATGGACAAGTCAATCAGACAGAAACCTAACAGAGAAATTAGAGAATTAATGGAGGTAATGAATCAATTGGACTTAACAGACATCTATAGAATATTCCACCCAAACAGGAAAGAATATCCCTTCTTCTCTGCAGCTCATAGAACCTTCTCGAAAATTGACCACATACTCAGTAACAAAGCAAACTTCCACAGTTACAAAAAAAATTAGTAACCACCTGTGTCTTATCAGATCACCATGGATTAAAGTTAGAATTCAACAACAATGCTACCCCCAGAAAGCCTACAAACTCATGGAAACTGAACAGTCAACTACTGAACCATACCTGGATTAAGGAAGAAATAAAGAAAGAAATTAAAGTCTTCCTTGAATTTAATGAAAATAAAGAAACACCATACTCAAACTTACGGGACACTATGAAAGCAGTCCTAAGAGGAAAGTTCATAGCACTAAGTGCCCACTTAAAAAAAAAACAGAGAAAGCACATATTGGAGACTTAACAGCCCACCTGAAAGCTCTAGAAAAAAAAGAACTCACCTAGGAGGAGTAGAAGACTGGAAATAATCAAACTGAGGGCTGAAATCAACAAAATAGAAACACAGAAAACAATCCAAAGAATCAATGAAACAAAATGCTGGTTCCTGGAGAAAATCAACAAGATTGATAAACCCCTATCCAAACTAATCAAACGGCAGAGAGAGAATATGCAAATTAATAAGATCAGAAATGAAAAGGGGGACATAACCACAGACACAGAGGAAATTCAGAGAATCATTAGATCTTACTACAAAAGCCTATATGCCACAAAACTGGAAAATGTAAAAGAAATGGACACTTTTTTAGAGAAATACCATATACCAAAGTTAAACCAGGACCAGGTAAACAATCTAAATAGACCTGTTAGTCGCGAAGAATTAGAAGCTGTTATCAAAAACCTCCCTACCAAAAAACAAACCAAGGACCAGATGGTTTCAATGCGGAATTCTACCAGAACTTCCAATAAGACCTAATACCTATACTCCTTAATGTATTTCACAATATAGAAAGAGAAGAGTCATTACCAAATTCCTTTTATGACGCTACAGTTACTCTGATACCAAAACCACAAAAAGACTCAACCAGGAAAGAGAATTACAGGCCAATCTCACTCATGAACATCGACGCAAAAATCCTCAACAAAATACTGGCAAACCGTATCCAAGAACACATTAGAAAAATTATCCATTATGATCAAGTAGGCTTCATCCCAGAGATGCAGGGCTGGTTCAAACATACAAAAATCTATCAATGTAATCCATCATATAAATAAACTGAAAGAAAAAAACCATATGATCATTTCATTAGATGCTGAAAAAGCATTTGACAAAATTAAACATCCCTTTATGATAAAAGTCTTGGAGAGATTAGGGATACAAGGGTCATACCTAAATATAAGAAAAGCGATATACAGCAAGCTGACAGCTAACATCAAATTAAACGGAGAGAAACTCAAAGCCATCCCACTAAAATCAGGAACACGACAAGGGTGTCCACTCTCGCCATACCTCTTCAATATAGTGCTTGAAGTTCTAGCAATAGCAATAAGACAACATAAGGGGATCAAGGGGATTCGAATTGGAAAGGAAGAAGTTAAACTTTCGTTATTTGTAGATGATATGATAGTGTACATAAGCGACCCCAAAAACTCCACCAGAGAACTTTTACCTCTGATACACAGCTTTAGTAATGTGGCAGGATACAAGATCAACTCCAAAAAATCAGTCGCCCTCTTATACACAAAGGATATGGAAGCAGAGAGGGAAATCAGAGAAGCTTCACCTTTCACGATAGCCACAAACAGCATAAAATATCTTGGGATAACTCTAACCAAGGAAGTGAAAGATCTATTTGACAAGAACTTTAAGGCATTGAAGAAAGAAATTGAAGAGGATACCAGAAAATGGATGGACATCCCTTGTTCTTGGATTGGGAGGATCAACATAGTAAAAGTGTCAATTCTACCAAAGGCAATTTATAGATTCAATGCAATCCCCATGAAGGTCCCATCAAAATTCTTCACAGATCTTGAGAGGACAATAATCAACTTTATATGGAAAAACAAAAAACCCAGGATAGCCAAAACAGTCCTATACAATAAAGGATCTTCTGGAAGCATTACCATCCCTGACTTCAAACTCTATTACAGAGCTACAGTAATGAAAACAGTGTGGTACTGGCATAAAAACAGAGAAGTTGACCAATGGAATCGTATAGAAGACCTGAATTTTAACCCAAAAACCTACGATCACCTAATTTTCAATAAAGGAGCTAAAAGTATGCAATGGAAGAAAGAGAGCATCTTCAACAAATGGTGCTGGCACAACTGGATGTCAACCTGTAGAAGAATGAAAATAGACCCATATCTATCACCATGCACAAAACTCAAGTCCAAATGGATTAAAGACCTCAATATCAGTCCGAACACACTGAACCTGATAGAAGAGAAAGTGGGAAGTACCCTACAACAGATGGGCACAGGAGATCGCTTCCTATGTATAACCCCAGCAGCACAGACATTAAGGGCAACATTGAATAAATGGGACCTACTAAAACTGAGAAGCTTCTGTAAAGCAAAGGACACTGTCACTAAGACAAAAAGGCAACCTACTAACTGGCAGAAGATCTTCACCAACCCCGCAACAGACAAAGGTCTGGTCTCCAAAATATATAGAGAACACAAGAAACTAGACTTTAAAATGCTAATTAACCCAATTAAAAAATGGGGCACTGAACTGAACAGAGAATTCTCAATAGAAGAAGTTCAAATGGCCAAAAGACACTTAAGGTCATGCTCAACCTCCTTAGCAACCAGGGAAATGCAAATCAAAACAACTTTGAGATATCATCTTACACCTGTCAAAATGGCTAAAATCAAAAACACCAATGATAGCCTTTGCTGGAGAAGCTGTGGAGGAAGGGGTACCCTCATCCATTGCTGGTGGGAATGCAATCTTGTGCAACCACTTTGGAAATCAGTGTTTCGGTTTCTCAGGAAATTCGGGATCAACCTACCCCTGGACCCAGCAATACCACTCTTGGGAATATACCCAAGAGATGCCCTATCATATGACAAAAGCATTTGTTCAACTATGTTCATAGCAGTATTATTTGTAATAGCCAGAACCTGGAAACAACCTAGATGTCCTTCAATGGAAGAATGGATGAAGAAAGTGTGGAATATATACACATTAGAGTACTACGCTGCGGTAAAAAACAATGACTTCTCGAATTTTGCATGCAAATGGATGGAAATAGAAAACACTATCCTGAGTGAGGTAACCCAGACCTAAAAAGATGAACATGGGATGTACTCACTCATAGTGGATTCTAGCCATAAATAAAGTTCACGGAGTCTATAATTGGTGAACCTAAAGAAGCTAAGTAAGAAGGTGAACCCAAGGAAAAACATATAGTTATCCTCTTGGCTATGGGAAGTAGACAAAATTTCCAGGGAGAAAATTGGGATCTTGGGGGTGCGGTGGGATGGGGGTAAGGGGAGATGGGGAGACAAAAGTGAGAAGGGGAGATGGGGGGAACTTGGGGAAACAGGATGATTGGGATAAAGGAAGGTTGGATAGGGGAGCATGTAAGCAAAATTCTTAGTTAAGGGAGCCACCTTAGGGTTGGCAAGAGACTTGAACCTAGAGTGGCTCCCAGGGGCCCAAGGCGATGTCCCCAGTTAGTTCCTTGGGCAGCTGAGGACAGGGAACCTGAAATGACCCTATCCTATAGCAATACTGACGAATATCTTGCATATCATCATAGAACCTTCATCTGGTGATGGATGGAGATAGAGACAGAGACCCACACTGGAGCACTGGACTGAGCTCCCAAGGTCCCAATGAGGAGTGGAAGGAGGGAGAACATGAGCAAGAAAGTCAGGACCACCAGGGGTACACCCACCCACTGAGACAGTGGGGCTGATATATTGGGAGCTCACCAAGGCCAGCTGGACTGTGGCTGAAAAAGCATGGGATAAAACCGGACTTTCTGAACATGGCGAACAATGAGGGCAGATGAGAAGCCAAGGACAATAGCACAGGGTTTTGATCCTACTTCATGTTCTGGCTTTGTGGGAGCCAAGCCAGTTTGGATGTTCACCTTCCTAGATAGACAGAGGGGGGAGGACCTTGGACTTTCCACAGGGCAGGGAACCCTGACTGGTCTTTGGACTGGAGAGGGAGGGAGAGAGGAGTGGGGGGAGGGGGAGTAGGGTGGGGGGAGGGGAGGGAAATGGAGGGCTGGGAGGAGGCGGAAACTTTTTTTTCCTTTTCTCAATAAAAAAAAAACAACAAAAACTGTGGGTAGGATGGAGGCAGGTAGAAAAAAAAATCAGTGGCAAAGGTAAAACCAAGCATGGGCTTGTAACCCAAAACCCATAAAATCTGACAAGGTGAGTTTGATCCCAGCACACCAGAAAGAATTAAGAAATGCCTTTAGAAAGAAAGTCAGAAAGGCTGACACAGACACACAATCTCCTTTTGGCACTAAAATACAGATCTAACTGGTCTGAGTTGTGGAGATTAGTATTCCTACTTTACTCAGAGCCAACCACAAAGACAGAACCAAGGTGCTGGGGAAAACCATCTTAACTAGCAAGAAATACTGACTGATAATATATAGTTCTTATTTCATTTTGTATCTTTATTTTTAAAATTTATAGTTTTTTATTTCATTTTTTGCAATGTTCAAGCAAGAGAGACCTTTTTTATATAACTGTTCACTTTTAATTTTTACATACACTTACTTATTCTGGGAGGATGCATATGCCATAGCATGCTTGTGAAGCTCAGAGGACAACTTGAGGGAGTTGGTTCTCTCCCTCTACCAGTATGAGTCCTGGGGATAAAGCCATGTCTCCTCAGGCTTGGTGACAATCATTTACACCACTGGACCAACCTGCTGGCCCTCTTTCTTTTCATGCACCTTCTCTATAACACTTTTCTCTATTATTTCTCATAGTTCCAACCCACATACTTTCCCTCCTCTTCATAAACCACTCCCTCTTTCCTCCTTTTCTTTGCCTTTTACTATTAGCACCCTTAGTTCCAAAAACGTACAGACTGCATTCCCACCAATGCTAGTGCTTCTGCCTCTTAGCCATACTAGACAAATACAGGAAGTTTACAGTATTGTTACTGCCTGTTTACATTTGGACTGCTGTCAAATCATTGTATCAACTACTACCTTTGGTTTCCCCTTTAACTTAGCAATAGGAAGCAAACCTCCAAAGACAACTCACCAGGAAAACATAAACAAATAGGTAGGAAATAACAATCTTCAGTGTCTAGCAGAAAGACACATCTATCTCAATAAATTCATTAAACACAACAACAAAATGAAATGCATGAGAAACAAGTTATCATGATACCACCACAGCCTCCTATGCCCTCCCTCAGTGTTGGAAATGAAAGAAAAGGAAATGGCAGAAAGATTTGAGAGTCCTCCTTTCCAAAAGATGCAAAGATCACAAAGGACTCAAGTAGCAGAAGACAACTGGAGTCAGAAAACCAGTTCAGGACTGAATAAGAAAGTACCAGAATGTATGAAGATGTAAGTAATATTCCCAACAATTTCAAAAGCACAGTAGCAAAGTTCAGCAAGAAAACTGAGAACCTGTAAAAGGATCAAACAGAAATGCTGCAAAAAGTATCTGTAAAATTAAAAAAAAAATACAGTGATGTTATTTCAGTAATGTGTGCCCTAACGGAGATGTCATGAAAAACCAGCCAGGGGTCACCAGCACAATCTCAGTCACAAGTCTGACTTTGAGTAGTTTGGGCTTCCTGAGGAGTACCGACCTGCTGGGGCGGTGATGGTGAGTGTATGATTTTCTTGTCCCTCATCCTGTTCCTTTTAGAAATGGCCCTAAACCCAATGAAGATCTGCTTATAAGCTATCTCTAGAGCACGACTGGCTTCAAATATTTAGTAAAGTTTGGAGGAAGGGAAAGGTTTCTCATTTAAGATTCACAACAATTTTTTTTACAAGTTCATTTTGATTAAGTATCCAAAAATTTATATTTTTTTATAAAAAATCTTTACAAAAGGATGGCAGGAAATCTGAGCATTTCTCCATGAGACACCTTAAATACAATGTACTAATGTCGTCCTGTAAATCACATTAGAAAACATAATCATAACAACATATTATGCCTCAAAAACAGAGAAATTTGTTGGAGTGTCAAGTAACTATTAGAAGACCTACTGAAAAGGGTGATTCTCTACAGTTCCTCAAAGGCCAAACAAACAAAAAACAAGCAATCAAACAAATATGATCTCTATACATGCACAAAAATTTGCCTTACTAGATGCAGAAAATAATGAAACATTAGAAAACATATTGAAGGCTCCTCATAAAAAGTACCACGCCATCACTTGTCCCAAGTTAGGGGAAAATTGTATTGAAATTCGGAGGAATTGAGGCATAGACCTTTGAACTGCATGCTTAAACAATACTAAAACCTTAGTATATATCTGGTCAATGACAAAGTTCACACTTAACAGTATCCAGTACTAACGGGGGTGCTTAAATTTTTGGCAATTATTCATTTACTTTTTTATTTAACCAATGAAATAAAGAAGCACAATTTATGAACTAAAGTACAGGAGCTAACAGAACAATTATAGCCCTACTAGACTAGAGTTATTCATTTTATTAAATTCCAGCATCATCTAATGAACTGCTATTTACACAGAGATCTGTAAAGCCTGTATCCTACGGGAAGAATAGACTAAGGTAGGTTTATATACAAAATAGTTACAGATCAAATCCCAACTCTTTGAGACAGCTTCTATGTTGACCAAATACTCTGAAATATTTTTTTCAAACAACCATTTCTAATGAGTTGGCTTTTCTTCAAAGATAAAGCAATGTCCACACATAGCCCTGGCAGCAAAAGAATACATGATTAATTACACAGGTATACTGCTAGTTACTCACCCTCCTAATAGTATCTGTGGCTGGCTGGATTCATTTGTGATACCAAATACATCAGGAATTAGATCACCATTGAAGCTGAAAAGAAAACAGTATAAAAATTAGGTAGCTGTTTTATTAAAATGTCACTTTTAACTTAGTTTTCAGGAATGTGGAATATTACCATACTCAACTGTGTCTATTTGTTGCCAATGAAGCAGAAACAACAGTTGCCCCTTCCAGACTAAAGTCTTTTAGTTTTGCTAATGGACCCACCAGCCGCAATAAACCTCCAACTATAAGAAGTCTATACGAATTAGATTTGCATGATCAGAAATCATACATTAGCTATCTACATATAATACATTTTAAGTTGGTGAATATACATATGTTTAACTTGAAAGAAAATTTCTCACCTAAGATAACAATGCTTCCTCCAAGGGTCAAATACCATTTAAGAAAAGCCACAACACCAGGAATGCAAACTCTCTTTTGACTTTTTGGTCAGGGCTATCTAAGAGATTCCCCAAATATTACATGAGTCCCTACTCCTGAAGACACCATGCTCTTCAGACCCAGGGTCTGGAGGCCCGAGCTAGAACTCACCTGAAATCTTCTCCCCTAAGACAAGCTTTCACAGTAACAGGGGTTGCAATGCAAATTTCCAAAGTAGGAAAGCAACTAACAGTCCTACCCAGCTAGACTCCAGTGAACAACAGCAACAAACAGCATGTCATAATAACCCTAAGGTTACAGCAGTGGCACACACACCTTGGTGGGAAACAACAGCTCATTAAGTTGTAACTAAGACCCTCTCAACAACAGTGAAATCATATCTGGTACTGGAAACCAAGTCAACTACCCAATGTAGGGATGTCATATGCATCTTGGAGGAGAACCTATCAATCTCACTTTACTAAACCCGCACGATTCCTATTATATTCTCAATATTAATCCTCATACTCACAGACATAGTCCACACCCCTCATCAAGGAAACTTCTTTATGCTTTCGCTTTGAAACAGAAGAAGACCACTCATTCCCAGTGATACATCTACAACATAACTCCTCTTGGACCTAAGGCTCAAGGGTCATTGCAGAAAAGGGGACAGAAAGATTGGGAAAGTCAGAAGAAAAGGCTCTCAGTTTGCTGTGAAATTGTGTCTCTTAAAAATGTCATAGGGCAGAGAAAGGAAATAGGAGGAGGAATATTGAGTCACAAGAGAGATGCCAGGAGACATGGAGAAGAAACAGGAAGCTCAAGATAAAAGAAAGAAATTTTAGGGGACCAGACCCTGTGAAGCACAGTTTCCATCCATACCAACTGGAGGAAGAGATGGGTAGACAACAAGGTAGGAATACACTCAACAACACAAAGAACAATACAGCAACACCAGGAACTAGGGCTTCTACAGCCAGAAGACATGAACGTTCCAACACAGATGAAATAGAAGAAAATGAAACTAAAAAAACTTCATAAAGATGATTGAGGCTCTAAAATAGGAAAGAAAAAATTTTCTTAAAGGAATAAAAGAACAGAAAAACAAAAAATTGGAAAATATAAATAAATCCCTTTTTAAAGACCAAAAAAAAAAAAGCAATCAAACAGGTGCAATAAAGGTAAAACAGAAGCAATAAAGAGAATACAAACTGAAGGAACTCTGGAAATGGAAAACCTGGGTAAATAATCAGATGTGAGCATAAACAACAAAATACAAGAGATGGAAGAGAGACTCTCAGGTGTTGAAAATACAATAGAGGAAATAAATTCAATGGTCATGGAAAATGTTAAATGCAACAAATTCTTAACACAAAATATCTAGGAAATCAGAGCTACCATGAAAAGACTGAACCTAAGAATAATAGGAATTGAAGGAGAATGATGATATTCCATGACAGAACCAGATTTAAACAATACCTAGCCATAAACCTACACAAAGAACGAGAAGGAAAACTCAAACCCAAGGAAGTTAGCTACATCTGCAAAAACACAGGCAATAGATAATCTTAAGAAGAGAAACACACACACACAATACCACCACCATTACCAAAACCAAAAATAACACAAACTAGCAATCGCAGGTCATTATTATCCCTTAATATCAATGAACTCAATTTTCCTATAAAAAGACACAGGCCAACAGATTGGATATGAAAACAGGATTTATCCTTCTGCTGCATACACAAAACACACCTCAACTACAAAGCAGACATTAATTATTTCACAGCAAAGGATTGGGAAAAGATTTTCCAAGCAAATGGACCTAAGAAACAAGCTGGAGTACCAATCCTAATATCTAACAGAATAGACTTCAAACTAAAATTAGTCTAAAGAGACGAAGAAGGTCATTTCATATTCATCACAGGAAAAATTCATTAAGATGAAGTCTCAATTCTGAACATTTATGCCTGAAATACAAGGGCATCCACATTCGTAAAAGAAACATTACTAAAGCTTAAATAACATATCAAGCCCCATACACTAATAGTGGGAGACTTCAATACCCAACTCTCACCATTGGACTGGTTTGCCAGAGAGAAACTTAATAGAGAAATAAAAGAGCTAATGGATATTATGACTCAAAAGGGCCTAACAGACATATATAGAAATTCCACCCAAACAGAGAAGAATATACCTTCTTCTAAGCACCCCATGGAATCATCTCTAATGTCAATCACATACTTGATAACAAAGAAACATAAACAGATACAAAAAAAATTGAAATAACCATTGTGTCTTATTGGATCAACATGCTTTATTCCTTGACAAATTAATATCAACTGGCGGAAAGACACTTAAGGAAATGCTCAACATCCTTAGTCCTCAGAGAAATGCAAATCAAAACAACTTTGAGACACCACCTTACACCTGTCTGAATAGCCAAGATCAAAAACTCTGATGTCAACTTATGCTGGAGAGGATGTGGAGTAAGGGGAACACTCCTCCATTGCTGGTAGGAGTGCAAACCTATACAGCTGCTTTGGAAATCAGTATAGCAATTTCTCAGAAAATTAGAGAACAATCTACCTCAAGATCCAGCAATACCACTGTTGGCCATATCCCCAAAGGATGCTCAACCATACCACAGGACATGTGCTCAACTATGTTCATAGCATCTATCTATCTATCTATCTATCTATCTATCTATCTATCTATCTATCTATCTATCTATCTATCTATCATCTATCTATCTTTTTAGTTTTTTGAGACAGGATTTCTCTCTGTATCTCTGGCTGTCCTGAAGCAGCATTATTCATAATAACCAGAATCTGGAAACAACCTAGATTCCCCTCAACTGAAGAATGGATAAGGAAAATGTGGTGCATTTATATGGTGGAATACTACCCAGAGGTAAAATAAAATCACATCTTGAAATTTGCAGGCAAATGGACAGGACTAGAAAAAGCCATCCTGAGTGAGGTAACCTAGACCCAGAAAGACAAACATAATATGTACTAACACATGAGTAGATAGAAGACCTAAAGAAAAGGATAATCAGCCTACATGCCACAACCCCAGAGAACCTAGGTAACAAAAAGGATACTAAGAGAGACATGCATGGATCTGGCTAGGAAGTAGAAAAAGACTAGATCTCCTAAGTAAATTGGGAGCATGGATGGAAAGGGAGGGGGGAGAGTGGAAGAAGAGCGGGGAATAATGTACAGCACATTCCTATCCAAACAATTAAAATAAGAAGGATTTAATTTAAAAAATGTCATATATGCTATACCTATGAAGTGTTGACAACATTATTGCCTAAACATGAGTTGAACGAGGATAACAATAACAGACATGCTAAAATGCAAATGCATGTGGGAAAGCCCAGGAGGTCCCAACCCTACAAAAAGAACTATAGGTAACTAGGAAGACTGAGAGTGGGAGAAGTAGTTTCCTCCAGGGACAAGTAAACCAACCATTTTTCCAGTATCTGATGGTCAGCCTTCTAAACAGATATGTAAGTAACACCATAGAGACAGAGCAGGTTATATTTAGGAATACATAGGTACATACATATATGCATGTAACAACAATTAAGAAACAAGAGACCATGAATTTGAAGGGGAGCAAGAAAGGATATGTGGGAGGGTTTTAGATGGAGGAAAGGGAAGGACAAAATAATGTATTTATAATATAATCTTAAAAGAACTATATTTGCATGAGTTACCTTTGGAGACAGAGGGGTTCTGACGCTGGACTTTCTAAGCAGTAGCATAAAGGAAAGCCTCTTGCTAACCCATCCTGGACATATCTTAAAGCAGGAATTAATGTTATTTTGTGACTTTTTGGGTTAATCTATGAGTTCTGTGTAATATAAGGCTTGGCTTCTTAAAGGATGGGTTGTGACCTCAAGAGGGATTCCATAATTGATAAAGCAGTTGCAACTATTTGGCAACAGTAAAATGTTTTTGAATTTGAAATGAATAAAAATTAATTTAAAGGCAAATATATGATAAATCTGAGGTATTTTTCTATAATATAACTGCATTGTCGTTTGGTTATAAACACAAAACAATCATTGTGCACCACCCAATGGCAACCAAGGCTCTGCTGCCTGAAACTCCCGGTTCACATCAGTAGGATGGTATGGTATGAACTGCAGTGCTCTGAGTACACAGAGTTTCTGCTGCTATGGAAACACGATCGTTTTATTACAGAGAGAAAAAGGGTATTTTCCTACTGTCATTCCTCAGCATGTGAATAACAAATTAGCAGCTATTTGAATTGTATTGTTGGCATGTTTGATTTTTTAAAATTAACTTCTAAGTTGTTCACTTAAATTTCATGAAAAAAATCAATCAATAATGGCTTGGGGTTAAGTAGACTTTCTAACAATTTCTGAAATGACCCTAAACAAACATCTGCCATTTTAAAAAAATTATGTAAAATTTATATGAAGTGGCATTCTCAGCATTAATGTGTAGAAAATGAAATATCGATCATCTATGGAAAACAATGAAGAAGCTCCACATTCTGCACTATGAAATGTGCAGCCAAGATTTAGTTCCTATGTTGATGTGGGACATCCTTCTGTATAGGGGTTGCTTTTACTGCCTAATGAATAAGTCTGCTTTGGGCCATGGCAGGGCAGAATATAGCCATGCTGGAAGAGAGACAGAGAGAGAGTAGGCAGAGTCAGGGAGAAGCCATGTAGCAGCAGCAGGAGACAAACTTTGGACACCAAACAGAACCTTACTAGAAGGCCACAACCACATGGTGATTCACAGATTAATAGAAATGGGTTAATTTAAGATAAAAGAGTTAGCCAGGAATATGTCTATGCTATTGGACAAACAGTGTTGTAATTAATAGCTTCTGTGTGACTATTTTGGGTCTCAGTGGCCAGGAATGCACAAGCAGCCTCTGCCAACACTATGTAAAGTTTAAAAAGAACACCCTCATTTTTGAAGGTAATTTGACTAATTTTAAATTAACAATAAAATTATATGCATAAAACCCAATTATTTTAAGGTAAAGCTTTTAGTGATTGACAGTCATTGCATGTTTGACTTGCACACCTCCATCATCCACGTACACAGCAGAGTCATGTGGACGGGGAAGGGCTCATTAAGATGTTCTGCTCCTGTCTCTCCCCGACAGTGAGGGAAACAGTGCTAATTTCTGGAAACTTTAGGCTTAACCCACAAAAGAATCCCTAGCTGCTATAAAAACTCAAACTTGTCATTGATTATTACAACAATGAAAAAATACACAAGTTTATATTTCAGATTTCTCACCACCGTTGACCCATGATGCGGGAATGACTTTACTAGCTATAAATGGCATCACTGTAAACAAGAATGTGACCATAGTTTATGTTCCAAGAATGATCTTTACCTCATTTACCAATATCATTTGTTTGAAATTTAGATTTAGTAATCTCGTTTATTTTGAGGAAATAAATAAAAAAAAAGGAAGATAAAGAAGGACCACATTTTCTTCTAATGTGGTAATCTTTCCCTATTTCTGGAGGGGATGCTATATTCTTCATATCTTTCAATGAACATTTTAACTCAAAAACTGCTATCTTAATTAAAGAATGATATATGACTACATATCATTATAGATCCACAAGTAACACATACGAAGTCATCGAAATCCGTATATTCCTTTCTTCAAGATAGTAACTTTTTTCTTTCATTTGTGCCTTTCCTTCATCATAGCAAACAAATCTCATGTAATCATGCATACAGATTCCTATAAGAAGTGAATTTAGTGTCAATCTTACTTGGCAAAGTACCTTCCTACGTAAAAGATTTATTTTATGGGCCGGGCGATGGTGGCGCACGCCTTTAATTCCAGCACTCCGGAGGCAGAGGCAGGCGGATCTCTGTGAGTTCGAGACCAGCCTGGTCTACAGAGCTAGTTCCAGGACAGGCTCCAAAGCCACAGAGAAACCCTGTCTTGAAAAACCAAAAAAAAAAAAAAAAAAAAAAAAAAACCCAAAAAACCAAAAAGATTTATTTTATGTTTCTAAGTTTTAAATTGTTCAAAGGCAAGCACATACTTACTCCATAATCAGTGGTTGGTCTTGAAAAGTCCTATTGAGTATGGTCATGTTTTTAGTATCTGTAGAAAAAGGGATGTATATGAGTATATCCACACACACATACATGCATACAATACTTGTGAATATGAAGTGGCATTTTTCTACAAAGTATTCTTTCATTCTTTACAAGATTCATCTTTAATTTCCTGTAACAGTTATAACTAAGGAGACATCAAAAGCTTTATTTAGTGATAAGCCATTGACAAGAGTTCACTTTAAGTTAAGATTCAACTGAATGTTTCATTTGAGGTTTCCATCTAAATATCTTTTAGCTGAATTTTTTTCTATACAATTTGATAATCAACAAGACTTCAATGTAGACAAATAGAATAGCAAGTCTGAAACTATCCCACTCTGCATGTCCATGCTTTTTTCATAAGCAGCACTGCATAAGGCACTCTTGTAGATTAAAGGATGACTGGACGCAGTAAGAGTATTGTCCGCATACTCTTTCAACAGATGCTCTACTTCTGAATTATCAGTTGGCTTTTCAGATAGAATTTCGATATTTGTGAATGGATATAGTAGATTGATTCTTTCAACAGATGCTCTACTTCTGAATTATCAATTGGCTTTTCAGATAGAATTTCGATATTCGTGAATGGATATAGTAGATTGATTCACAATCTATACTTTTAGTACTTTTCTGTACTGCAAGAGTAGAAAGCAAAAAGGAGGGTTTGCCAGACACCCTCACATTTGCAATGCAAAATAAATGTAAGCTTTGTTGTGTTGGTTTGATAAGATTGATCCCCCAAAATTCATGTGTGTGAATGACTGGCCCACAGGCAGTGGCACTTTTAGGAGGTGTGGCCTTGTGGGAGAAAGTGTGTCACTGTGGGGGTGGGCTTTGAAGTCTCAGGTGCTCAAGACTACTGTTGCATTCACTTCTGCTACCTGCGGATCAAGATGTAGAACTCCCAGTTCCCTCTCCAGCACCATGTCTGCCTGCCTGCCACCATGTTTCCTACAATGATGATAATGGACTAAACCTCAGAACTGTAAACCAGAATTATGTGGTCACAGTGTGGTGTCCCTTCCCAGCAATAAAACCCTAACTAAGACACTTGCTGACCAGAGAGACTGATTTTTACTGGCACGTGTGGTAAGGCACCGTCTATAATCTTAGTACACCCATCTTTGCGTGTCTGCACTGGATTTGGCAGTCTGAAGAGACTAAGTGCATCATCCATTTGCTGATGAGACTCTGGTGAGAACGGGCATCATCAGGGCAGCTTTTGTGCACCCAGCCACTTCTCACAGCTAATGGACACAGTACCTTCCTTATTGTCCATAGGGTTATTCCCCCAAAGTCCTAAGGTGCTCTTTTCCCCCTGAGACAAAGGCTCACATTTAGCTGTGGCAGGCACGGAAGTCACAGAGATCTCTGCCTCCCAAGTGCTGAGTTAAAGGTGTGTGCCATCATAGTAGGCCTGAAGTTAATTCCCTAGTTACTGCAATAAAGTTAAACACTAACAATATATCTCTTCTTGAGGTAATCAGGAGAGAATTATGTTCTCTGGAATGGACTACACTAGTTTGCAAAAGAAAATGAACTTTTAAGAAGAATTTTACTAGAATACAAGAACAGAATATTCAATTGTTTGGAGAACAATAACTTTCATTTTCATTAAGAATATCAGGTATGCTTTCACAATTTATCTTTCCCAGCCAATAATAAATAGTAAAAAATTTAAAACTCACTTAATGTTTGATTTTGTCCCCAGAAGATAACAGCTCCTAATTCACTGTTGCTACGATTCTGGGGGAAATATGTGAGAAGGACATCCATTTGTGAATCCCCATCATAATCACCAGGGACTACACTTGTTACTAATGCACTGTGACTCCTAAGGGAATAAAAATTTACAAAATAACAGAAAAGTTACAGCAGAAAAGGACATCTATATATTTACTGTGCAAAATATTTTCAATTCAAAATTCAATATTTAATATAAAAATTAAATTTATTATTTCTTTTGTATCTTATGCCCCTTGGGTATGTAGAACCTTCTAGTTTACAGAAGATTTCATAATGAATGGAATATAGAACAGTTTATATAATACCATAAATCTAAGCTATAACAATAGAAAACTTATTTATATTCAAGCTCCGGCTCAGTGGTAGTGTTTGTGTAGTATGGATGAGGCTCTGGATTTGGCTTCCACTGTCCTCTAAACATAAGCAAAACAAATACAAGGGGCTGAAGAGATGGCTAAGCAGTTAAGAGCACTTGCTGCTCTAGCAGAGGACATGAGTAAGATTCCCAGCACCCACAAAATGGTTCAGTTTCCCAGGGATCCAGTGCCATTTTCTGAGCTGTGGCGGTTCTTGTTTGCACACGGTGCACCTGCAGACACTCAGGTACACTCATATATTTAAAAAAGAAATGTTTAAGAAAAACAAAAACAAAACCACTGTGCAAAAATTTATTTGAAAATATGGAAATAAACACTAAAGATTAAAAATGGTTGCATCTGAGAGGAATAATAGAGTGCAGGTATAAAGACAATTGGCTTCATTTTCAAAAGTGTTCTAGATAACAGTTAAAACAAAGGGCTGAAAAAACGTTTCAGTAGTTAAGAAAATGTACCGTTCTTGCCAAGGACAGGAGTTTGGTTCCCAGCACCAGGAAGGGAGGGCAGCTCACAAACACATGTGACTCCAGTGGAGCCAAAGCCCAGTCTGGACACTTGCACTCACTCACATGCCCATATACAGACACACAGACAGACAGACAGACACACATACACACACTCAATCTTTAAGAAATTAAAATAGCAATTTCTAACATTAATTATTATTAATCAATTATGTATTAATCCAAAAAAAATTAGAGGTCTTATTTAATCTAATAAAACTCACTGGGCAGTTATGGCTCAGGCCTTTAATCTTAGCACTCAGGAGGCAGAGGCAGGTGGATCTCTGTGAGTTCAAGGCCAGATTGGTCCACAGCCCAAGTTCAAGGACAGGCCCCAAAGCTACACAGAGAAACCCTGTCTCAAAAAACCAACCAAACAAACAAAAACAACTCAAACCAAACCAAACTAAAACTCAAGCCCTTTATATTTTATATATTTCCTTATAATTCTTAAAGAAAAAACCCTTCATTTCTAGGTGGTTAGCTCATTTCTTGTATTTATCCATTTCTGTTTTTCTTACTCCAAATATTCATGGCATCAACTACTCCAAAAATATTTCTGGGAGTAAATTCTTTTTCATTCATTTACAAATTTCCTCCCAATAGTCTAATTTAAGGCCAATGTTTTTGTTAATAGCACTCTGAGTTTAGATACTGTTGAATTTGAGCAGAACGTATTCCACACAGGGACACGAATGCACAGAGATGGTAGTGCAAGCCTTCCTCAGTGGGCTCGCTCACTGGATGTGGAGGACTCTGTCTGTCAATCTTGTCCCCTCTCTTAGATGGGAGTGCAAATTCAGTTCCTCATGTGTGTGAAGCAGGCACTTTACCGAGCCATCTTCCTATCATTTCTGCAGTAATTAAAAACACATCTCTTAGTCTGTGATCCCAATTCATACTGTATGTGATTTACAGGCTAAACAATGTAAGTACATTTTTCATAATCTGTGTTTTGTACAACATATATGATCTTGTCCAACTGAATTTCAACATTTTCATTACTTAGAAGGATGCCATCTGCTCTGATGTCCTTTCCCCAGACTGCCATTCTCCTAAGTGTCTCTACCTTTTCTGTCAAGTTAATCTTTTCACCCCTTTGCAAAATGCTATTTTCATTGCCATCTTTTCTAAATGCTATGTACTCAAACTTAAACGCCATCAACTAAATTTTATTGAAGCTATGTTGTTAAGCTCAAACCCATGACTGTCTGGAGCTGCAACTTTGGTTTGCACTGACCCATTTCTTTCTCCATTAGCTTAGAGAGAGCATCCAACTTGTTTCTGAGAGTTCCCAAATCATGTTGGCTCATGATCATTGGGATCAATGTTTCATTATAACCAACCAGGAAAAAGAAATGATAAGAACTATTAATTAAATCACATTTTAAATATTAAGATATTTCAAAAGCTTCATTTCAGTTCTGTCAAAATCAATATTAAAACCTCACCATTAGAACAAAAGGAAAAATAAAAACAAAACAGAACAGGACAGGTCATTGACTTTTATTCCACATGCAAAATATTTTTAAGATGGTGAGACTTTTGTGAGTGATCTGCTTCTGCAGGAACTATCATGAGACATAGTTCATTCAAGAAAGCAGTCTGCAAGGGAGTGAAGGAACAGACCTGGATCCACCAAAAGTTAGTTTTGTAAAGATGAATTATTTTTAAATTTATTTTCAATTGTTTCTTCTTTTAAAAAAATACATTTTGTTTATTTCTGTGTGTTTCTCCCTCTTCCCTCCCCACACCCCTCTCTCTCGTGTGTGCGTGCGTGCATGTTTGTGTGTGTGTGTTGGCACCACAGTGTATAAGTGGAGATCAGATGACAATCCAGAGTCAGTTTTCTCCTTCCCCCATGTGGATCCAGCTTAGGGGATCAGACTTAGTAGTAAAGCGCCATCTCACCAGTCATTACATATTCTTTTACTTATTTATTTTAACAAATTGCTTACTACTCAGACTTCAGAACCAGGAACTTTGTGTCATAATACCATAGCTGGACAGAACTGATTTCAAACACAACCCAAGGTATTGCATATTCGTATTATAAGAACTAATATTTCTAAAAATAATTATTTGTACTTACCTCAAGGATATGTTTACCTTGGGTTTAAAATAGGGCGCACTCTGATCTGCTAAAAAGACGATTAAATCATTTCCTAAAAGAAGCAAATAAATAATTTTAGAAAGAATGGTTTTTGGTAAATCATCCAGTCAGTGCTTAAACACTTCTGGGTATGGTTTCTATGAGAAACCTTTTATTCTAATCTAGTCGGACAGCAAGGATACTCACACTAACCTAATGGAATGTAGGAAAGGGAAGTATGGAAAAACATACTTGTTCAAGGCAAAGTGAAGCCATGGGATTCCATCAATTGGCTGATGAGTTAATTTAAAAGAACCATTTATATAAAGAACACATTTTAAACTATCCTATTGTACACCGAGGGTGAGACTCTGGTTTGATCTGCAGCAATGGAGAAAACACCGCCCCCGCCCCCCACCAAAAATACCCCAAACCAACAAAAATCCCTTATTCTTTGTTGTGCTACTGTTTAGTCTTGTGTTTTCCGCATTCAATCAGGTCTCCCTTATATGAACCTGTTTATTTCATTATACAGATTCATCGTACCAATGATGCAGGAATTCCTATTACATCTTCTCACAAATAATAAGAATACAATTCATCACATAAGCAGAAAAAGCAGAGCCCTCTAAACATTCCTCCTTTGCTTGCTATGGAACTACATTCCACATGGGTGGGTCCATGGAACTCAATTAATGCTCACTGGGCTACACTTTCAGAAATGCTTAATAAAACACAGGATATCTTTAAATTTAAGGAGCGTCTCTATATCCAGTTTGGATGCATTAGCTATAGGCTTGCACCATTCATATAACACAGGTAATTATTCAAATACAGGGAAACCATCCAGGTTTATAAGAGAGAGGTTCTGCAGTGTGGGAAAGAACCCTCAAAAGTCCTTGTTGGATCCCAGAGAACCTAGACAACAATGAGGACCCTGAGAGAGACATATATAGATCTAATCTACATGGGTAAGATCTCCTGAGTAAACTGGGAGCAGGGGGACCCTGGGAGAGGATTGAAGGGGAGGGGAGAGGTAAGGAGGGGAGCAGAGAAAAATGTAGAGCTCAATAAAAATCAACAAAAGGAGGGGGGAAGAATTAGTTAATAAGAAAGCCTGAATTAATAGGCCAACCAGTTTATAATTAATGTAGGCCTCTGTGTATTTCTTTGGGATTGAACAGCTGTGGGACCAGGCAGGACAGAAATCTCTTTCAACAGACAAACACGCAAATGAATAAATATTCCTTAAAAATGAGAGAAAAAATAAAGTCCTTGTTGAGACCCTGTCACTCAGCTCTGTATGGGTTTTTAACTTTATTCATGGCTTTGGTCCTAAGTCAGCATCTTCCAATGAACACACTTTGTTAGCATTCATTTTTTTTTCCTTTTAAAGGCTTAACGTACTTATCGAACCTTCAAGAATGGCAAGTTGGCTAAAAGTGATGTGCAAAACTAGAGTGATGAGCTGTCGAAAACTACAGCAGTAACTAGGGTGAGGAAGGTTCAGATGTACTCTACAGACCAGGCAGCTCACGTTGGCTAAGTCTGTAGTTTGAGAATGAGATCAGTAGTTAACAACAAAAAATGCTTGTGTGCGCTCTGGTGGGTTTGGTCCTCAAGAAGGCAGTGCCTTCAGAGAGACGTGGATCTTAACTAAAGGAAGACTAAACGAATTGAGCAAATGGTAGAGGCAGTGAGTGCACTTCTCTGTCCTGTTCAGCTTTTTCCAAACAAAGGAGGCGGAACATTGGACAAAAGAAGGGAAAACAAACTCAGAGGCTAGAAACCAAGACTCTCAGGAATCAGGAAGAACTTTGTCAGGCAGGTGACTATGCACCAGGTGAAGGCTACAGGCTCCTGGGTGAAGGGCGATTGGTGTGTTCCTAAGGTTTGGGGGCTCATGGTCAAAACGTGCGGTGATTGGGTCAGGACCCGGGGTTGATGAAAACTGGGGAAAGGGAAAGTTGTCAAGGATGATGAAGATAAAAGGAGAGAGCCCCAAGGCTGGGAAATGCAAGAGGGAGGGTAACAGGAAGAAGGGGGCGTGGGTACACCGGGAGGGGCAAACAGAGGGAGGGCCGGCAAGCACTGACTTTCCCGCAGCACGAAGAGGTCCGTCTGCTTGTCGGAGTTGAGGTCCCCGAAGGCCGCCAGGGTGCCCCAGGCCTCCGCCCCAAAGAGCTCGGCAGTGACATTGTGCAGAGCCCGCGCCGGGGCAGGCCCAATGCTCAGCAGCGCGAGCCCCAAGAGCAGGGGCGCCACCAATGCCCTGGCGCTAGGCAGCAGGCCTGCCGCCATGGCGCCCTCGGCCCGGCCGGCCTCCGCCGCGCTTGACGGCAGCCGCAAAGCAACGTGCGACCTCCCGACCGAGAAAAGACTCAGGGTGCCGGCTCAAGGGCTGCCTCGCTCTGCACTCGCACGCTCGCCTGGGGCTGTCCCTCCGACGACCAAGAGGCCAAGGAGCTAGGGCGACGTCTGCCTGGGAGCTCACTTCCGGCCGGCGTGCCTCCCGACAGTGTCGCGCGCGGGGGCGGGGCTGGGCGGGCGGTGCTGACTGGCAGCCCGGGCGGTGGGCACTGCGCGATGGCGGGGGCGGAGGGACTCATGGACGAAGTAAGCTGGAAGGTCTTGGAGCGACGAGCCCGGGCCAAGCGCTCAGGTTTGGCTGCCTGTGACAACAACCTTGTCCCTGCTGGGTACAGTGGGTGGTGCGCTTCCTCAAATCCCTTGGCGGGAGGCAGATGGGATCCATTGTGGGGGATCAACTGGTGTCCCCAAGTTGTTTTCAGAAAGCAATAGGTGGTCCTGGCTGTGCCCTGATCTTGGGCCCACCTGTGCTCCACTCCCCCTGCCCCGCACTTCCCGCATTTAGAAAACTTCGGTGTTTCTCTTCCCCACGTTATTTCCTCTCCAAAATTAGCGGCCAGTTGACTTCTCTAGCAAAGTTGCCCCTAGAAGAAAGGCAGTGACAAATTCTGGGAAAGGAAGGTGCCTACCACCTCTCTTCCTCTGAAAACGTAGACCTTCAATTTTGGTGAGGTCCTAAGGAGCTGGCAACTACTTTTGTCTTATTTCATGTGCCCCCGTCACAATTTGCAGTTATTTTGAGCCGCAGCCAATTTGTGTGTCAGAAATTGAGGAAGACAGGGTCTGGGCCACAGAGTAAGATAGCATGCAATTAGGGTCCATGATGAAACTGGCCTCTTCCCTAGCCAAGTGATTCCAGCATCTAGTTTCCAGTTGTGGGTCCCAATCACGGAGGTCAGAAGATGCCAACAGTTCAAGTGTCCTGAACTGACTTGTTCAAATTGCAAAGTCACCGACGCTTTAAAAGTTGTACTCCTGGTTAACAACTCCTCAGCGAACCAAGATTGAAACTGCCCCTGTTAAAACTGGATAGAATCTTGAGCAAATAGTGCGTCCTTAAACACGAGAGGTGGTGGACTGACAAATCTTCCAGCAAGGAAGGACCTTTCCCTTGTAAGAGAGTGAGGAAAGATTGTGGAAAGTACCAATTTCATTCTGTTTTACATCTGATAATCCTTGTGTTTATTTACTTAGGGCTGTAGTGGAGCAGCCCTATGAAAAGCTGAGAGAATTTCTCAAAAGTAGTTGACAGTCACAGAATATCTGTTTCCTACTTTTTCTAATTTTTTTATGTCATATAAAAATATTGACTTGGTTACTAACAGTGTGGCTGTGGAAGTATAAAAAGTGTTAGCCAGGTTATGCGTTCTGGGCAAAGAATAACTAGTCTTCCAGAGAGTTGAACAATTCCCAACACATACTTTTGCAACATAATTCTTTTAAATAAGCATATAGATCCAATTTTCTCTTCAAGTCTTTGTTTTACTCAAATGTATGTCACAGCAGTAATCTTTGAAAACCTTACTTTTCTTATTAGGGTAAATTTTGTTTTATTTGCTATTGTTGAATGTTGTTTCTTAAACCCAGCCCCATGCATCCAGTTACCTGGATAGTATCAATTTCGAATGTTCCTATATGTTTATCTTATAAGAGTAAAATTTAGATAGAAGTAAAAAAAAGCAGCTGAGGCAAATCTTTGCAGTTTCTGATTTTCAGACTCTGGGAAATATAGACAATAAACGCTCTTGAACCACATTCTTTATTCCCTGCTTGTTACAAAGAATGAACTTGATTCTGTTTACAACTATTAGGAGAATATACAAACAGCCTTGTTTAAGATGAATTAATCTGTTGCTGGGATAGACTCTCCTTTGGAGTTCTAAACATTGTTACATAGTATCATAACAACTTTACTATACAATAAAAGATGCTACTCATGAAATGTTTCTTAGTAAGTGGGTATTATGTTTCTGTCTATTCCTGTAAGCAAATTTAATTTGCCAAATAAAGCAAATCAAATTCTCAAGTCATTAAAAACAAACTAAAATTATGTAGTGATATTTGATTGTCTTTTGCACATTGCATCATGCTAATAACTGCTGATACTGCTTTCAATTAATCTAATGCTGATTGCTTCTAACCTTCACTAAACAGTGGTAACATTGGTGTAGTTTAGCCTGCAACGCTTATGATAAGAGTCCAGTTGAAATGGCCCACTCACCTGATGCAGCCTTCTCTTCACCTGCTTTGTTAAGGTCTGGTAAGTGTACAGACCCCGAAAGGGTCAACTGATAATTTTATATATCATTGTTTCCGAAGATTGATGTCACTATATGCTATTTTTCATTTCTCTTATTTCCCCTTGGGTGAACTTTCAGCGCCATTTCAGTCAGTGTTGGGCTTATGTTTCTGTTGTGTTTTGAATGTGTCTTGTGGTGGAGGCCCTGTCCTGACAATCCAAGCTGTTTGACTGAAGGCAGTTTCTTAGTGCCTGGGAGCCTCAGCTGGATTTGCACTATTGATTTGTAAACGATTTTTGCCCACTTTCTAGGTATTGTGTGCACATGGTTGTGCAAGTGTCTCTGTCATGTGGGATAAATTCCTCTGGCTACATGCCCAGATGGTAGGTTTATTTTTAGGCTTTTGAGACTCCTTCAGCCTTGTTTTAAAAGTAGCTGCATTAGTTTACACGCCACTAGCAATTTATAATAGTCCTTTTTATTAACATTGATGGCAGCATTTTCTTTCTTGTCATTTGTGATCTTGATGATGGCTATTTTGACTTGGGTGAAATGAAATCTCAGAGTAGTTTTATTTAATCTGCATTTCCCTGATGTTTAAGGATGTTGATGACTTTTAAAAGAGTCTCTTAGATTTTTATAACTTTTATTTTGAGAGCTCTATTCTTGTTTTGGATGCATAGCCTATGTTTTAATTAGGCTGTTTTCTTGGAGTTACATTTTGGGGTTGTTTTGTTTGTTTGTTTGTTTGTTTGTTTGTTGGAGATAGGGTTTTTCTGTGTAGCCCTGACTGTTTTGGAACACGCTCTGTAGACCAGGCTGATCTCGAACTCAGAGATCTGACTGCCTCTGCCTCCTGAGTCCTGGGATTAAAGGCGTGCGCCACCACCGCCTGACTGGGGTTTAGCTTTTTAAGTTTCTTGTATATTCTAGTTACCAATTCTCTTCACCCAATTGACTGTTTCTTTTGTTACAGAAAACGCATTTAATTTCATGAGAGCTGTTTGACCGTTGTTGTTATTGCCCTTGCTAGTCTGAAAACACGTTGAAGTCTGCTGTTGTTGTCTCATCTAGCAGATTTGGGCGTCCGCTCTATATTGAAGTCTTTTATAGATTTGGAATTTAGTTTTGTGCAGAGTGAGATATAGGGATCTAGTTTCATTCTTCTATATGATGATGTCCAGGTTTCCAACCATCATTTGCTGAAGATGCTTTCTTTTGTCTAACATAGGCTTTTGGCTTTTAGTAAAAAATCAGATCGCTTTATCTGTAGGAACTTCTGTGTGGGTTCCTCTATTCTACTCCACTGATTTATGTGTCTGTATTTGTGCCAATACCATTTTGTTTTCATTACTGTGGCTCTGTGTAATAACCTGAACTCAGGAATGGGGATACCTCTTATATCAGGATTGCTGTAGCTCTCCTTAGTCTTTTGTGTTTCTCTATACATTTTAACGTTTTGTTTTCATTGTCTGTGAAGACTGTCCTTGAACTCTTGATTGTGATTGCATTAAATTTGCAGGTTAACTTTGGTGGGATGGTAATTTTCATAATATTGATTCTTCCAGGCCATAAAGCATAGAAACCCTTACCGTGTTCTAGTGTCTTCCTCAATTTATTTCTTCGGTGTCTTACAGTTTTCTTTATAGTTATTTTTCATTACACTACTTAGGTTTATTTCCATGCAGTTTACTTTTTGGTGGCGGCTGTAAGTGAGATTGTTTCACTGGTTTCTTTTTTGGTATGTTTGTCATTGATATATAGGAAGGCTAATGATTTTTGCGTGTTAATTTTGTACTCTCACTTTTCTGAGTATCATGTTCTAAAGAATTTTGTTTCTTAGAATTAGGATTTCATGTATAAGATTGTAGGATTATAGTGTTGGCAATGAGTGATACTTTAACAAATATTTTAAGCCTTTGGTTGCCTCTTCTTTGTCTTGTCTTGTTCTAGTTAAGACTTCATTCACTATGTTGAATACAAGCAGAGATACTAGACAGCTTTGTCTTTTTCCTTATTTTAGTGGAAATGTTTTCAGTTTTTCTCTATTTACTATGATGTTTGCTGTAAGCTTGTAGTATAGCTCTTATTTTGTTGGGCTATGCTCTCTCCATCTCTAACCTTTTTACATCATCTATCATGAAACAATTGTTGGATTTTCTTGAAAGCCTTTTCTGTGTCAGAGGTCAGAGGTCAGAGAGGGTGTTGGATCCCTTGGAAAAAGAATTACAGATGGTGATAAGCTATCATGTGGATGCTGGAAATTGAACCCAGATCATCTGAAAGAGCAACCAGTGTACTTAACTGCTGGACCATCTCACTAATCCTGTTTGCAAGTGCTTTATTGAGAACTTTTGCATCTTTATTTATGTGGGAGATTGATTTGCAATATTTTGTTTTGATACCAGAGAAATACTGATGTCTTAAAAAGAATTTGGAAGCTTTTTCTATTTTGCGGAATAGTCTAAATAGTATTGGTGTTCTTTTAAAGTTTGGTTGAATTCTGCAGTGAATTAATCAGATTCTGTTTTCCTCCCGCCTTTGGAGATGGCTTATGGCTTCAAACTCATTGGCTATAGGTCTAAATTATTATCTAAATTATCTATGGATTTTAAGTATTTCATCTTGGTTTAATTTTGTTGATTCATATGCATACAGAAATTCCTTCATTTCTTTTAGATTTCTTGATTTAGAGGAATACAAAAATTTAAGGCATTTCCTTATGGTTATTTATAATTTTATTGGCATTTGTTGTAATGTGTCCCTTTGTTTCTCCAATTTTCTTATTGGATTATTTTCTTTCTTTCTGTTAAAGAATTTGTAAGTCTTGTTATCCTTTGAACAAATCACATTTTCTTTTCATATTTTTTCTTTCCCCTCTTAGGCAGGGTCTCACTGTGTATTCTTGGCTGGCCTGGAACTCACTATGTAACATACTGACCTTGAATTCACAAAGCTGCCTGCCTTTGCCCTTCAGGGCTGGGATTAAAGGCTTGCACCACCACATTCAGCTCCTTTCATTGAGTCTGTGTATTCTTTCATTAATTTCTGCTGTGATCTTAATTATTTCTTTCCAGCTACTGCTTTTGGGTTTGACCTTTTCTTCTTCTTTTCTCCAAGGTCTTAGAGTACATCATTCAGTTATTTATTTGAGCATTCTCATATTTGGCATTTCAGGCTACAAACTTTCTGTGTAGATCTGTACTTACTGTGTTGCATAGTTTTTAGAATATCATGTTTCCAAGTTTATTTCATTTTAAAAATGTATTTTTAAATTTTCTTGCCTGATTTATTTAGGGACCAATTTATCACTCAATAGCGTGTTGCTTAATACCTCTGTGTTTGTATACTTTTATGTGTTCCCTAGCTTTTGATTGTTGACTTAATTCATTGTAAGCATATTATAAGGATGTCACTTCACTTTTCTTATATTTGTTAAGTTTACTTTGCATCCTAATATTCCATTTGCTTGGAATATTTTTTCTTGTCATTTTAGTCCAAGATAGTTCTTTATCATTGAAGGAAAGACACATTTCTTGGATCTATGAAAAGATGGGTCTTATTTTTAATGCATTCTGTTAGTCTGTGTTTTTTTTTCTTTTAGGGAAGAATTGAGGCCATTAATATTTAGTTGTTTTTGAAAGATATTTGTTTTAGTCATATTGATATTTTTCTCTAGTCCTTCTGCCTGCTCTAATATTGTTTTTTTGTCCTTGTGGTTTCTTGTATGGTTATCTTTCTTTTATCTGACATACACTTTCTAATTTCCTCTGTAGAGCTGGCTTAGTGGTCATAAGTTCTTTTAGTTTGCTTTGATCATGGAAAGTTTTTATTGCAACATCACTTATAAAAGAGCCTTGCTGAGGATAATATTCTAGGTTGGTAGTTGTGGTCTTTCAGAAGTTGGAATATATCTTTCTCAGCCCTCTGGATTTAAGACTTTCTAATAAGTAATTTGTTGTCCCTCTAATGGGCCAGATTTTTCATGTGACATGGTCCATGTACCCTGCAGCTTCCAGATCTTTTCTTCATTTTGTTATCGTAGTATCTTAATATGATATGCCATGGGGAATCTCTTTTTTGTTCATACCTATTTTTGCTCTGTGGGCCTCTTGGTTTGGAAGGCATTTCTTTTTCTAGAGTTAGGAAATTTTCTTTTATGATTTTATTGAAAGTATTTTTTTATGCCTTTGCCTTCCAATTTTTTCCTTTTATGCCAAGATTTGTATATTTGGTCTTTTTATAGTATCCCAAACCATGTTCCATTCTTGGATATAAAAATTTTGACCATTTTCTGTGAATGAATAGAATGAATTCCTCTATCTTATCTTCTAATCCTTGTGTTCTGTGTTGGTTCATTCTGTCAGTAATGCTTTCTACTGAACTTTTTATTTAACTAATTGAAAATTTTTATTTTACTTTGTTTTTTCCCCAGTAATTCTCTTATCTATTGAATTCATTTTTCATATCCTTAATTGTCTTCCTTAGTTCATTTACCTATTTCTGTTTTCTTGAACTTCAGTTTTTTCCTGTTCTGTCTTAATTTTTTCAGATGTTAGTGTCCTCTTTAAACTGTTTGTAGTTGTTCTTTTAAATTCTGTGTGTTGGATTTCATCTAAGTTGTCCTCCTTGGGGACCACTTACTATGATATTGGTGCTTTTTGTGAGGGGCATACTATCTTGGTTTTTTGTGTTTTTCTGATGAGTCATGCATCTGGAGTAACATTGTTGGTTTTGTGTGTGTGTGTGTGTGTGTGCGTGTTTTGCTATTTGTATTTATCCCACTGAGTAAGACCTCGAGATGAGAGCCTGGAGGAGGGTAGGGAGGCTGGACTTGCTGGTTCCTGGCTGGGCTGCTCATGGAGCATCAGCTGAAGAGGCCCTAGCGGTGGAAGAGGAAGTTGGAGTGGAGGGAATGCTTTGCAAATCCACACTTAGGTCATGTCTTATGTCGTGGTTGGGTAACAGGGAACTGTGGTGCAGCTGAGAGGTCACAGATGACAGGGTAAAGGGCTGCCAGCCTAGTTCTTCACCAGGTAGGGCCACATTAGGTGCTTTAACTGGAGCCGGCTCCTGGAACAGGAAGAGGGTTCCAGTTATAGCGACTATCTTACCTGATCTGTAAGTTCTAATATGCAGTACTTCTGCTAGAGCAGGCCCCCAGGGGTAGGGAGAGGTCATAGGCTGTGCTGATGTGGGCCTTCCTTTCTAGGTCCCCCCTAGCCTGGACCATGTGTGGTGGTTTGATTGGAGCAGGCTCCCCGCTCAGGGAGGGATAACATTTGGTAGGAAGGGAAGGACTGCCTTTGTTTTTCACTTACCTATTTTTTTATAGATTTATTTTTTATTAGTTTCAATTTGTGTGTGTGTGTGTGTGTGTGTGTGTGTGTGTGTGTGCCTGTCATCATGTCTGTCTGTCTGTGTGAGTATGTGCATGTAAGCACAGGTGTCCTTGCTGGCCAGAGATGTCCTGTTGCCCTAGAGCTAGAGTAACTGTGGTTGTGAGTCCTTGGATGTGATATTAGGAGTGAAACTTGGGACATCTCCAAGAGCGGTGTACACTGTCTGCTGAACCACCCTCTCCAGCCCAGGGTGTGTGTCTGGATGTGTGGTGTGTTGGAAGTGGAGTTGTACTTGCCCCAGTATTCCTGTGCAGGTCAGACTACAACTAGGTGGAGTCTGCCTTTTCCTTTCACCTTTCATGGGTTTCTTGGACTGAGCTCTGACAGGCTTACACAAGTGCCCCTGTCTACCATCTCACTGTCTTAGTTGATTGGGTTTTTGTTGATGTGAATTTTTCAGCAACAGGCACTGTTGTTTATTTTGACTTTCTTACTAAAGAGTGAAATTTTGTAACTACTAAATTTACTAATTACTTCAGGGTAAATAGAATGCTAAAGAAAGTAGAATTTTGTTTTAACATTAACAAAGTCTTTGCAGAAACGAGATCAGAAACTTATTAAATCAAATCAAATGCATCAAGAAACAAAGTAGAAAAATACCAGACTCCAGTATTATCCATTTTATAGACTAATTCCTTGACTAATGCTTTGAATGTTTGCATTTTGATGAGATTCATTCCCCAAAATTTACAAGGCTATAAAGAAGTGTGTAGACATTTATTTGTTAAGATAATATCTCAGCTAATTTGCATCTGTAATTTACTCATTTAGAACTTGCATTTATTTTAGAAATTGGGTGCTTTACGTTATTATATTTCCATGGACATTGTCCTTGCAAGAGACTTCTTTATTGCATGTTTACATTAATAACCTGTTTGAGGCATGCCCTAGGGAAGGATAATACCAAATTCTGTCTCACATCTATGCTTTGTGTTGGGATCATTTGGACTCCAAGGGGCTCTGTCAGCTCCGCCCTTCCTGTTGTATCTAACACACACACCCCGCTCCTGGGCTCGTTCCTTTCCGTTCTGGCAGTTTTTCTAAGGGAATATCCCATGGCTTGGGGACAGAAACATAGTTCCATGCTGTCACCCTCAGAAACTTAGGAGTTTCCCTAGTCTTTTAGGGACTTTGGTCAAGTCAGACTAAACTAAAACTCTTGGCACTTATAGGAAAGGATTTCAGCACTTGGAATTTAAAGCCATAGCTGGAGATTTTACTAAAGGCAGTTTAATATAGACTTTACACCTGGAGGTAAGGAGAAAAGCCATGGTCTTGGGCTTCTGGGAATGGAATGGTGGGAAGCTGGGGCAGAGGCAGAAGGAAGGCACATCTAAATGTAGGGATGCACTCCTCAATGGGGAGTGCTAAGGAATACTACTCAGCCATAGGTAGGGCTCCTCAAGGGGGAGTCCCAAGGAATACAACTCAGCCATAGGTAGGGCTCCTCAAGGGGGAGTCCCAAGGAATACAGCTCAGCCATAGGTAGGGCTCCTCAAGGGGGAGTCCCAAGGAATACAACTCAGCCATAGGTAGGGCTCCTCAAGGGGGAGTCCCAAAGAATCACTGCAATGGATTAAGTAAAAATCCTTCACCCCCCCCCCCCCCCCCCAGCGGTGGCCGTGGGCAGCCAGTCTCAGGCAGGGATTGGTGCAATTCCCCCAAGTGGCTGCAGCAGGCCACCAGGAGAGATAAACAGATGGACATGCCATGAAACCACCATGCCTTAAGTCTCTGGCTAGTTCCAGCTGGTCCCAGGCAGGGAGCTACCCTGCCGGCAAGAGACAGAGACATGGATATGCACGCCATGCAGAGTGAGGTTTGATATTTATGTAGTGGGTTATGGAGGGGAAGGGAAGAAGGGGAAAAGAGCAGAGAGGCAGAGAGAGAAGGGAGAGACGGAAGCTGCCTCTTCAGGAGGACAGACGGAAAAGGAGGGAACTCAGGCTGGAAGTTGGAGATCAGCTTGCCTCAGCAGACAGAGGCGGGGAAGGGGAGGTAGTGGGCGTGGCTTCTCTCTTGTAGAGACAGGACAGACCATTACAATCACAACTCAGCTGTAGGTAAGGCTCCGGGTGTTGCAGAGAGGAAGACATACTGAAGTGTGGGTAGGGGGTTCATCATGAGAAAATCAGAGAGTAGGGCATATCCAGATGTAAGGGTGGGCTTCTGAAGGGAGAGCTGAAATTAATTACCTTGGCATTTAGCCACATATACCATTTTGGTGGTTCTCAAGTTATGTGTCATACAGTTTCTGAGAAACATTTTTCCCTTTCTCTCTCTCTATTGATGAGTTAGATGATAAGATGGCTCTAAAGATGTCTTAGATGGCATCTTGATTTGCTTTCTATTGCTGTCATAAGGATTGAAAGCAGCTTGGGGAGCAAAGGGTTTATTTCTTCTTATATGTCGCTGAGAGCAGTCAGAGAAGGAACTGAAGCAGAGGTCTTGCAGAAATAGCTTCCTCATTCTGTTTTCTTATACAACCCAGGTCCACCTGCCAAGAGGTGTCACTGCCTACTGTGGACTGGGCCTCCTACACCAATAATTAATTTAGAAAATACTTGACAGACTGACCAGTGAGAATCAGGGCAAATTGAAGCTTCTCTTCCTGGGTGACTCTACCCTGCATCAAACTATCCAGTGCAGACAGAATTATGATGTTAAGGTAAAGCGTGGAGCCACTAAGCATATTCAGAGGATGTATTACATGTCCCTTTCCTGTAAGTAGATTCCGTAGTGAGGTTACTAGAGACTCATCCCTTTGCTGACTAGAAAGGTGAAAGGTTCATGCAGTTTCCTGTTTTGCTGCTGGTGAGAGTTTTCAACCAGACCCCCAGGATGAGAGGTTCCTTCTCATGTACCCACTTTTTCCCTGTCTTTCTGGCATCTCTGACATCTCAGGGTCTGAAAAGTTTCTGCACCCTGATAGGCCTCTCTACCAATGTAAGTCCGAATCAGATCAAATCAAACCAAATTAGAAAAAGCCCAGGTTTAATGGATACCAGTGCTCCCAGATGACTTTCCAGCCCCTCAGAGATGAGCAAGGAAGGAAGACCTGAAAACCACTTGTTTGTACTCCGAGGTACAATTTAAATACCCTGTGGGAGTGATCTGTAAGTTTTTTCCCCTTTTAATAAATACCACCCTATTAATCATAATTCCAAACTGGTGTGGCATTTTTTGTGACTTAAGCCTTCACATCCATACTATTATTTGGATTATATATCAAGAATTATAGCTCAAGATGAGAGTAGAGAGTATAGTAAGTAGCTGACCTTTATCATACATTTTTAGCTTCTTGGTATCTATTAAAAACATAGTCTCTCCAAATGGTTATCTTTCTTGCTCTATTTCTTCTTGTTTTCTTCATTGAATCACTGAAGAATTTTATATGCATTTTGATAATAGTCTTCTGGCAGTTAGAATATCATGTTGGTTAATTCTAAATAGTGTTGGTAATTTTCATGGTCTATTTACGTTCATTAAGAAGCTGGCTCTGCATATAGTGTTACCGTTCTCCTTCCTCATTTCAGATGTAAGCATGTTTGTCTCCAAGTGTCCTCCAAGACCCCTTCTTCAGGGAACAGGCTGACTTCTGGTTCCTTAGCAGGGAAAGAGAAGAACTTAATAACAGCTCAAGATGAAAATTACTGTGTTGTTGAAAATAGCAAAATGTAGACTGTTTCCAAGAAGTTACAGCTGTTTTTATCTCGCAGAATAAAAATGCCTGTGATGGAAAAGAGAAGTAGAAGCTAACCCATTGAGAAAAAGTTCTGTGGGGAACTCTGGCTGACTGCCTCAACCTCCCCAGCTGACTTCTGCTGCATGCTCGTTAAGACCCTGATTTGAGGATGCTACTTTTTTCTCTGTGGCAGTTTGAATAAGAATAACTCATATGTTGAATGCTTATTCACTAGGCGTTGGCACTGTTGGAAAGGATTAGAAGGATTAGGAAGTATGGCCTTATTGGAAGAGTCTGTCATTAGGGGTGGGCTTTGAGGTTTCAAAAGTCCATGTCAAGCCTGGGCTTTCTTTGCTGCATGTGGATCAGGATGTAGAGTTCTCAGCTTCTTCTCTAGCACCATGTCTGCCTGTATACCCCCATGCTTCCTGCCATGGTCATAATGGGTTAAGTCTCTGAAACTGTAAACCAACCCCTAACTAAATGTCTTTTTACAGTAGTTGGCTTGGTTCTGATATCTCTTCCCAACAGTAGAATAGTACCCTAAGCTAGCCAATTGAGTTACACCAATTATGTCTGGATATTATAGAGTCCTGATTTGAGGATTTTCTGATCTTTACTGTTTCTACCTGCTGTTTGTTTTTTTTATTCTGCTTACTGTACACATAAACCAGGTATTTAAAGCTGAAAGCACTGATGTCTCAGAGAACACTAAGGGTTTAGTTGTAGCTTGTAAGCCCATCAAAAATCATGAACTTAGCTTTCTGTTTTCAATTTACTGCTACAGTGTTTTTAAATTAGGGTTTCAGCTTTTAGGCCAATTTATTATTTTTCACAATTCACATCTGATTTTTTTTTTAAATTTTATGAGATAGGTTTCTCTGTAGCTTTGGAACCTGCTCTGGAACTCGCTATGTAGACCTTGAACTCACAGAGATCCCACTGTCTCTGCCTCCTGAGTGCTGGTTCACATCTGAAGTTTTAATAGCCTCTGGTTTAGAATGAGTCTAGTCTATTTTTTCCTGTGCTGTATGACTGTCTTGATCATGAATTTTCATCTGAGTAACTGAATGGCAGTTTTGACACTTCAACTGTTAAGGAATCTCCAAAATAGTTCTGTGGGTATAGCTGCTTGTTGCACAATCTTAGAGACCTGAATTCTATCCCTGGGACTCTGTCAAAGTTGTAGTCAGGAGAGAACCGACTCTGGAGAGCTGTCTTTTGTGGCATTTGTGTCTACACACATATCATGCATACATACATAATAATACATTTGTTAAAGTAAGGACAAGAGATTGCATCTCTAAATTTAATGCAATTGGTGATTTCAAATGTTTGATGTGTTTATTGGTATATTTTAAGGATAAAAATTTTGCCATATCTTAAGTAGCTTTTGCCTGTCTTTCTATACCAGGTGACTTTATTGTTTAATTTCTTCTAGTCATTTTGATTGTGCCTAGCCTTTTTGGTGAGCCATCTGTCCAGCTCCATTTACTTCCTTCTTAAACAAACAATGTGAACAGTCCTGTTGCTAGATAAGTCTAAGAGTGCTAAGTAGCACTGGTTGAACTTCAGCCAGGTAGGGGCTATAGATTCTGTTAGGCTACATCTGGAGAACCACTGTAAGAAAGCTCAGGATGTAGAGAAAATCTGCTGTGTTTTGTGAGGCTTGGTGACTAAGAAATAATGCATGCCTTGTGGACTCACATTTCTCTTAACCCTGCAAACATTCATGCTTTCTTAGAGTTCTTTAAAATGCATCTATCTTTGAATTTATTTAAATCCTACTTAAATATAATTTTTGGTAGTCTGGTAAGTGTTGATAGAGATTGTTGTAGTTAGGGTTTCTGTTGCTGAGATAAAACACCATGACCAAAAAGCTAGCTGGGGAGGAAAGGGATTATTAGGCTTACACTTCCAAATTGCTGTTCAGTATTGAAGGAAGTCAGGACAGGAACTCGAACAGGCCAGGATCCTGGAGGCAGGCGCTGATGTAGAAGCAGTGGAGGGGGCCTGCTTGCTCAGCCTTCTTTCTTGTAGAACCCAGGACCACCAGCCCAGGGATGGCATTACCACCATGGGCTGGGCCCTCCCCCATTGATCACTAATTGAGAGAATGCCTTCCAGCTGGATCTCATGGAGGCCTTTCCTCAACAGAGGCTCCTCCGTTTCTGATGATTAGCTTGTGTCACGTTGACACATGCACTAGTATAGAATTCATCAGTTGTTATTGCTTTTGCAGGAGTTTTTACATTCAAATCTGGCCCTTTTGAGTATGGCTTGTTGAAGTTATGTTAATTTTTAAATGTTAAGGCTTTTATCTTATATTTGTAATAAATTGTTTTTAAGTGGTTCATTGATAGCAAAAATTTTTTCATGTTAAACATTATTAATATAGAGATATTTAAAGTTTGAACTTATTTTCCTAGTTTGCTTTATGGGCTCTTTATGGGAGTTTTTAATCCTTTTTTCGTATCTATCCAGGTAATATTCTTTGTTTACATAATTTTATTTTCTTGAAAATATACAGTGAGACCTGATTAATTATCTACTTATTCTAATTTTCAGTAGACTTTTAGCATTGATAATAGTTTTTCGCTGAACAACTGCAAAGTTAGAAAAATCATAGCAGAGTTTAAGTGAAGGAGTGAAAAACTTAAGGTTAAGAATTTTATAAGTGGTCTATACTGTTCTTATTTTACTGTAATATATTAAAAAAGACATTACCTCTGCCATCCAGATCTAATATATGAGTTCCTTGTTTTCTTATTTTTAAATACCTTTTTTTAAAAAACATACTTTTTCCTGTCCTTTGCATATCTGATGTCACTGTCCTAATTCAAGATTGTTGACTAGAAATGGACCTTTACTCCAAGGACTCAATGTTTCTTGCCTTTTGATGCCATCAAGCCTCTCATTTGAACCCCTGCCTCTCTGTTAGCTCAAGGACAACATGGAAAGGTGTAGCCTGCTGCTCAGCGTCTTCAGGCCTTACTTTTTGGGATGCTTTCCCAGTTCCTTGTCCTTATTTTCTCTTCTGACTTCTGCTCCTTTATCATGAGGTTTCTTGTATGTTAAGGAGCCTTCCACTGTAAGTTTGGTGCACACCATATCTTTTTATTCTGCTCCATAATTTCTTGTCCTCTGTGTTTCTTGGTAACACCTCTTTATCCTGGTTTTCAATTTCTACTTGTTTCCATGATGATTTTTACATGGTTCTTTTATTTTTGTTGCCACTGCGTTTCTATTAGATAACGACTAACGCGTTTTCTTTACTAGGCTGTGAAATCCTTCAGGGTTAGGGCACAGATCCATCACACTTTTGTATCAATAGCGTGTGAGCAGTAGGGTGTATGCACAGGGTGTGATGCAAGGGAGTCTCAGGTTGGATAGAAATGAAAGTTAAATGAGTTAATGAAGCATACTGAAAGTTAATGTGATTTTTCTACAAAATGAGCCTTCTTGCTGTGTTGCCTAATTATATAACTTTCTCTGTTTGTTGAATTTATTTTTTTTAGTTTTTGAGTGGGAAAATGTATTCTAAGTAAAAGTGTATTTTCCCCGCTACTGATTAACGCTCAGAAAAGTCCAAAAGTCAGGTTTACAAAAGAAATGTGTGGGGCTAGAGGCTAAGTCAGTTGGTAAAGTGTGTGCTTTACAAACTTAAGGAGCCAAGTCTGGATCCCCAGTACCCACATAGATGTTGAGGTCAGTGGTGTTCCCCTATAATCCCAGTGCTGATCAAAAGGAGACAGCTGGAAACTTGGAGCTCACTAGCTAGCCATCCTAGCTGAATCTATGAAGTCCATATTCAGTGAGAAACCCTGTCTGAAAAAATTAAGACAGAGAGCAATTGAGTAAGATACCCCTGATGTCCATCTCTGGCCTCCTACACACGTGCTGGCACATATGTGTGTTCATGCATGAAAACTCAGCTGCCCACTAACCTGAACATATGTATCATAAGCACAAATACCCTCTGCAGAATAGAAAAGCGAACACAGTGACGGCACGCCTAGGCCAGCCTGTGTGACTCTCATGGCGTCTGTCTCTGCTTAAAGCATCAGTCAGTCATCTGTATTGGGTTCTGTTTCCCTAAAAGGGGAAGTGGAAGAGATCTCTTAAGTTAGTTACTAACATTGTTATCAAAATTTAAGTCACTAGTAGCCTAAAGAGGTCAGATCTACATGATAGGCCTTGTCTATCCCTGGGCAGACTCCCCGTCAATTAACAAGGAGTTTGAACATGACATTTAAATATAAAGAATCTGTTAGTGAAGAAATGAAATAATACTCTTAAGTGAAGTGGGAAAAATTAGCACCCTAAATCTTGTGATTTAGATAGCTTCATCTTACCCCATCTCCAAATATGCTATTACATGAAATCTGGTTTGGAAAAGCCTTAACCCAATGCTCAATAATATACTAGAGAAGAACAGTGTTTTCATGATAGACTTCTTCAAATCTGAGTTTCAGTACTCTTCTATTTAATTCTGAAAGGCAGGTCTTTTATTTTTGTGCATTGCAGTTGTCTTCATTTTTCTGAAATAGAAATAAGATGAACTAAAATCTAAGTAAAGGGGAGGGCCATCATATAAAATAACCACCAAATAACTTATCTTTGCTTTCATAGCTGAAGTTGACAAAGTACAAAAGTAAATACCAGAACGGTTTTAGAACATGCATTAGTGTTTGGGTGATAATTGTTGTAAGAGTGTGTTGCTTTGGAAACAGGCTATATATTGCTGTTGTTGAGAAGGAAAATTCCTGGTGTTGAAAGAAACACAGGTACACAGCAAGCCCCCCTTTGTTGTTGTTGTAAAAGAGGTGCCCTTTGATCCAAAGCCAGGAAGCAAGCTGGGATGTGTACTTAGTTTTTATTCTGATTTAGGTGGTGACTCTCCCCAGTAATGAGAGCTCAGCCTCCCAATCCAACACAGCTGACTGATTGGTATTGGCGTGAAGGGGAAGGAAGGGTCTGATGGTGGAGAGCCAGGATGCCTAGGGATGTAAGCAGGTGTGTACATGAGAGTTTCATACGATGGAGAAGTTTATGAAAGCTGGCCCTTGGCAGGATAGCCATCTGTGACAGGGAAGAAAGTTTCTTCCATTGTGAATCTATTGCTTTACAATTAAGACTCTTTCAGAAGCCTGAACTGGTGACTCTGCTCAGCTCCCTTTTCCTTTTCTTTCTTTACTGGAAACAGAAATAAGCTGTGTTCCTATGATTAACTTGCAGCTGCTCCAGTTCACAGAACCTTCACTTTCAGTCTTTAAATGGAAATAATAGTATCTACTTATTAGGATTATAAGAGGATTAATTAAAATAAAATTACAAAGCTCCCGATAAAGTATTTTACTTGTTCTCAAGTAATGTTAGTTACTTCCTTATGATACCAATAGTAATGAGACTAAGATGGAAAATTAAGGGGACATGGGAAGGAAAGGGGGTCGTTCACCCTGGAGTCCAGCTTTACTGTCCTGCTGGTGGAGTCCAGATCCAAGAAGTCAGAAACACCTCAGAGACGAAAACTGCTACAGTAAGTCCTTCTGAGAGCTCACTGTGCTTGCTCAGGGCCAGAATGCCTTACGACCTTTAAGAGTTAGCAGTGATCTCAGATTCTGGAAGCCATCTGTGTGTACTTAGGGCCAGATGGCTTCTGACCTTTCAGCTGTGATACTCTTCTCAGATTGCAAAGCCATTGGTGCCTCTCTCTGCCCAGAATGATGAATTTTGACACTGCTCTCTCATCCATCAGTTTTGGCAACACCTTGGTAACCTTTTAATCGTTAAAGATTACTTTTAAAATATATTCTTTGAGCAATGTATTTTTTAAAAAGTTGGAGGTAGGGGTTCTTAAAAAAGAAAGCATATTTAACATATGGTGCTGGCATAACTGGATATTAACATGTAGAAGAATGAAAATAGACCGATATCTATCACCATGCACAAAACTCAAGTCCAAATGCATCAAAGACCTCAACATAAAGCCAGCCACACTGAACCTTATAGAAGAGAAAGTGGGAAGTACACTTGAATACATTGGCACTGGAGACCACTTCCTAAATATAACCCCAGTAGCACAGACAATGAGAGAACCAATTAATAAATGGGACCTCATAAAACTGAAAAGCTTCTGTAAGTCAAAGGACATGGTCAACAAAACAAAACAACAGCCTACAGAATGGGAAAAGATCTCCACTAACCCACATCAGATAGAGGTCTGATTTCCAAAATATACAAAGAACTCAAGAAATTGGTCATCTAAAGAACAAATAATCCAGTAAAACAAAACAAAAAAAAAAAGGAGTACAGACCTAAACAGAGAACTCTCAACAGAGGAATCTAAAATGGCTAAAAGACACTTAAGGAAATGTTCAACATCCTTAGTCATCAGAGAAATGCAAATCAAAATAACTCTGAGATTCCATCTTACACCTGTAAGAAGGCCAAGATCAAAAACACTGATGACAACTTATGCTGGAGAGGTTGTGGGGTAAAGTGAATACTCCTGCATTGTTAGTGGGAATGCAAGCTGGTATAGCCTCTTTGGATGTCAGTGTGGTGATTTCTCAGAAAATTAGGAAACAACCTTCCTCAAGACCCAGTAATACCACTTTTGTGTATATATCCAAAGGAGGCTCAATCGTGCCACAAAGACATGTGTTCAACTGTGTTCATAGCAGCTTTGTTTGTCATAGCCAGAACCTGGAAACAACCTAAATGCCCTTCGACCGAAGAATGGATAAGGAAAATGTGGTACATTTATACAATTGAGTACTACACAGCAGAAAAAAATAACGACATCTTGAATTTTGCAGGCAAATGGATCTAGAAAACATCATTTTGGGTGAGGTAACCCAGATACAGAAAGATAATTATCACATGTACTCATTCATAAGTGTTTTTTAAACATAAAGCAAAGAAAACCATCCCACAAATCTCAATCCCAGAGAACCTTGAAAACAATTAATGAAAAGTCTGTGAACCAAAAATGTTTAAGGTCAGATTGATTCAGCCTTGACTTCTACTAGAGTATCACAGATAAATAACGCCAACCCCTCAAATTATTCCATAAAATAAAAACTAAAGGAATATTTCCTATTTTTATAAGCCACCCAATTACTCTAGCACCTAAATTACACAGAGACCCAACAAAGACAGAGAATTACAGACCAATATCTATTATGAACATAGATACAAAAATTCTCAATAAAATACTTGCATACAAAATCCAAGAATACATCAGAAAGTTCATCCAGTATGATCAAATAGACTTTGTCCCAGGGATGGTTCAACACAGGTAAACTAATAAATATAATCCATCACATAAACAGACTGAAAGACAAAATCCACACGATTATCTCGTTAGATGTGAAAAAGACCTTTGACAAAAATCAAATTTCTTCTTATGCTAAAAGTCCTGGAAAGACTACCATTCAAGTAAATTTCCTCAACATATTAAAGGCAAATTGCCACAATCCCATAGCCTACATCAAATTAAATGAAGAAAAACTCCATGCATTTCTACTAAAATCAGAAATGAGAGAAAAATGTCTACTCTGTACCTATTCAGTATAGTACTTGAAGTCTTAGCGAGAACAATAAGGCAACTAAAGGAGATTCAGGAGACACAAACTGGAAAGGGAGAAGTCAAAGTATCTTTATTTGAGATTATATGATTATAATCATAAAGAACTTTAAGAATTCCAGCTGGGAACTCCTACAACTGATAAATAGTTTCAGCAAAGTAGCAGGATACAAGATTAATACACAAAAATCAGTAAACAAATATAAACAAATGCCAAACAATGAAAAAGAAATCATGGAAACAATGCCCATTAAATGCTTGCTTACTAGACTCTGGTGCTATTGGGAGGCTGTAGAATCTTTGGGAGATGGGGCCTACCAGGAAGAAGTTACTGTGTTTGGTACAGGGTCTCATTATATAGCCCTGGCTGTCCTGCAGCTCTATGTAGACCAGGCTGGTCTCGAACTCACAGAGATCTGCCTGCCTCTGCCTCCACCATGCCTGGTTTGTAAGCAGGAAGAAGTTGAATGAATGTGCCCTTGGAAGTGACATTGGAATGCTGTTGTCTTTCTCTTTGCATCCTCACCACTGTGATAGGGACAGGCCTCCTCTGTCATGTGTTCTACTGTGTTATAGTGTGTCACTGCAGGCCAGATGTAACAAGCTCAAGTGAATGTGGACTGAAACCTTGAACCCAAATAAACTGTTCCTCCGCTTAATGCATATTTCTTAAAAATATACTACATTTATGATTTGTTACAGTAAAACCTTTACAATACACATGCAAACTCTACTCTCATTCAGAAGTATTTCTAGTCTTATTTTGATCATGAGTATTTTTATTTATGGTCAGTAATAATGTTGCAAATGAAGCTCTTAATAGTTCATTGCTTATTGTAATTTTATTTAACATTCAAGACTTCTAGTCATTCCTGTTGTATAAGGTAAAGTAATACCAGGAAATTGTTTAATTATCGGTAGTGATTTTTGTATTAAATATGCTGTGTAATATTGCTAAAACTAATATGATAACAAGAGATATGATAAATCTTATGTTTGAAGACAGAATGCTGTGGTATGGTTTTCCCTTGTATATGTTTCAGTTGATGCTGGAATAAGATCATGATTTTAATCTTAGATATTTGGAATCTAAATTTAAATTTTAAGTGTGAAATATTTATTCTGGATTTTCCTTGAGAAATTATCTATGTTTAGGTTTAGTGTTATCCCTTATAGAATGATCCACGTAAAAGGTTAGATGCATAATCTGGTGATTGCTCAGGTAATTTTTAATCATTCACTCATGGTTTCAGTCACTCGTGTCTTTATAAGAACAGGAAAGCATATATAGACCATAACTGAGCACGTTGAGTTCCTCTGGTCACAGGCTATGTGGCTATGTGAGTCACGCTTAAGTCCATCTGCCTGACTTCCTTTACTGCATCTGATTCTAAGCCCTTGGGAACGGGAAGACATCAGAGGGCGATGGCTTCATTTGCTTACTAAGTATTTATTAAATACTGTATTGGCACTAGGATTGCTGCAGTGAAGATAAGTGAACAGGAGCACATTTAATGTGTTATAATTGTGACCTGTGTAACCCCGCACCCACATGGTGACTCACAGACCCCTGTAACTCTAGTACCAGGGGATCCAACACCCATTTCGCCAGGTGTGCTCAAGAATTGCACATATGTAAATGTGCCAAGCTCACTTATATATTAAAAAATGTAAAAAAATAGTTTAAAATATTATAAATATCAAACTCGTTTGAATCAGTTCTGACCTTGCAGAAATTACATGATATCACAAGTCTTTTTGGCCAGGTACTCCAGTACTAGACTATAAATACAAAGAAAAAATGGAATCACCATTTGAATGATTGGTATTCTAAAGTCACACATGAAATGCCAGCCGTATATAGTGCCCTTAAGTGGATTTTATGGGCCCTGCTCCTTCTCTAAAGGGCACTGGAAGAACTTAATATCTTTTTATTAAAGAGGAAATGTGAATGGCACATGGCTGCTCCACATCTTTGGATTAGGTGAAGAAGCAAATTTGACTTCCTTCTTACACAATCATGTTGCTCATTTGCTAGTTTGTATTTCCTTCCAGATGTTTCTTACCCAGCCTGAGCTCTTCTATGGTGACACATACCAACGTGGAGGTTCAGAAGATCTCCACTTATAGCTAAGGGCATACACATACACAGGTCGGGGCAGGCTGTTGTTTAAAGCAGAAAATGGAAGCAAAGATTAAGGATCAGACTTCTCAGTAAACTGTTTCATGAGACTGTGTCATAAGGACAAGAGTACGTAATCTTGTTTGTCCTCAGAGAGCCCTGTGTTCAACTTTACACCATTTGATACATTCCTTGTTTCTCTGTTTAATATCATCCTCATAGCTTTGCCAAGACTTTGAGACCGAATGGTGTATATGAACTCTGTATGATGTGTTTTGATTAGGCATTCTAAGTTCCTTTTCCCATTTAAAAAATTATACACGTGGTAAATAAATACATTCTTATATGGTACTTACATAATCCAAACTTTAGGCAATAAAAGCACACTAGTCTCTTTAGTGGTGGTCTTTTAACCATCGGTTGTGTCTTTCTAGGCCTTTGGAAGGTATTCAGTGACCGGCATGTGTACATACAATTGGAGACATTGAACACTTAGTTATTAATCTAATTTTGCTACAGTTAAGTTCAAGCTGCACGTAGAATATCTTATTATATATCATTACAGTTTTCAGATTTTTCTCATTTCCAACATTTTATTCTTTGAGTATAAATGCGAAAGTAAGACATTAGCTATTAGTATTTTGAAACTTAATAACATAGCTATTTTTGTTACATCTAGAGTAAAAACATAGAATACTCCTATTTATCAGAATTGTATTTCCTCAAATTTTTATTGTGAACACAAAATTTAACAATTTAATTTTTCACAGACATATTTATCATTTAACATGCATCATAGCTTTATTTAAAAAATCATATGTAGCATTTATATATTAATAAAAATTCTGAAGAAATCCATAATAATTAGTCTAATAAGAGGATTTTAATGTATGTTTCTTAGAGATATTTACCATGTATGTGTGTGGGTGTGTTTGTGTACATCCATGCATGCAACACAAGAGTGTGTGCGAAGCGGTGAGGGTGGTCAGAGGACACCCTCGGGCACCGCTCCCGGCCTTCTCCTTTGAAGTGGGGTCTCTTGATGTTCAAAGCTGCATATGTTAACCTAACTGGCCCGTGAGCTGGGAGGAGTTCTCCTGGTTCTGCCTCACATCTCTCTGCCGGAGTGCTCGGACTACAGATGGCGCTGGGTTCTGAAGCTTCAGACTCGAGTTGTCACACTTGGATGACACCCAGCCATCTCTCCTGGTTAACTTAGAAATAGTTTGTTTAACAGAGAGCAGTTTATATAATTTTCCTGTTACCTTTGATTTTAAAAGGAGATTTAGAGTTATTTCTTTCAGAACCAAAATTCATGTATTCAGTGTAAAATTTCATAGTTTAACAATGTTTTAATGACTCCTTTGAATGTTATCCCATAGAAACAAGTAGCATTTTAAAGGTATGAAACAGTTAATAGAGCTCCAAACACCACCTCAGTAGGTTTTAAGGAAATAATAGTATTTACAATTATGAGTCTGTATTTACTAGGCCTGTTCATATATATCCCAGTAGATGCATTCACATGTGTATGCACACACATTGTTAAATTAGGCATGCCAAGAAGTAAGAAGCATTTAAAAATAAAAATAAGAACACAAAATTAAAATTACTAACAAAAAAATCAGAGCATCCAAAGATTTTATTAGTTATTTGGGGCAATTTTAGGGCAGGTTCAGTTTTATTTCATTCTGTCTTAGCATAGAATGGCATACAGACAGCCACATGAAAACAGTTATGAACACACAGAGCACAACTGCATTAACAATATATAAAGTCGTGTCTATCTTTGGAGGAAACTTAAGTCTTGAGTGTTCTTTAAGGCTTCCTTTCGGTTTTTCTGCCAGACTGTTTCTTTAGATATTTTCCATCCTATAATGTAAGGTCAGCATGCCAGGGCTCATTTCTCTCAATTCTCAGTTGTCCTCAAGAAAGGAAGATAGGCTAGTACCTTGGACCAGTAAGTTCTGTGACAAGTTCCTGAGGGGAATAACTGGGGATGGGAAAATAAAGAAGATAGAAAAGCTGGTGCCAGGAGGTTTTCCATACCTGATGGCTGTGTCAAGCAAGTTTATTAAGAAGTAAGGCATAGGCCACTTTGGAAATCGGTATGGCAATTTCTCAGAAAATTAGGAAACAACCTACCTCAAGACCCAGCAATGGCACTATTGGGTATATACCCAAAGGATGCTCAATCATATCACAAGGACATGTGTTCAGCTGTGTTCATAAAAGCATCATTTGTAATAGCCAGAGCCTGGAAACAACCTAGATGCCCCTCGACCGAAGAATGGTTAAAGATAATGTGGTCCATTTACACAGTGCAGTAATACACAGTGATAAAAAATAATGACATCTTGAATTTGTGGGCAAATGGATGGATCTAGAAAACATGTTATATTAGGTAACTCAGACCCAGAGAGACAAATATGTTATATGCTCACTCATAAGTTACTTTTACACATAAGAAACCAGCCTACAGTTCACAACCCCAGAGTACCTAGACAACAAAGAGGGCCCTGAGAAAGACATAAATGCATCTACCTAGGAAGGTAGCAAGGGGGTCATGGGAGAGGGTAGAATGAGAGTGGAAGGAAGAAAAGGGAGTGGAGAGGAATGTATAGCTCAGTAAAAATAACAGCAAAAAAGTATGGTGTTTTTTGGGAGGGGGGATGTGCCAAGGTCAGTAGAGAGCTAAGTCAATGTTGGCAATAGAATGAATGCAAGATACCGTAGACACAGTTGTCTTAGGACTGATAACCACAGCCAAGTTCCCAGGAACCAAAACTTTGAGGCCTGCCCTTTCCTTGCAGAGGTTTCAACCAACAGCCTGCATTGTTTCTGATCTTTTGGGAGCCAGGCAGCCCCAAGACCTTCCCAGAGGCCCTAATGAAAGGACGAAGAGAACAAAAGCTCTGTGTCCTTCCCCAAGAACAGAGGAATGCTGCCTAGTGGCTTGCTCCTTGTTGCTTGCTTACCCCAGACTACCAGCTCAGACATGGCATCACTCACAGCGGGCTGGGTCCTCCCACATAAATCACAATTAAAGAAATCCACCAGAGGCTGGACTGCAGGCCAATCTCCTGAAGGCATTTTCTCAATTGAGGTTTTCTCTTCCTAAATGACTCCAGCTTGGGCCAGCTGTCATAAATCTAACCAGCACAACTGACCCCTCATCAACTTGACCACTCAAATGCATTACTGTTCAACTAGAATGTTTTTCTCATTTGTCCTCAAGATAACATGTTAATATGACAAAGTAGAACATCCTAAGTTTTTAAGAGTCCCACAGTCTTTAAAATTCAAACACCTTAAAAGTCCAGTCTTTTTATAATACTCAAAAGTTCGGGCCTCTCTAAAATATTCAGTCTCTCTAAACCCCCAAATCTCTGTAAAACTCCAGTCTCTGAAGGCTATCCCATAGTGGGGGCTTCCTCCGGGATCTCAGATAGGCACAAACCACACCCAAACACCCATTTTCACAGAGAGATCCTTTATTAAGCTTGGAAAAATAGTTATAGTGAACTACTTTCTGACTCAGGCAGAAAACAGCAGCAAGTGACCTTGCAGGTGTCATTCTTAGGAGGAGAAGGGGAGGTCTGTGTTGGAATGGGCTCGGATGCTGTGGTGATACTGGATGAGGGAGAGGGGGAATGGGACAAGGGAAAGGATGAAGGGATGTTTGTCCCACAGGGACAAAGGACTGCCTCTGGATAAAGAGGAGACCGATGTAGCACATAGGCAAATGGCAGTTTGTAAAATAAAGATGGGAAATCCCGTGTTAGGGTGAAGTGTTTCATTTTAATGGTGCATGCTAATTAGGTGAGCCAAAAGGGGCTTGTGATTGCTGGACCTTGGTAGTCAGCCTCAGGAGGAAAAGTAGTCAAATAAGGGGCTAGACCTTGGTGGCTAGCTTTGGGAATGTAATGTTTTTTGTTTTTGTTTTGTTTTGTTTTTCAAAGCAGAGGGAATGAGGGAGAAGGGCCTGCTAGAACCACCTGCTCGAGTTGGCTAGGGTGCCTTCAGTCTCCAAAAATTTAGTTTCTTAACTGTGGGTTCCTGTAAAATCAAAAATCACTTGCATATTTGCTTACTTCCAGAAGGAAGAATCAAGGCACATTTATAAAACAAAGCAAAACTAAACTCGAGCAGTGTAAATAATTTAGTATCCTCTGTCTGGGATTCATTCATGCCCCTTTGGCCTCCGAAGGGCAGTCGTCCTCCTGGCTTTGCCATTCACAACACACCACAACTTGTCTTGTAGTCTCAAGTCTGTTGTGTTCCACAGCGCTGCTTTGCTTGGCTGTGCTACTGGAATCTCCAAACTGCTGCATTCTCCTGCTGCAATGAGGCCGTATTTTCACCAATAGTCACTTCTGGGCTCTCTGCAGCGATTTTCACCCTGCCAGGTGGTGTCAAGCTTCAACTTCTCTCTATAACCCTCTCAATACTGGGCCTTTTACTGTAGCCGAGACTGTACCTTCACCACTGGCCTCTCCCGGCCCATCTTCAGGGACTGCATACCACACAATGCCAAGCCTTAGCTGTTCTCTATAGCCTCTTGAGGCCTTCAGAACTAGCACCACCTGGGTGACTCTTCCACTACCAAGTTCTGCTGCCAGCATGAGATGAAGTGGAGGGGGCCCATATTTCTGTGTGCTGACGCTGAGGATATGGTCCCAGATTTCCCACCAGTAATACTGGTCTCTTCTCACCACAGCTGATTCTTCAGCCCCTGCTGACCAGCATGAGTTGTCCCCACAAAGCAAAGGTCGCTGGCTTCTTGTTAACACACTGACTCTTCATTCCCAGCTGACTGAAACTATAGAGCCATAATTCAGTGTATCTCATAAATGGCCCCAGTAGTCTTTAAAGAGCTCTCAAACTTCTATTTGGAATGTCACATGTCAGGCCTTCATTGCCTGTGTATCTTTTAACATTCTCATCTTCCAAGCTTCCGCTTCTGAGCAGCCCACTGAGTCTTCGTACTCAATAGCTTTTCCAGCCCAAAGTTCAGCTGCTACCATAATCCTCCAAAAACTCTTGGTCAGGTCTCTTAAAACAATTCCCCCCTGCTAGTAACAGTATCTTTCTTAGTTAGGGTATCTATTTCTGTGATAAAACACCAAGGCTAGAAGCAATATGGGGAAGTAAAGGTTTATTTTTCCTTATACTTTGAGGTGCCAATCCATCAGTGATGAAAGTCAGGACAGGAACTTGGGCAGTGCAGGTACCTGGAGGCAGGAACTGAAGCAGAAACCATGGAAGAATCCTGATTACTGTCTTGCTCCTAAGGGCTTACTCAGTCTGCTTTCTTTATAGCACCCAGGATCACCATCCTAGGGTGGCACAATGAGCTAATTTAAAAAATGCTTACCATGGGCCTATCTGGTCTGGTTAATTTTTTAAATTGATGTTCTCTCTTCCCAGATAACACTAGCAATATCACACTGCTTAAACACGTGTAGACTTCAAGAAGATGCAATGAAAATCCTATAAATAAATAAATTTTATAAATAAGATGATTTGACTTTTATACTTTTCTGCTTTGTTTTGAACAGTCTTTCTTTCCATCCTCCTCTTCCTCCCTCTTTTCTTCTCTCTTCTCTTACTCCCTTCTATCATCTTCCTCTCTTTCTCTCCCTTCTCTGTGTCCCTTTGTCCCCCTCCACTGCCCTACAGGTTGAACTGAGGACCTGTGTTTGCTAAATGTTTTACCTTTAACTAGATTTGTATTTTCTAAAGAATTCTTTATCTTTTTTTTCTTTACATGAAAGCAAATGGTAATAAGCACCTTCATTGGTGCTTTTTTTGTAAATAAAAATTATCTGACAGTAATTTTAGTCTGTTTAGTAGTAAGTGCAATGGTATTAGCCATGATCAGTCAGGACTGTTTCTGAAGCCACCTGCCACTGGTTTCAGTTTTGCATATTCAGTTTCTACTCACATGCACTTGCATCCTTTACGTAATTGCCATAGACGTACATATTCATCTTTGTGTGGGTCTGTATGTTTTCTCTGTGTTTATAAGTGTTTATGTCTGTTCATTGTGTGTGCAGGTATGTACATGTGGGTGTGAAGGCCAGAGGTTGACATCAGGTGTCATCAGATGTCTTCTTTGTTACTCTTCATCTTAATTTTTGAGACCGTTTCTCTCACTGAAGTTGGAGTTCAGTAGTTTAGCTAGATGGGCTGGCTGGGAGCTCTGAGGACCTGCCTGTCACTGCCTCACCAGCTCTGGGACTGCAGAGGTGCCTGCACTGCCACGCCCATCTTTTTACCTGGGTTCTTGAAGATCCCATGCTGGGTCCTCATGTTTATGTGGCTACTACTTTACCAGCGGGGACTTCTCAGATCCCTACATATTCAAATTTTGATAATTTTACTTTTCACATATAATGTAAAAAAGACTTAAGTAAAAAGAAAACTATTATATGCTTATAATCTTTTCCCCTAAAAAACACTGTCTTTAGGGTACTCATTCATGCTTAAAAGCTGTGGTCATTTGCATTTGCTGTTTCTCTCTTTGATGAACTTCACTAGGAATATATAGTTTCCCAAATTTTAATTCCTTACTAATTAACAGTGGCCTCATTGTCCTTTCCCAGCTGACAAGCTTTCCTTACATTTATACGGGTTTTCAGCCATGGCAGCGGATAGAACTAGGCTGTTGTTTCCTGTGTAGCTGGAGGAAAGTTCTTGCGAGGATCAGTGTGTGTTTGCAGAGGTCTCCATTCTTTACTACGGAGCTATTCCTGTTGATACCGTTATTAGGACTCATTAGAAAATGGCTTAACGCAGAGCATGTTATTTCAAATTTCTACTTGCTTGTTTGTGGGAAGTAGCAGGCATGCCATACTGCCTCATGTGGAGGTCAGAGGACAACTAATGGGTTTTTCCTCCCAATATTCTATAGAGCAAACTCAGGTTGTTAAACTTGATGGCAAGCACTGTTGAGACATCTGTCAGCCCTAGTCTGGTTGTAAATTAACATATTGGATATAGTAATTTTATAATCATGAATTATTTAATTTTATTTAGAAATAGACTTTTAATGTATGTCAGCATGGTTTATCTAACCTTGGTAAGTGGTAAGTTAATTTCTGTACTGGGTTTTTTTTTAACTCTGTGAAACATATTATCTGAATCTAGAGATGAATTTATTATGACGGAGATGTTATAATTTCTGAGTGCTTTTAGCAAGCGTGGAGATAGGTACTTAGTCTGATGGCTGATGGCTCGGGTGGCTTCCTTTCATGGAGTAGCTAAGAAAATGCATAGTCAAGTGCTCAATTTTCTGTACTCACTTTGTGGCAAATCATCATGATTACTGTGTATTCTGGAGCTTTTGAGCAACATGCTCTGCTGATGCCTTAGAATAGTTTCTGTGACTGAGAAACAGTGAGTTTTGCTTGTAGTCAAGATAGCAATGCAAGAGAACATGGAAGTTTAAAAATCCCAATATGAAATGTAGCTGAATATATAGTGGATGACTGGGGCGTGTGAGCTACTGAAGCATAGCTGACTATGTATGGGCTTGGTGGCTTTGGGATGTGTGTGCATTTGTCTTTATTGTTGGAGCTTTGTAAACTGTGGTCATTCCACAGATATTGTGTACTAAGTATTAACATAAGAATGTGATTTAGACTTAAGGACCCGAAGTTAGATCTATTTCTCACTGATAAGAAATCATTGAGCTTCTGACCACTCCAAGAGTGTCAAGGGTACCAGGTTGTGAGGCTTGAGGTACAGACCACATTGCTGGATGGAATGGTTTCTTTGAAGGCAGGACAGCATTTAGGGTTTCTCTGTGCTTGTGAGGAATCTTCTCTGCTCTTCCCTTCCTGAAATTTTTATGAGGAGTGCATAGGTAGTTCAGAAATGAAGTGAAAATTATATTGTTAGCTATTGCATCATCATTTATTTAGAAAATTTCATTGTTTATCTAGGTGAAAATTACTTAATTTCATAAGTTTTCAATTTTCTTTTAGGCTCTGTTTATGAACCTCTTAAAAGCATTAATCTTCCAAGACCTGATAATGAAACCCTTTGGGATAAATTGGATCATTATTACAGAATTGGTAAGTACCACCTGAGGAAATCATAATTAACTATAACTAGTGTTCACTGGTCCATAGTTATATTTCATATATTATGTTGAGAAATTATTCTGTAATTTGGAAATTGGGAATTTTACTGTTTAAGTACTATATATTCCAGTTGTATGTCCACAGGACATAAAGGGAATCCACAGCTAATATCTGGCCCAAGAATAATTTTGTTACCAATATCTTTTGTATCACTTTAACCTTCCTAAGTATTAATAGATTCTATTTTTTTTATTTTGGTATTTTGAGACAGCGTCTCTTTGTGTAGTTCTGGCTGTCCTGGAACTCTCTATGTAGACTAGGCTGACCTTAAACTGACAGATCTGCCTGTCTCCGCCTCTTCAGTGCTGGGATTAAAGGTGTGCACCACCACGTCAACCTTAATAGATTTTAGAACTTGAGTATGTTTTCCTTTTGTTTCATGTGGGTATTACCTTGACCATTTAGATATATGTAGTTAGTTTCTAACGAACCAACTGAACTTAAAGAGTCAGTCTCAGGTAATTGTTCCCATTAACAGTATCAGCCATCTGGGGATTTTGGCTGTTGGTTTGTTTGATTTTAAGTTTTGTTTGTCCAAGGTCAATGTGGCGTTTTTCAATGTGAGTAAGCAGCTTTGAGATATATATGAATGGGATCCTTTGTTCATCACACTATGAATTAGAATGCCCTTTTTTACAGCCTTGCTTCTTGTGTTATTTATTGTTCTCTTATGATAAGAAGTATAAAATTTTATTCACCTCCTCAAACATGTTTTTTTTTTCTGTTTCAACCTCATATCAGCTTTATTTCAGCTTATTTTCCATCAAGATTCTCTCATGCATTCTTATATTGTCCTTTTTTTTTTTTATCTTTACAGCAATAACAATCTAAAGAGTACTAATTGTAGTTTAAAAAGAAATAGCCAGTATTTACTTTTGCACTGTAGGGACCAGTTCTTTACCATGAGAAAGATAATCAGTGTTCTGGGAAATATTTGTTAGTCTGAGAAAACAATACTGACTTTGGTGGTTCGACCTGAACTCAGCATCCAGGAGGTAGAGATAGGATGATTGTGAATTCCACACTAGCTGCTAGAAGATCTTGTCTTAAGAAATAAATAAACAGCAACAAAAACAAAAAAGGGTTAATGTCAGAGCTGGAAAAGGGGAGTTGTTGGGGAGCAGAATGGAAAACTTTCTTCTAAGCACAACATGGATGCTCTTGAACTTAGAAAATCTGTGTGAGATTGAGCCTATTAACACCCTGTGTTCTAAGAGACTGTTTGTTTGTCCTGGCCTCCCATAACCTAAATAATCACACAGAAACTATATTATGTTAAATACTGCATGGCCCATTAGCTCTAGCTTCTTATTGGCTAACAGTTATATCTTAATTTAACCCATTTCTAGTAATCTGTGTATCACCACATGCCTGTGGCTTACCCGGTAAAGTTCCCAGCATCTGTCTCTAGCAGGGCTACATGGCTTCTCCCTGACCCCACCTTTCTCCCAGCCTTCAGCTTAGTCGTACCCCCCCTCCTAAGTTCTGTCCTATCAACAGGCCAAGGCAGTTTTTTAATTAATCAGTGGTTTTCACAGCATACAGAGGGGAATCACACAGTACCCCTGTCATGGAGTAGGGGGGCCTTATGGAACCCCACCACTGCCTGAGGATTTTTATTTGGTTGATAGGGGAGGGAGAGATTTTTCTTCAGTTATAATTCACTGGTAAGGTGCCAAGACTCCTGCAAGCAAACCTTTACTCTTGTAAGCAACTTGAATGAAACTCATTGGACCACCAATGAGGCACTAAGTAGGAGGAGGCGAGTTGAAAAAAGATAATGGTGAATATGATCAAAATGCAGTATCTGTATACATCAAAATGTCATAATGAACCCATTATATATAACTAATATATGCTATTACATTGTTTAAATGAAAAGAGATAGAAAAAAGAAAAAATTGTTATTGTAATGTTGATTACATTGCTTTAGTGTATTTGGGGGAAAAACAGTGTTTGGTTTATACAAAAATAAAGTTTCTTTTAGGAAATGTAAAAATGTCCTGTAGACTGTTTTCCTAGTTTGGGACTCTGTCATCGAGAGCAAAGCACTGATTTCAGCCCTTGCTTTGTCCACAATCATTTCCCTGTTGCTGTCCTTGCTATGTAAAAATGGGATTTTACTTCTGAAATTTCAACAGATCCCTAACCTGCACAGTTGAGTGAGTAAATGAACACCTTGGTGAATAGCAGTCATCTGTGAAACATGGGCTCTGGCCTGTTTTGTGCTCTTCTTCTTCTTCTCCCTAAATTGCTGATCATTTAGTTTTCATAATGCAGAAGAACTGGCCTTATGACCTAGGAAGTCAATGATATCATGTATTGTACATTTGCCTTAAGTTTTCTAGTTTGAATTTGACCAAAATATTTTAGTCAGGTTTTTTTGGTTAGTATTTTCTCCCCGGTATCGGATATTATTTTGATAAGATTTGTATTATTTAGTAACATTAACCAGCATAATAATGACAAGCTTCTAGTGCTCTAATTAGTTGAGTGCTTTCTCCAGAACCATAGAGACATCTTCATGCAGTGTGGGTTTCCACCAGGCCAGAGTGACATGAAGTCGCTTAACATCTTTGAAAGTTTTATGTTAAAGCTCAGTTTAGAAACAATAAACTTTCAAAAAGAAGTGGGACGAAGAAACCGAGAGAAAGGACTGCTTGTGCATTCATCCTTTGTCTTCTTTTTTTCTTCTTGTTTTGTAGTCAAATCAACAATGCTGATGTATCAAAGTCCGACAACAGGGCTCTTTCCTACTAAAACATGTGGTGGAGATCAGAAGTCCAAAGTCCATGAGAGTCTGTACTGTGCTGCAGGCGCCTGGGCTCTGGCACTAGCGTACAGGTGAGCTGGTTTGTTCTAATAGCTCCCAGTAGACCAGTTTATAGAACCAAGACATTGAAAGGGGCATATTTTGAAGATCATTTGATAAATTTGAGTATAGACTGTGTATTATATAATACAGCATCAACTCTTAAGTGTCTTGACTGTAGTTAATGCTGTTTATGGTTATGTAAGAGAATGGCTTTTTTTCCTAGAGATGCTTCTAATGATGTTTATAGCCTTCAAATAGAATAAAAATTATACTTAGATATGGAATACAAGACAAGATAATGTTAATAGCTGGTCAATCTAGGTAAAGAATATGTGGTTTATATTGTAAACCACTTTTAACGTTTTTGCACTTTTGAAACAGCACAGGAACAGAACATTGTTTTAAAAGCGTATATATAACAGAGAGGCTAGAGTCAGGCAGTAGCCTTTCCCGAAGACCTCAGAAGAGAATTGAGTCTCCCACCAATCTGTGTCTAATACCAGGGACAAATGCCTACATCATATATGCTCTAAGATGTGCCAACCATGAGTAATTTACTTTTCTGACATTCCCTCCCCCCATGCCTATGATAGTGACAGAAACAGAATTTAGCAACTTCATTAAGGGGGCATGGGCAGTTTTTATTAAGTGGCAGTGATCTATGGATATTTAAGTGAAACAAGGAGCATATCATTCTTACTTATTTTAGCAGTGGTTATTTCTTGTACCTTTTAAGGTCATTCATAATTAAAAGACTTTTTTTTTTTTTTGCCCAGAAAGAACATCTTAATCTACTTTAATGATTAGATTTTTGGTTTCTTTTTTAAGGCAAGAGAAGTAAAATATGATGAATTCATTTTTAAATTAAAACTGATGGCAGAATATACCATGTGTATCGTTGGGTGTGTGTTTGTCGAGTGCCTCTTTAAGGACTCATGTATTCCCTGGGGCACAGCAAAGAAAGCTTATGTCTACCTTCATTTCTGCTTCTTTGAATCCAACCGCGAAGTACATATCATAAAGAGATAGCTTGCCTGCATTTTGTAACAGTGAATTTAAAATAATTGTGGGCGATTTTTTTCTAATGTAGAAATAAGCTTTAAATTTTAGCTAGATCATTGTAGAAAATTCCCGTTTAAAAAGAACTGACTCACTCCCATAAAGCAAGGAAAAAGCTTCACAAGTTTTACCGTGAGGATTTTTTTTTTTAATTGCAGCATTTCTACATCTGCTGGGAAGATGAAACTTCACTGGCAGAATTAGTAGATGTCACCAGAACACAGGATTAGTCAGTAGTTAAATACTTAATTATCAAAAGCTCTACTCCCTTTTCAAATGCAATTCCAATTTGTTTCCTGAGTTATCTCTCTCACCCAGGCGCATTGATGATGACAAGGGAAGGACCCATGAGCTGGAGCACTCTGCTATAAAATGTATGAGAGGAATTCTCTACTGCTATATGCGTCAGGCTGATAAGGTAAAGCGTGTGCACCGAAATTCTCATATCGTTCTAAAGGATTAATTTAACCAGCACTGCAATAGCATCTTGTGAAGAATGTACTTTGAAAAAGGTAAAGCCACTTCCTAGACAGTCAGTGGAGTTTAAATCAGCCTCTCCCTTCCCAGCCCAAGCCTTTGAAATCCTGAAACTCAGGTAGCTGCTTCAGTGAGAGATGATTGAAAATTATTACTTAGACTTGAATTTGTGCTCCTGATTTGTTTTTCTCTGTGATAAAGAGTCAGATTCTTGGGAAGCTAACAAATATAGCTAGTTCTAAACAACTTATTATTTAAAGAATATCCTTGTCAACCTTAATTTTGGATGTGTGAATTGGTGTGGCAAAGGGGAATTTTAAAAGTATAATGTCTCATTCATTTGCATGCAAAGCGGCCAGGAATTACAGCGTTAGCAAACAGAGCCTTCTGATGTTATATGGAAATGAAAGAAACAATACTCCTAGCATGGTTTGTCTAAACTGTAAAGTTCTAAATTTTTATAATACACTGTTCCCTTTACTTACCTATTATGTTGAGTCCCTAACTCCTGACACCATGTCCACATATATACTTATGGTATTTCTAAGATGACATCAGGTGTAATGATTCTCACAGGACTCATCAAGGTCGTAGTTGGTGGCTTCCCAGAACAGCACATGTAAGATGCTATATGCCAAGCTCTTTTTCCCTCAAGATTTTTATTAGTGTGGGTACTCTCTACCTAACACCCAAATTCCAGACTCCTAAGAGAAAATTTGGTGTGGCCTAAACCACATCAGTTTTAGACATGCATGCCACTCTTAGGAGAGAATAGTGGAAACCCTTCCAAATACGAGTTAGCTCACAGGGCCAATGGTGATACTTGTAAGCATTCTTTTCTGAGATGTCAGATGTGGAGTTACTGGATCAGCTCTTTTCAGGACAATCAACAGGTTGATGCGCTGGCTTCTAATTTTACCAGCTGCATTTAGATAAGCTGACTTCCACATGCTTCTGTTTTGTTTGTTGTTGTTGTTGTTTTTATCTGTAAACTATGAATCCCAGTCATGCCTGCTTCATACAGTTTCTGTGAGGAAAGTACTTGGGGTACTGGTCCTCCAGGTATTAATGTTTCCCCTCTCCTATTAGACCGTGCCCTTCCAAAGTGTTTATGGATTCTTCACTTGGGCAGAGATGCACAGCAGTGATCTCTTAGTGGTTTGTACGTCATGATCATATGAATATATTGTTTTAACTTCTACTTGAAAAAAAATTCAAATGTGATAACAGATCTTTCTAGGATCTATCTTTGAAGTCATAACTTTAAAAAATATTATATTTTGCCAACAGAATATAGCAGTATCTTTAGCTGGCAGAAAAAAGTGTACTTATTCTAGCTGAAAGGGAGGCATTCAACAAAAGCACCACCTATTTACTCAGATCTAATTTTGCAGATAATCTTTGCAAAGATTGTCAAGATGCTAAAAAAATGTCATATGTTGTACTTTGGATTGATGGAATTAAACTGGCAAGACATACGTTAAATTGATATAATTATGGTTACTTTTTTTTTGAAATGTGATAGTACTGTTCACTTTCTAAGTATCCCTTCATTAATGCTAAATCTTTAAAAGGTCAACGTTTCTCTTTAAAGTATTGTAAGAGTCATGAATTTCGTGTGTTTGCTAAACAAGCTGACAGACGTAATTTGGAATTGTTCATCAGATGGAAGGCAGTGACATGATGACGTAAAGCCTTCTCCCTCCCTGTGGTATGAGTAGCCAGTGGGTACTGGCCCTTTCTAAATATTATTCACTTTTACCAAGTAGTTACCATAATTGTGTTTTCTTTTAAATAGAGCTTGAGTTTAACTTAAACTTTTTGAAATCCCTCAAATTATAAGGAACTAACATTACTTTCCATAGGTATTATTAATGTAAACCATTAAAATAAATGGGGGGGGAGGGTTGAATTATTTTGAATTTTTATCATACTAAAATTGCTTCCATGCAGGAGACATAAACAATGCCTACATCTTTTTCTAGAGTTCTAATGACAAACTGAACTACTGCACTGAAGTTTACTCTGGAGAATCAGTGGGCTTATTAGGATGACTTATAGTGCATGGGTTAGGGGTCATGGGCAGGAGTATATGTGGCCTTAAAGCAGCCACACTGGAAGGTCTGCACCCAGCATGGGTGATGATTCGCCCATGGCCACATAGATGGAACCTCTTCTGAGTCCTTGCTAGCTTATATACTCTAGCTCTTTTCTGAGTCCATTCACAATCAGGGTAGAATTCATAGAACTAACTGGTAGGGCAGGAGTCAGATGTTTGGGTGACGGTCCCATGACTCTTCTTGTGCCTACTCCAATGATGGGCTGTCAACAGTCAGCAAGCCTGGCCGTGATGATCTTTTGTAAGCCGGCACAGCTAAACTCATGAAGGTGGTGATAGTTGATGACTCAGAGAATAGTCCTGGACAGCATTGTCTGTACCACATATATATTGGGGTTTCAAGTAATTTTATTATCATAACCTTTCTTGAGCCCTCTATCTTTTTGGAGTAGGGAAGTGGAATGTATTACTATAACCTACACGGAGTATGAGGAATTGATTCAGATACTGGATGCTATAGCTAGATTAATGTCGGTTACCATACGTTCTGTGAACTTTTCATGGTGAGATGCGAACAAACACCTGTTGCCCCAGAAAGGGCATAAACAACAGAACAAAGTACAGTTCTACCAAATCCAACTTGGCAAACCTATGAGTTTCTTATGCTTGCCTACATGGATGAACGGTTACCTATATAGCACAGATGACTCCAAAGCAGCCATACCACCAAAAATTACATCACCTTAGCTTCCCAATGGTTGCCGAGATGGAATCCCCTCTTGAGTTAACCTTCAACACTACAGACTCTACCATCAGCCTAGGCCACAAACCACATGCATGTAGGTCATGCTTAAAACATATGTGAAGGAGATGTAGAATGGAGAGACAGAGATCTCAGTTGAGGTTGAATAACCCTCCTCCTAAGAGGGAAGGTCAACAGGCTGTATCTTTCTATTGTTGTTTGTTTGCTTGCTTGTTTTGAGACAGTCTCTTTGTAGCTCTGTGTAGAATATTTGTTTAACTAGACAAAGATGTGTTACCATTGCTTATGTTGCTTTTGTTTTACTATGTAAAGGTGTGCTGCATTTGTTTATGTGGTATTTGTTTAACAATATAAAGATATGTTGCTTTGCCTGCCTAAGGCACCTGATTGGTCTAATAAAAAGCTGGTGGCTAATAGCTAGGCAGTGGAGGGCCTGGCAGGAAGGGAGAACAAATAGGAGAGGGAATCTAGGCTCAAGAGAGGAAAGGAGAGAGAACCAGGGAGAAAGAGAGGGAGACCCTGGGCAGCCTCCAGTCAGCAAGGCAGGGAGGAAGCAGTAAAAGTAGAACATTCATAATGAAAGAAAGGTAAAGGGCCCTGAGGCAAAACACAGATGAAGAGAAACAGGTTAATTTAAGTTATAAGAGCTAGTGGGGCAAGAACAAGATAAGGCTGAACTTTCATAACTAATAATGTCTCCATTTCATTATTTGGGAGTTGGCGTTCTGAAAAAGCCTGCTACATAGCCTTAGTTGTCCCAAAACTCACTCTGTAATCCAGGCTGGCCTTGAACTCACAGAGATCTGCCTGTCTCTTTCTCTGCTTCTGCCTCTGCCTCCCAAGTGCTGGGACTAAAAGTGTTCACTATCACACCCAGCAACAGGCTGGATCTTAAGGGTCTATTCCAGGTAGTGACAGCAGCTCTGATGAAGGGAGTTGTTTTAGTTTTATATATGTTTCTGTGATAAAACATCCTGACAAAAAGCCTCTTGGTAGAGAAAGGGGTTTATTTAGCTGTTATTCCAATTACAGTCTATCATTTGGGGACTGTTAAGGCATGAAGTCACCCAACAAGTCCCATCCCACCACAGTCTAGCGCATAGAGAATAAGCACAGCCTTCTTGCTCCTGCACAGCTAGCTTTCTTCTCTCGTGCTGTTCAGGCCATCCCCACCTAGACTGTGTTGCTGCTTCCAAGGTGCGAGTCTTCCTGCTGCCATTAGAAATCAAGGCAGATATTCCCACAGGCCAGCCTGATCTAGATAATTCTTCAGAAAGACTCTGCACAAAGATTTTTAGGTTTTTTCCTTTTGAAACCTGCACAGTGGTAACAGTAGGAGAGAAGTAATCTAAGCATCACACCTTCTATTACTTCTTCCCTTCTGGGTGAGTCATTTTCCTTATGGATTGATGGCAGGGCGAATATTGTTTTATTGTATGTGTGTGCCAAACACGTGTGGAGGTCAAAAGACAACCTGCTGAAGTCAGTTTTTACTTTCCACCAAATGGGTCCCAAGAACGAACTCAGGTTGCTTGACAGCAAGCATCTTTACCTGCTCAGCTCTCACCTGCCTGTGAACGTGTGTTTAGTGTGTGTGTGTGTGTGTGCGCGCGCGCGCGCTCACGTGCGCACATAGACTATGGTGCATGTGTAGAGGGCAGAAGACACCTAAAAGGAGTGAGTTCTCAGTTTCCACCATGATTCAGAATCAGGCTTGGTGGCAACCTCCTTTCTAGGCCTTTAAAGAGTGAAATGACCTTTTCTTACAACTAAAGCAAGCACACTTGTGTGACTTGTTTGGCCTCAAGCCTTATATTCTTTGATTTCTGAAATTGATTCAGAATCTAGAAAGTCTGAGTTTTTCTTGTTTCAGAGTGTGTGTGTGTGTGTGTGTGTGTGTGTGTGTGTGTGTGTGTGTGTAATGTGCTTCCTGAGCATTTTGTAAAAACATTCACTAAAAGATATTTTACATTTATTAGGGAGTTGAAGTGAGTACATGGAATTGGCCTTGATTTGTAAGATATGCAACGGTATCATTTTGTGTTTTATTACTTTGTCTGGGTTATTGTTTATTAATGTCTTACTTCCTAATATTCCATTTGTTCTTGTCCTGGCTAGTTTTATGTCAGCTTACCACAAACTAGAGTCATTTGGGAAGAGGAACCACAACGGAGAAAGTGCCTCCACCACATTGGCCTGTAGGAAGTCTGTGGTGCATTTTCATAATTAGTGACTGATGAGGGAGGACTTAGCCCATCATGGGTGGGCCATCCCTGGGCTGGTGGTCCTGGGTTCTATAAGAAAACAGACTGACTGAGCAAGCCACAAGGAGCAAGTAAGTAGGCAGCACTCTTCAGTGGCGTCTGCATCAGCTCCTGCCTCAAGGCCCCTGCCCTGGCTTCCCTTTGACAGTGATGTGGAAGTGTAAATGAAATAATCCCTCTCCTTCGCAAGCTGGTTTTGGCCATGGTATTTCATCACCTTAGAAGCCCCAGTGAGACAGCTCTGTCTCACCGCCCTTGTGACGAAAGTGCAGAGCTTCATGGCTGCCCTGCAGTTGGCTTGGAGGGCTTCCAGTGGCTGTGCCCCATGCTTAATTTCATTCACAATGCTGCTGAGTAGTTTTGAACCAGTGAGAAATCACTGAACTTTTGTAAAATTTGTTCTTCCAGAACACGTACAAAGATGGGATGATTATTTTCCTCTAACTGTGTATTTTAAGCCTATAAATTAAGAATATATGACAAATTAGCTATCCCAAATAAACTATTTACTCACAGTGGGAAAAATTTTCATGAAAAATTTAAAATACAAGTAAAATAAATTCTGATATGGTTTAGAAACATGCACTATAATCGTTTTCTTGATCTTAGGAAATGCTAGGTAGCCTATAAACTACTAATGAATGTATTTTGTTTCTTGACTGTTCTCAAGAGTACATTTTGTTTGAAGTTGACATACAGCATACCCCATTAATTTTCAAAGTGTACAGAATTTGATTTTTTTCTGAAATCTTAAATTGCATGCCTCTTAGCAGCTTTGAAATTCAAAGCCATTCTATAACTTCCCCTGTGAGCATCTTTAATCATTTAGCAGTGAGTTTTCCCCTGACACAGCGCTTAGAAATAAAGTCTCCTGCTGGGTTCTTGCATGTCTTAAAGACAAATGACAAGCATCATCTTGTCAACAGCTGCCGTGGCTTCATTCACCTGACAGAGCCTCATGTTAGATCCCTGTTACATGGGGTGCTGGATCAAATCCCTCCATCAGACTGGCCTGTACTTCATGATTATAAACATGACAGGGCCCAGCCCGCTGTGGGCAGTGTCACCTCTGGCCATGCTGTCTTTAGCTATGTAAGAAAGCGAGCTGAGCAAGATGTGGAAAGCTATGTGGTCAGCAGGGCTTCCTTCATGCTCTCTGCTTCAGGCTTTGCCTCTTGCCTCCTCCTTGAGTTCCAGTCCTGATTTCCTTCAACGATGGGCTGTAACCTGTAAGCTAACTATCAGTCCGTGTTTATCACAGCAGCAGAAGAGCGGTCTAGGACAGACGGGGTTAGTGATGTGCTGGACCTGACCGTGTTTGGGGGGAGGATTGTGGGAGAGCTTGGCACTGTTGGCTGGGAAAGCCATTGAGTCCTCAGAGGGATTGGAAGATAAATGTATTGAGAGAAATGCAGACTCTGGAAGCCTGGCTTGTGAAATCTCAGGAAAGTTTGAGTTCCTTGAAGACTCTGTTGGGACTGCTCCTGTGATATATGTGGATTAGAAATTTGTGGGAACGAAACATGGAATGCTTTACTAGGACGACGGATGCTGGCTCCTGGGGCTGAACACTCAGCTGTGATTAATCTCAGACCAGCATCGTGGAGGGAAGTGTTTCTCAGGGTCAGGAACGCAGCAAACTAGGACATTAGGGAACACGAGTCTTGTTTCAGTTCAGCTATATTTCTGATTAGGAGTCTGGAATACTGTTCGTTTCCTTGAGATAATAATGGAATAATCATGACAGTGAGAAAGGAATGACTTTTGCTTGTGCCTTTCCAGGCTATTGCTTATGTTCTTCTATGGAAACAGAATGTCTACTTTTTCTGAGTCCCTCAGTTACTTTACAAATGGAAAATGTACACCTCCAGTTGTTTCCTCTTTTTGGGGGCTGGGGAGGGCAGGTGGTTTCTCTGTAGCTTTGGAGCCTGTCTTGGAATTCACACTGTATACCAGGTTGGCCTCAAACTTACAGAAATTTGCCTTTCTCTGCCTCTCGAGGGCCGGGATTAAAGGCATTCACTATCGCTGCCTGGCTTGTTGCTGTTTTTTCATACACTATTTAATATACTATGACAATTTTGTACATATAAATAATGTGTTCTAATCACATCCACCCTAATACGTTCAACATCACTTCATATCTTCTACTTTGAAAAGGCATTTATTTGTTTGTTTGTTTATATTTATGTACCAGATATGTGTCTATTGCTCTTGGAGGCTAGAAGAAGAGTGTTGGATCCCAAAGGCTTAGAGATACAGAAGTTGTAAGCCACATGTATCTGCTAGGGCTTGAAGCCAGTGTTCTTACCTGCTCAGCTATGTCTCCAGCCCTTTCTACCTGCCCCCAGCCCCAGTTTCTTGGTTTTTGTAAGCCTTCGAGTATAATTAGTGCTACCTATTGGGATTTAGACTGCTCTGATGGCTTGTTCTTATGTGGGTAATTGTAACTGCAGTGAATTCATAAGTGCAGTGATCGTGTCATGACCAGAAGACTGCATCTCACAGAGTATCCCCTCGTTTTCTCAGTCTGATATCTTGCTGATAGAGCCTGACTTTGGTCTTGTTGACTTTAGTCATATTTGTTTCTGCAGGGTCATGGGTGATTTGGAATATGATTTTAAGATGTGTTACGTTTGTTAATGCTGTGGAACATTTGTTTAATGATGCAAAATGTGTTGCATTCTTTTATGATATATTTGTTTAACTCTGTGAAGCTGTGTTCCTGTGCCTGTCTTAAACACCTGATTGGTCTAATAAAGAGTTGAACAGCCAATGGCAAGGCAGGAGAAAGGATAGGAGAAAGGAGAACCTTTCTTTACTCCCATTATTTCTAAAACCAAATCTATGGATGCTTCACACACCCAGTGTTCTGTTGTTTAATTCAGTTTTACCATCAACTGCCTGGACTCGATGTAGATTACAGAGGCTGTAGGCTCAGTACTCTAAAACTACTTCTGACTTCAGAGCCTACTAGCAAGCAGTGGGCCCCCAGGTTACCCACATCTGACTTCACTATGAATTTGAGGTCCCATGGAATGAACATTGGAATCAATAAATGTTGTTTAAGTTCAATTGAGCAGGCCCTGAAAGGGGATGGATGTTTCTGTCTTTGGAGCTATGTCTTGATTGTTTAGAATTTGTACTTTGTAATCTACAATGATTAATACAGGGTCATTAGCCCATACATAGTTCCAGCTACTCCAAAGAAGTAGATAGATCCTCTCAGCTTGTTATTTGAGATCAGATTCGCCAACACGGCAAGAGACAGCCAGCTGGGGGGGGGGGGCAAATTATATGTAATTAGTAAATAAAAATGTATTCTATACCGTCAGAATTGTTATCTTGGTAATTATGTCTGGATGAGAAATGAAAATATATTTGCTGTACCATAGTTAAAATGTGTTTATTTTTAGAGAAAGAAATCCAATCTGAGGTTTGGATACTTAACTGCATTAGGATATAGTCTAAAGTACTTTTCCATTCAACTGTCATGTCAATAAGCATTTCCAGGCAACTGTATAGCTAAGTATTGTCACAGGGACCTTGTTTTACTTAAGAAACATATGTTTTACTCAAAATCAAAAAAGATTGACTGGCAAGGTGCCAACAAGCTTGATGACCTAAGCCAATCCTCAGGCCACACATGATGGAAGGAGAGAACTGATTCCCACAAGTTGTCTTCTAACCTTCAATATCATGTGTGGTGCTATACACACTGTTCTAGTTAGGGTTTCTGTTGCTGTGAGCAGACACCATGACCATGGCAACTTTTATAAAGGAAAACATTTAACTGGGGTGGCTTACAGTTGAGAGGTTTAGCCCATTATCATCATGGTGGGAAGCAAGGCAGCATGCAGGTAGACATGGTGCTGGAGAAGGAGCTGAGAGCTCTTACATAGTGACCTCCAGGTAATAGGAAGTTGTCTGAGACAATGGACATGGCTTAAGCATATATGAGACCTCAAAGCCCACCCCCATAGTGACACACTTCCTCCAACAAGTCCTTACCTGCTCCAACAAAGCCATACCTCCTAATAGTGTCACTCCCTATGAGCTTATGGTGCCATCACATTCAAACCACTACACACACACACACACACACACACACACACACACACACACACACACAATGTGTTTATACACTATAAATAAAATAAATGTTAAAAACTCAATCAATAATATGTAAAACATTGCCAACAAACTATTGCTGTCATGCTTACATGCTCCCTACTCCATTCGAATTCAGTGCTGTGAACTATCATTTGGTAGATATGTCTACTCTAATAAGTTAGTCATTGTGACCTTTGTCTATCGTGATTCCTTAGAAAGGTGCTGTTTCTGCTTTGTCCGTTCCCCAGCCTGTAAGCTTTAGCTTTCCTTATAAGAAAAATCACGTGAAAATAGCAAACACTCCTAACTTTAGATGAGCATGTGAATGACCTTCACGCTTATTTTATATTCGCTCCCAGGTCCAGCAGTTTAAGCAAGATCCACGGCCCACAACCTGTCTTCACTCCATTTTCAGTGTGCACACAGGAGACGAGCTGCTCACCTATGAAGAGTATGGCCATCTTCAGGTAAAAGAAAAATATTTACTTCTCTACCATTTACATTCCGTATCATGGCATGTTTGAGGCTACTTATACTGTTTCAAAGTAAATTTCATAACTTTAAAATAGTAGAATATATGAACCCTGAAATGGAAAAGGAAGTTTATTGGTAACCCATGAGGCTGAAGGAATTGCTGTCATGGAATATTAGAACATACCACGTTCATGGAGTGATCAGATGGGTTATTTCCCTTTAGAAGGTGGATGTCTACTCTTCCTCCAGTAAGCGAAACTTGTTTATATACTTAAAAGAATTCCTGCACTTGGAAATAAACAGCATTTACAGGTGTAAAACAATTATTCAGAAGTTTATGTTGGACCACAGATCATTTTTAGTATATCTACTCTAGGGAAGGCTAAATACTCCTATGGGAATATCACAAACATTTTGAAACCTGTCAGCTTTGTGTTTTGTTAAACTCTATACCTATGCTAAAAATGTACCATAGAATGTTTTCTTTTCAATACCACCCTCATGTCTGTGTATTTTAAGATGCTATCCTGTAGCTTGTTTGTAAGATATAAATATTATATATACTATTTATCCTTAACAGAGTTTATTTTTGTTTACCTGTGTGTCCTGCTACTTTGGGATAAGATACTTATTAATCATATATTCCTTACTAAAAATAAGAGTTTTTCTTGTGTATAGTTGCCCTTGTGTGTGCACATACACTTACAGGTGCGCGTGCACATACATCTAAATATAGTAGATGAGTGCATAGAGAGCCAGTGACAACCTGCAGTATATAGTTAGTTACTTGAGCACGATCCAACTTGAGATAGGTCCTGTCATTGCTCCAGTGCTCACTGATAAGGCTAGGTCGGCTAGCTACTGAGCCCGGGGATCTGTCTGTTTTTGCTTTCCCAGCATTGGGATTACCAGCGGTGCCAGCACATCCAGTGTGGGTTCTGGAGATTATGATATTCTCATACATGGCAAGCACTTTACCAGCTGAGCTATCTCTCCAGTTGGAGTTTCTCTTTTCTATAATTTCCTCCTGTTGTAAATGTCTTATTAAATTAATGAATCAGTTGAGTGGATTATATTATTAGTTCTACTTAGAAGATGGAACCTACCTTCAGAAATAAAAGCATGTTTATAAATTTGGAAGAATACCAAACTTTTGTATGTTGTCTCCAAACACAGAAAATGCTGTACCCATTTCCATATAGCAGAAACTTGTTTGTTTTTAATGATAACGCAGTTAAATGTATTTTCCAAAAACTTGCTTATAGATAAGCAAAATCAAAATAGAAGTGTGTAGTCTTAACTTTCTTTTAAACAAATAAACATTATGTTAGTTAGTACGTAAAGGTACCTGCCACCCTACCTGATGACCTTTCTGTTCAATTATATCCATGTGTCAGTTAACAATCCTCTCTTTACCCACATTTCCACGCCTTTCCCAGGTCTGTGGTAAATGCTAATCCAGTCTCTGCTTTGAGATTGCCTAGTTAGCATCCATGTATGAGAACATGTGTTCATTGTCATTGTGTCTCTGACTTGCTTCATGTATGTCCTCTAGTCCACTTATGTTGGTACAAATGGCAGAATTTTATTCTTTCCCATGGCTGAGTAATACTGAATTGAGTGCATGTCCTACTTTTTCTTTGCCCATCCATCAACAGCTGAAGTTGTGTTGACAGTTGTGAATGCTGCTGTAGTGAGCTTATGAGCTTACATGTCACTTTGATGTGTTGGCTTCTGTCCTTTTCATGTGCACGTAAGATTAGGGCTGTTGGTCATGGTAGCTGTAGGGTGTTTTTGGAGTCCTGTGGGATGTTCTGTGACAGCTGCACTATTGAGAGTCCCCTCACTTCACATTCATCTTCCGTCTTTTTGATAATAGTCAATCTGACTGGGAAAAGATGGTATCTAATTATCACTTTGATTTATCTTCTCCATTCTTGCTTATACTTTTTGCTCAATTTTATGTTCTCTTTTGGATAATGCCTATTTAAGTCATTGTTTAATTGTATTATTTTGTTGTTGCTGCATTGAATTCTGTATATATCCTAGAAATTAGTCCCTTATGTAGTGAATAGTTTACAGATTCTCTCGTTCTGCAGTTTCTCTTGATTCTGTTGACTGCTGCTTGTGCTTTGGAGTCAGGCACCACATCTGCCCCCAGAGCTTCTCCCCTGTGTTTTCTTTCATCAATTTTATAATTCTTTGCCTCCCATTTAACTCATTATTCTCCTTGGGTCTAGCTGTGCACATGATGAGTGAGGGATCAGATTTCTTCCTTCTGCATGGGAGCATCCCTTTTCTCAATGCTGGTCATTATAGAGACTATGGTTATCTTTCTCAACAGCCCAGTTGGTTGTAAAAAAGTTTTGTTTTAGGATTTAATATTAGTTAAGGTCCATTGGTCCTTCTGTTTTCAACATATGCTTCAATCTGTTTATTTTCTTTCTTTTTTTGTTATTTTATTTTGCTGTTATTTTAAGAGATGGGATCTTTTTTAGTGCACTGGATGGTGCTAATCTTCTGGGATCAATGATCCTCCCTGCTTCAGCCTCTCAGGTAGCTAGAAGTCAGCTCCGCATGCTTTATTTTGTAATCCAGAATTTGAACGCGGTGCCTCTTACATTGTAGGCATTGAACAGAATTCTGCTATAGTTTCCTAGTTACTCACATACATACCCTAAACGTTCAAGCGCAGAATTCTTTGCTGCTTCTACTTGTTCCTGTAACTCTGCCCATAGGACTGGAGTTTCTCTGAAATCATTCCTGGCAGGCCATTCACAGTGATAGAAGATTTTTGGATGAGCTTTCCTGCAGGGAAAACTCTACTCTGGCATGTGCTTAAGAAGAATGTTCCGAACCTAGATACTCTGTCTTCCTGTAGGGCACGCTTGTACCTTGACAAACTTGGCTTCCAGGGTTCCAGGAGCTATGGAGACCTCCAAAATTGGCGTGGGTTCTATAAAGCCCAGCAGCAGGGTCTTAGTGACACAGGGCTACTTTGTCCAAGGCTTTGAAAAGCACCAGTAATTTTCTGCCCCAACTTCCTGATGTAACTTAGTGAAAATTAGGAAATGTCGGGAAATGCAAACCAGCCACACAGTTAGGGAATGACAATCTTTTACATATAAATACAGACTGCAGGTCACCTACTTACACTTTTTAACTCAGTTTTGCAATATCCTGACATACTTTTGCTTAAATTTTATTTGTTTAACTAAAATTTTATTGAGATATAATTTGTTTGCCATATGGTTTATCTATTTGAGGTGTACCATTTTGTGGTTTTAGTATATTCTAAGTTGTAAGACAGTTACTGTAAAACTATACTGGTTCTGTTCTGCTCTCCGCGCTCTACTCCCTATGCTCTATGGGAACTAGGGTGAAAATTTAAAAACACAAAAACGGACAGACAGAGGGGGCCACGGGGACAACCTTGAAGCAAGAATGCCAAAGAATGCCCACTTTGTTGTGCTCAGGGGTAGCTTATACAGGGCTCTGGCCACGCCCCAGCTCTCGGGATCTTTCAGCTGCAGACTCACCAGAACCCACTCCCCTGCCATCAGGGTCTCTTGCTCAGATCAGCTGCAGGCTGCTCAGAGCTGAGGAAAACAGGTTGTTTACAGGAAATTCAGGGTCTGGTGGTCCCCCAGTCACCAACAAATTACCACATTCAAATTTAGAACCTTTCTTCACCCTGAAACTTTAAGCAAAATCAGCTACTCTCCATTTTTCCTGAAGTGCCTTAAGCAACCTCTAGTCCACTTTATGCCTCTATAGACTGCGTATACATCATATACCAAAGTTATTTTTTTTCAAAGATTTATTTATTTGTTAGGCATACAGTATTCTGCCTGCATGTATGCCCACAGGCCATAAGAGGGCACCAGATCTCATTACAGGTGGTTGTGAGCCACTGTGTGATTGCTGGGAATTGAACCCAGGACCTCTGGAAGAACAACCAGTGCTCTTAACTGCTGAGCCATCTTTCTGTACCCCATATTTCAAATATAAATGCAATCATATAAGATAAGATGTTGGAGAGACTTTTGTTTCTTTGATTCAAGATATATTACCAAATGCATTCCCGAGTTAAGGAGCCAAGAAGGAGGGAGGGAAGGAAGGATAGACTTGTATCTACTTGAGATGAGTATGTTCAGACTTGAGTGTACATAGGTAGTGTTTGTGGAAATGGCTCATATAAATTTTTATTCATCTCTGGAGAAATATGGTCTCACTGTTATTCACAGTAGCTACAGCTCACTGCGTAGCTGAACTTATCCTTCCAAATGGTAGAATTTCAGGTGTTTCCATCACACGTGTTTGCTCGCTTGATTATTGACGCTAAGTCCTACAACAGCCTAGCTACAAGGAATGCTAAGGATTCAAGTGGTGAAGCTCATTCCAAGTCCGAAAGTGTGGTTCTCATTTAGAGGCTAAAGGACCAAAATCTGGAATTAGAACCCCAAAACTTGAGAACCTATAGTTTGCCATTGAAGCCATAAGAAGAATATCCTGGCTCTGGCAAAGAAAGCAACCTTCCTCTGCCTTTTTGTTCCACATCCAGAGACAGTGTTTTACTAGCTACTCTGGAGTCCTTGTGTCTAGTCAAGTTGACATTGAAAATTAATTATCACTCAAGATGTGTCCATATTGGAGACTTCATTTTCCTTTTTTATATGGGATGTTCATATATTCTATTACAAGTTAAATTAGGAAGCATTGATTTGTTTAGATCAAACAACGCATGCATTTAATACACTAATAGTTTCATGTGTTCTTAACACCCTTTCCTAAGTGGCTTTAAATTATAAAGCATACCAGTGAGTACAGGTAACACACTCCTTCACTTCTGTTTAGAATGAGATGTTTTCAAGGCGCACTCCTCGTTGTTAATAGTGTCTCGATGGAGGCGATGTCTTGTTTTTCAGTAGCTTTTTCATTACAGATGGATGGCATCATATTCGTTCCTCTGGGGCAAACTTGTTCCAAAAATAAGATCTTTAGACTCAGAATTTGGAAATTGAAGGAAACAAATGTTACAGAAGCCATGCTAAGAATTCTTCTCACGGCCTTCTCAGATCCCGTCATGTGATAACCAGCACAGTGAATTTGGAATTTTAGCACATCACATAAAATGCCGGTTTTCTTGTTCTATATTGGGTTCATATCTTTTATTTAGTGATAGGGAAGAAATTATTTGTATCTGGCACTATTGGCAAAAATTACAGCATATATATTAATTTCATATCATAATATTTTCATTCTCCCTTTAACTCTAACTGTTGCTGTTTGTTTCAGATAAACGCAGTGTCACTGTTTCTCCTCTACCTGGTGGAAATGATTTCTTCAGGGCTCCAGATAATCTATAACACAGACGAGGTATGATCGCCACATGTCCTGTTACTGGATTTCATGTAGAGGATATCTGATTTTTCCCTTTATTAACAATTTACTTTTAATTTGATTAAAAATAAGCTTTTTAGCGAGGCTGTGGTGGTGCATGTCTTTAATTCCAGCACTTGGAAGGCAGAGGCAGGTGGATCTCTGTGACTTTGAGGCCAGCTTTGTCTACAGAGTGAGTTCCAGGATAGCTGAGACTACATAGAGAAACCCTGTCTCAAGAAACCACACACAAAAAAAGCTCTTTTAAATTTTAGATAGTAGATACTAGATTTTGGATTAAATCTAAATTATCTTTTTACCAAAATTCCTTTTGTGTTAATTTTTTAGTGTATGAAATAAGTTCCAATATAACATTTATATGCACTCATACAATAGGTAGATATTGTTGTACCTCCCTCATATTGCCTCGACCCTTATCCTCCCGGCTTCCTCTTTTGTTCTTCCTATTAGTCTGTATGTCTTCTCTCTCTTCCTTTCTACTTCCTCCCTTTCCATAGCCCATCTCCTAGTTTTATGTGTCATGTGTACATATGCATGCACACACGCACGTGCACACACACACACACACAACTAGTTTCCACATATGTCTTAGTTACCATGTAAAAAAGGCCATGACCAAAAACTAAGTGGGGAAGGCGTTTATTTAACTTACACTTTCATAGTTCATCATCAAAGGAAGTCAGGAAAGGAATTCAAACAAGGCATGAACCTGGAGGCAGGGGCTGATGCAGACGCCATGGTGATGCTTACTGGCTTGTTTCATATGGTTTGCTCAGCCTGCCACCTGTCCAGGGATGACTCCACCCACCATGGACTGGACGCTCCACCATCAATAGCTAATTAAGAAAATGCCTTACAGCTTGATTTTAAGGAGGCATTTTCTCCATTAAGAGTTCTCCTTTTATATAACTCTAGCTTGTGTATCAAGCTGACATAAAACCATCCATCACAACATATGAGAGAAATTATTTGGTGTTCGTCTTTCTGAGTCTGGTGCAGTTCATCCATTTTTCTACTGATGACACTTGCAGTTTACAAGCAAGCATAGTATACTGGAGGTGGCGGAACTTCAGAGAATACTCAGAAGCACGTAACTTTCAGAAAGTTTTAATCACAATGAAAATGAAATCACTGTTACAAATTGTCTTAGTATTTTTTTCACATATTCCTTTTTATAACTACTCTTTGACAAAGTCATGCAACTTGATTGGGATTGTATTGAATATACAGGTTGCTTTTGGTGTAATTGTAATTATTGCAATGTTAATTCTTTTAATTCATGATCATAGGTGTTCTTTACATTTCTCAGTGTCTTCGTCAGTTTCTTTCATCAGTGTCTTAAAGGTTTTCATTGTAAAGATTGTTCAGATCATTGGCTGGGTTTGTTCACTTAGTTATAGGCTATCATGAATGGATTGTTGATTTCTTTTTCAGTATGTTTATCATTGATCAAGTTACTGATTTCTTTTTGTGTTAACTTACAACTTATCAGTTTGATGAAAGTACTTACCAGTTCTAAGATTTTTTAGTAGCACTTTTAATGTTTTATATAGGATTATGTTATGCAAATGTGGAAAGTCTGACTTCTTTTCTGTTTGCATCTCCTAGTCCCCCTTCTCTTGCGTTATTGCTCTAGCTAAGTCCTCAAGCACTATGCTGGATAGACTGGAGACATTTTTACGTTATTCCTCATCTTAGTGGAAATGCCTTGAGTTTTCTCCATTTATTGTGCTGTTAGCTATAGGTTTGTTGTACACAGCCTTTATTAGGTTGCAGTATCCCTCCTCCGCCTCTACCCTTCCAACTTTTTTTTTAATCATGAAGGAGTTTTGAATTTTGTAAATGACCTTTTCTGTGTGTATTGAGTTAATTATGTAATTTCTGTCTTTAAATCAATCCATTTATATGTTGAGTTACATTTATTTATTGACTTACGTTGAACCAAGCCTGTGTTGTGAAATGATGTCAACTTAGTAATAATGAATGATTATTTTGATATGATTTTGAATTTGGTTTCCAAATATTTTATTGAGAGTTTTTGTATCAATGTTCAGCAGGGAAATCTGTCTGTAATTTTCTTTTCGTTATGTCTGCCTTTTGTTTTAATATTAGCTTTGTAAAACAGAGCTTGGAGTCATGACTACTTTTTCTATTTTGTGAAATAATTATATAGTGTTTGTGTTAGTTCTCCTTTGACAGTCTGGTACAGTGAGTCTGTCTACTTCTGGGTGGGTTTTTTCTTTTCCTTGCGGGGAGGAATGACACACTTTATTACTTCAGTTTTGTTGTTGGTTATAGATTTTAAAATTATTTCATCTTTGCTAATTTTGATTGTCGTAGATATCAAAACCTCCATTTGCTTTTGTTTTCTCTAGTTTAGCAAAATACAAATTTTTAAGTTATGTCATTTTTAAAATCTCAGTGTTACCTTTAGTAATATCTCCATCTTATCTTTTATTTTACTGATTTGGGTCTTCACCCCCACCCCCACCAGTGGCTAATTTGATTACAAATTCATTAATCTTTTCAAGTAACCAGCTCTTCATTTCATTGATTTTTGGTATTTTTTGTTTGTTTTTATTTCATTTATTTCTGCCCTGCTCTTAATTATTTCTCCCTGTCTACTGCTTTTAGGGTGGCTTGGTTCTCGTTCTTCTAAAACCTTAAAAAGGATCAGTGCATTATTTGTTTTAGTTTTTTTTTCTGACTTCTCATGCAACAGATTCATGTTTTAGCAGCAGGTACTTTATTTAAGACATAATAACAGAAAGTCAGTACTTTTAATTTATGAACGTGTAGCAGTTGGGAGGTCATCTTTGCAAATACTGAACTCAGGATAGCTTTGAAACTTTGAAGGAAAGGGCTTCAGAGCCTCATCCGAAGTCTAGGGGAGATGGCTTGACTGGCAATGGGAATTCTGGTGTCAATTACACAGGATATCTAAATCATGGAACTATATGTATCTGAAGCATAAGGAAGAGGGCTGAGTCCTCATCACATCAGTAAGAGAAATAATGAGTATCTAGCAAACGATGTTAAAGGCAAAAAGTTAGTGAGACAGAACAAACGGTAAGCGAATGGAAGCAAGTAATTTAAAATGCGGGAATAACTCTGCTGCATCACAAGATCAACGATAGGGGTGGAAATTTTACCATTATTTTAGCGCCATTTTTCTTAATGGATAGCCATAGTGGGGGACTCATCTCATATGAGAATACTTTTAGAGTGAAGGGGGACACTATTTGCAATTATTTGAGGAATACAGATATAAATCAAAATTGTACATCACTGAGGTCATCCTTGAGATTTCTGGGAAGGATTTCAGTAGGATCAATGTCTTTGTGGGGAGGAGGAAAAAGGAGGAGCAACAGTATTTCTGAAAAGGACCACAGAAATATGATAGTAGAGGGTTGGGGATATCGCTCAGTGATGGTCAGTGCTTGTTCAGCTTCCTTGAGACCCTAAGCCTGACCCTCAACGTTCCCTACTGACACACATGGAAGAACTGAAGAACTCCAATGGAGAATCTTCTGATGGGGGAATTGTATTTAGAGGATAAACTAATGCAAAAGACTCAGTGTAGATGTAAAAATTTGATCATTTGGAACTGAATAAATTTACTCCTTGGGAACTGAATGAGCAAAGTTCTTGAATAGCCGGGGTAGGATTGGGAATTTATGCCACAAACCGTTTATCCCAAATGAATGGTTTATTAACTAGAGTCACTCATTTTATTATATTCTTTTGAAATTTATTTCAAATGAATTATCACATCTTCTTTGAGTCAATCGATAAGTCATTATTTGAAATTTTACTTCTATGTGCCATGGTAATAAATTAATAGCACTGTATGGGAAGCCTTGAAGACAGACTCTTATTTCAAGTGCTTGTCTGCCAGAACTCAGAGGACTCAACATATTCACTTATAGCTGTGGTTAACAGTGACGGAATAGAAGGGAGACCAGGAAGAGGATGGGTGTGTAGAACAGAAACTACAGAAATTGGCATGCAAGCTTGCAAGCGTCTTCTATAGTCATATGGGACATAGTTGCTTCCTCTAGCATCTACCATGAAAACACTTTTGGAAGTTATCTACCAAGTTGACTTTTAAAAGATCTGTTGCTGAGGTTTTATTTGAGACTGATCATACACACATCCTATTCTTAATTATGTGCTAATTTCAAAGTCCCTGTAGGAAACAAGTTGTTTATCTTAACACCTATTTATGCAAAAATATTGTTGGCATAAGCAGTTTAGGAACATTAAACACAACTGTGGCTTTAATAAATTACGCCTTAGTCCTCTTTGTAAAAGAATATCATACATTAGTCATCTTAATTACAAGGTTTTTGTAGCTTATATACATAGATAATAAAACATTTTAGCATTTTTTTTGAGCTTTTGAAATAGGCCAATCAGCAAATAGAAGGTTTCCTAATAAGAGTCAGCATTATCACATTTTGTCTGTTCTAATCACAAAGGCAAAATTATACGATAGCCCCTTAAGAGTGAGAACTCTGGGGATTTAAGTGCAACAGTTCTCTTTAGTCCTCAGTATCAGTGAGCAATGCTGCCTTTCCCTCTGGCACTATGCCATTTGTTCACATTTCTTCAGGATTTAATACATCTGGCTTACAGTCTTCAAAGATTTTATTTAATTGTAGAGATACTATCTTGCTAAATTTTATACACATGAAAATTAATAGCCTGAAATGTGTGGCTAGAGAGATGGCTCAATGGTAAAGACCACTTGTTGCTCTTGCAGAGGACCAGGCCCTCTTCCCAGCACCTGCATGGTGACTCATGGTTTCTGTGACACCAGCGCCGGGGGATCTGGCCTTCACAGCTGCTTCATACACATGGTGGCACACATGCAAGCAAAAATGCTTAAACATAAAATAAAATCTTTAAAAATTCATCAGCCATGTCTCTTTTTTTTTCTGACCAGTACCAATATTAAGTCACAGCTTATGACTCATATTCAGAGTGCAAACTTCCAAATATAAGTGAAGGTCCATTATCCTCATCCCAACTCCTGTTCACTGAGCCTTTTGTGCCTTTTGTGTTAGAGTTGCGGGCGTTCACATTTCTCTTCCATTCTCAAGCCTCAGCTGTTTAGTGTGCACTTCTCCAGAACATTCCTTATCATTTTACACTCATAAGTTCTCTAATGGCTTCTTCCTCTTGGTTCTTGAACCTGATCATTTGTGGCATCTCTGACTTTTCATGCCTGGTCTTTCTTACGGCTTTTCAGGGCTTTTGCAGTTTGGTTTCATTGAGACAGAGTCTCAGCAGTGGCCTGGACCTGCATTTTAAATAAAGAAAATGAATAATTTGACTAATATATTCAACCATCGCAGGGGATCAGGTCCTCTTCTTACACATGTGCTGGTGCTGAAGTCTGTGTTTGAGGTGCTGCTTGTATCTTTCCTGAGTCTTCCCTTTATTCTCTGTATTCTGTGCTGTTTGTCCTATGTGACCACTAATGGGTTTGCTTTGTTAATTTATGCTTACTTAATGACTGAACATGTGCTTAAGTGATCTGTCTGCGTTTGGGGGAATCCGGGTTTGGGAGTCACACTTCCCCACTGTTATCCTTGGCAGCCTGACGAGATCTACAGCTTTAGTGACTTTAACTCAGGTCAAATTCAGGAATAGCCCATTTATGAAGCAAAATTGGAGATTCTATTTAGCATGAGAACTAGGAGAGAAGCGGAGTGGGCTCTCAGAAGAAAGGAAGGCATACGTAAAAGAGGGCAAGGCCTCCTCAAGTGAGATTTGTAGCTAGTGTTTTTTCAGTAGCTAGATGTGGAATCTTGATGGAGTTTGAAGTTGTTGTTTTTATCACTGGGTGATTCCTAAAGGGGCACTTTGGAGGATTGAAATTGGTAAGGAAAAAGTCTGTATCACGGGGATCCTGGATTCATAGGCAATGTCTTGGAAAAGGAGTGAGGCTCTTCCCATGGTCATATACATTTAGACTGTAGGCCTTATGTCATTGCTACTTTAATATAAAATGGCTACATAAGAAATGAATAGTAGCCTGGGGTACAATTATTGTATACTTATGGGGGGCAGAATGTGTGTACCATGGTACACCCATAGAGGTCAAAGGACAACTTACAGGATTTGGTTTTTTCCTAACACCATGTGAGATTTCGGGATCGAAGTAAGGTTTTCAGGCTTGGCAGCAAGCACCATTACTTGCTGGGCCATCTTGCTGTTTTCCAGATGTTAACTGTGCTGGAATTCTCGCTGGATGACAGGCTCCTTCCCTCCTCACCATAATTTCCCTGTATTCCTACCCATCCGTCTCCTACTCATCCATCTCCTCTACTGGTCCATCTCCTATCCATCCCCTACCTACGCATCCCCTACCTGTCTGCCTCCTACTTCTCCATCTCCTAGCCTTCTTGTCTCCTAGTCTTTGGAGACGTCATCCCCTCTACTTGTGTTTCAGGGCACGGTTTGGAAGCTCTCAGAGTAAGCACGTGATTCTATAGGTTTCACTAAATGCTTTACAAGCTGGCTAATACGGTGTCATGTGTCAGAACTCTGCAGACCATTGTCTACTGTGACTGTGTATATGTCAGCCCTTTGCTGGAACTCTAGCTTCCTGTGATGGTACACATATGTATTAATGCTGCTATTAGTGATCTTCTGCTGAATATTTATTCATATTTTTGGTGGGATACTTAAATTTTTAAAATTAAGCTCTTATCTTGAAATTGCTGTCATTTCATTGATTTCATGATGAGGCAATGAATTTATGATTAGTCTAAATCAGTATCTTTGATTTTTAAAAAATGAATTCAGACTTTAAAATAATTACTTTTGTAACTTTTGTTGGATGTATGATACTTTTATCATGTTTTTAAAAGCCTGTTTGTAATTTACATTTCAACCTAGCTCTTAAATTATAATCATGAAATACTAGGTTAACTCATCTTTTTCGTATGATTTCAGTGTCTTAAATAAACAAGTACTGATTTTTCTCATATAGTAAGATGACTGAGGATAGCTAGCAGCTTGATTTGTTTTTTATCCCGAGTTGCTTTTTTAAAAAGTGACAAGAAGGTGAAAGGTTAATTAAAGCAGAAGAGGGATATTAGCTTCTTCCCATCAAATGCAGTCCTTCTTTTCAGAAATATCAAGTCTCCAATACTCTGCTGTTCTTGGCAAAGCTGTTTGCAGTGGCCATTAGATGAACAAGGGAGCTGAGAAGCTTTCTCTGTAGAGAGAAACCGTGAACCACATAGGTAATTTACAGTTTACTGGTAACAACATGAAAATGACAGATAAAATAAATCACTTTGAAAATTTGTTGATAAATACGGAGCCTATTGTGATAGTGTAGTGTATAATGCATTTAAAAGATTAAAGAGACATTTCCTATTTCTTTATTTGTAATTTGTGCTGGAAACCGGTTCTGGCTACACATCAAGTGCTAGGAGTGCACATAGTCTGTGCACTGGTCACAGTTGCTTACTCGATTCACTGTCATTTACACATTATCTACTGTTCCTGATGCAATATGCAGAATCTGGAAATTGCTTCATGTAGTTTTTTTTTTCTTCATTTCTCTTCTGCCGTAAGTCCTAATGCAAGTGTGGCCTTATTGGAGGAGGTGTGTCACTGGGGTGGGTTTTTGAAAAGCCCATGCCAGGCCCAGTCTGGTTTTCTCTCTCTGTCTCTGTCTCTCTTTCTCTCTGTCTCTCTCTCTGTCTGTAACTTGTGAATTAGATGTAAGCTCTTAGCTATTGCCCTAGTGCCCTGCCTGCCTGCCTGCCTGCCACATGCTCCCAGCCTTATTGACAATGGACTAAACCTCTGAAACTGTAAGCCCATCCCAATCAGATGCTGTATTTTATAAGCTGTCTTGGTCATGTTGTCTCTTCACAGTAATAAAGCGGCAGTAAATAAGGCATAATTTAAAGAAGGAAAACTGGAAATTGGGAAGTACTGTGGAATGACAATAAAATGACGTTTTAATATTTATGGACAGTGTTATCAGGGTCAATTCCTGCTACTCAGGAAGTTGCAGCAGGATTGGAAGCTCAGAGCTTACCTGGATTATGGCATGAGTTCAAGGCCAACCTGGACAATATATTGAGACCATGTCAAAAACAAAAAGTAAGAGACTGGAAATAGATATACTTCATGATAGAGTACTCCCATGGCATGCTCAAGCTCCTTGGCTCATTTGCCTAGTACTGGAAAAAAGAAAGCCTTAGGAAACACAAAGGATGTAGAAGGAAGAAAGCACCGAAGACTACAAATAGGAATATGTTTCAAAATTACAATTCCCAGCAAAACCAACTTTAAAACTAGAGCAACAGTAACAGCTAGTATAGAGATGTCAAATTGTAGACTATCCATGCATGTGTTCTCTCTTTCCATTCCTCTCATGCTCCTTTGATCATTAACTATTCTTTAATTCTCATTGGAGCTCTGCCAGTGGCTGTTGTTCTACATAAAGAACAATGAAAACAAAGACCCTGCCTTTGAAATTTATATCTTAGTTGGGGAAGTTAGCAAAAAGCCCACTTTCTAAATAAGACAAATTCAATGCCCCCAGCTCAAACAGCACAGTGTGATAGAGAACGAAAATGCATTGCTTTGATTGGATAGAAAAGTTGAGATTGTGAATTATGTTCAAACCAACGCCAAGTGACAGTAAGAAGAGGAGGAGACGCTGGGGATGGCAGTGAATCAAGTATCGACGAAAGCTGTGCCTGGCTGCAAATTAAACAACAGCCCCGCCAGTTAGTAGCAGCTTTATTTCATGCACCAGTAACTCTGCTTGTAGACCATCTCGGCCATCTTGGGCTGATGTATGCTGTTGAGAATGTAAAATACTTTTTCCTTGCTTGTTTGGTACCATTATTGACACAATTTATCCAAACGTTATAGCTTCTGGATAGCATGTCTGCATTGGTAAATAAGAATTGAGATAGAGGGTTTTTAAAGTTTCTCGGGCCACTGAGATGGCTTAACATGTAAAAACTCTTTCATCACAGCTCGGATGACCTGAGCTGCATCTCCAGAACCCATGGCAGAAGGAGAGAGCCAACAAACGGAAGTCATCCACTGACTTCCACCCATGGGCCTTTGCGTGCACTTGTCTTGCTGTCTTGAGGATAGCATTCTAACTGGGGTGAGAGTGAATCTAAAAGCTATTTTAATCCACATTTCCCCAATAGCTATGGGTGTTGATCATTTAAAAAAAAATACTCATTAGCCAATTATGTTTCTTCTTTTGAAGTTCTTTTTCTCATTTTTTGATTGTGCTGTTTATTTCCATGTTTATTTTTGAGTATTAATCCTCTGTCAGGTCTAGACCTAGCAGATTTTCTTCCTGTCTTCAGGCTGTCTCTGCTCCATGAACTGTTTACTTTGCTATAGCAAAGCTCTTTTAGTTTCTTGAGGTTCCATTTGTTGTTTTCTGTGTTTCCTCAGCAACATGAAGTACCAACCGTAAAGTCATGATGTATGCCTATATCTTGAAGTGTTTTGTGTTCTTTTTCCTCTGTAATTTTAGAGTTTCTGGTTATTGTTAAGGTCTTAATCAATATGGAGTTGGTTTTCATGCAGGTAAGAAGTAAGGATCTATTTTCTTTCTATTCCATGTTGATACACAGTTTTTCTAGCCCCAGTTTTTGAGGAGAATGTTTGTTCTCCAGGGTATATTTATGGGGATTTTGTCAGAAATCAAGTTGTGTAACTATGGATACTTATATCTGGGTCCCCCTGATTTTCCCCAGTTAATCTACATGTCTGGTTTGGTCCCAGTCTCGTGCAATTTTTATTACCATGACTCTGTTAAATTGAGTGTGATGGTGCCTCCAGCATTACTTTCCCCTCAGGGTTGCTTTGGCTATTCAGATCTTTTTGTTTTGTCTGAATTTTTAGATTGTTCTCTGTAGTTCTCTGAAACATGGTGTGGAATGTTGAAGGGGATTGAATTGTATCTGCAGACATAGTCCATCCATTTCACAATAGTCATCCCAATCTGTGACTATGGGAGGTCTCTCCATCTTCTAGAGTCTTCTTCAAGTTCCTTTTTTGGTATTTTAAAGTTTTCAGAATATACAGGTCTTCACTTGCTTAGTGAAGTTTATTTCAACATTTTTGCTTAGGTTTTTGTTTTTCTTTTTTTGAGGGTAGTGAACAGGACTTCTTTCTTAATTGCTTTTTCAGCATGTTTGTCATTGGTACACAAGAAGGCTATGCATTTTTATATGTAAGTTTGCATCTTGACATATTGCTCTAACTGTTCATTATCTCTTAGTTTTCTAGTGGGCTCTGTAGGGTTTTGATGTATGGAGTCCTATTATCTGCAAGTCACAATGCCTCAATTTCTTTCTTCTGTTTTTCATCCCTTTGCTTCCCTCTCGTCTGTGAGCTCCTTCAGGGCTCTGGTTAGAATGATAGACTTGCCCAATGTGCAGCTCTTCAGTGGCATGGGAAGAAGAGTCTGTGAAGGTTTTTCTGCAGACTTTGATCCCCCACGTCCCAGCTTCAGTATCATGCCTGTCAGGTTTCAGCATACGACCCAGTTGGAGTTTGCTGACAGTGTACTTCACAGAGACTCTCCTTTGCTGAGCCACCTGGGTCAAGGGAAGTCTTTGGAATGGAGTCTTGTTTCCCTGGGGTAGCTGCCATTACTAAGTGCCCAAAGAAGGAGGAGTCTCCTGGTTTCAGGTATTGCTGCCCTGGTGTGGCCATTCTCTATCTGTTTGGCATGTCTGTTTTCCTGGATACTGGCTTACCATATATAATTATCCATCTTAGATTTAATGTCTTTGTTTCTGAACTTTGTGAGAACTCCTGAGACTTTGGTTATTGGTGTTTTGTGCTAAACAGGGAAGAGGGGGTTGCTTTGTTTTATTTTCAGTGATACTGAAAACTAAGCCTGAGGCCTCATGCCTTTTTAAAATAATAGTAATAATAATCAATTTTGAAACTGAGTAAAGATAATCATGAAATATTTCCATCAAAGGTAAACAGTAAGTAGAAACATAGCGCTCAATTTTACCAATTAAACATATGTGTTCCAGTCAGAGTTCTCTAGAGAAACGGAATTGATAGAATAAGTCTGTATTTAGTCATAAATATCGATATAGAAAGTGGATTTATTAGAGTGGCTGTGGTCCAGCTAGTCCAACAGTGATTGTCTCCCAGTGGAAAGTTCAAGAATCCAAAAGTCATTCACTTAGTCCTTGAGGCTGGATGTCTCAGCTGATCTTCAGTATATCAGAATCCCGAGGTGGTCTCTAGTATCAGTGGAGGAATGATTTTTGCCTGTGAGAGTGTGGGAAAACAGACGAAAAATTAAAAGCTTCCTTCCACTATGTACTTTATTTAGGCTGCCACCAGAAGGCATGGCCCAGATTTAGAGTAGGGTTTCAGACCTCAACTGATCTGTGTATTTAAGGTGGGTCGTTCCACCTCCCATGATCCAATCAAGAAAAATCCTTCACAGGTGGGCACAGCTGCTTGGGTTTTCGTTAATTCCAGATATAGCCAAATTGACAACCAACAATAGCCATTCCAAAGTATAATAAACACATCATTAAAATTTGGCTTTACTGTTGGATCTGTGATTTTTGTTTATGTGTATTTGTATGTGCATCAGATTGCTATTCATACATGCTTATGCAAATAAAGTGCTTGTATTTGTGGAAGATATCAGGTGTTTGGTTCTATTGCTCCACTTTACATTATTGAATCAGAGTTTCTCAGCAAAACTAGGGCCAGGCTGGCAGCCAGCAAGCCCCAGCTTTCCCTCTTTTCTGCCCTTGCTCACCAACACTAGAGTTTTTTTTGTAGTGCTGGGGATTTGAACTTAGGTCCTCATGCTTGCTCAGCAAGTTCTCTTGTCCACTGAATTTTCTCCCTAGGCCATGAATTATTTTATTTTGGTAAATTTTAGTTAAGATATTCTTAATGATTTTGTTGGGTCATTTATAACTTCAGTCAGTCCTCATCTAATTTCTTCATTTAATTTTTTATTTTTAATTAGAATGCAATTGCAGGTGATTTTGAGCTGTCTAATGTGGGTGCTGAGAACCAATTCCATCTTCTGCCAGAGAGATACATTTTCTTAACTGCCATCTCTTCAAGCCCTAAATTCTTCACTCTTAATCAGAAGTTGCCGTATAAATTATATGTGATTTTAAAAAGTTTACTTGATATAATATATATTTAAAGTGTGGAGTGTGATGTTTTGATTCAAGATGTACATTGTATCAAATTAGAATAGGTGATTTAGCATAGCAGTCACATTTCTTTGTGTTGCAAATATTAAAAATCATCCCTTCTATAGCTTTTGGAAATATATAATAACTGCTAACTATAGTCACTTAACTAACTAGTCCTAGTGCTCCTGGACCCTAGATTTTATTCTTCTTAACTGAATTTTGTAAGCATTAACCATCTACCCATAAATAGTTCTGAGAATCTAACTTAAAAAATGAGGAGTTACTACACATATTGATTAATTTGGCTTATTGTAGTGAATGTTTTATATACATGCACACACATATATAATTTTATTGAGTGAATAGTAAATGAATTATAAACTTACACTTGTTTATTCACTTTGAGGTCCTCTTGATATCAAATATAGCAAATTTATTATCATTACATGCCTTAAATTTTATAAAGCCCTTTAAGATTTTGCTTTTCGCACATTAAACTGTGTCCTAAAATATTATTTTATTTGCTCCCTATTGTCAAAGCATTTCAAATGTTTCAGTTATTTTTTAAAGATATTCATAAAACATTTAGAAAATAACAGAACCATAATTTGGAAGTGAATATTGAAGGTGTTTATTCTAGAAATATTTTTATATGGACTTCTTCCAAAAATAGATTTCAGTGATATATACCTTCAAAGCAAGTTGTCACGAATCAGAAACTGGTATGCCCCCCTTTCTAGGGGGCAAAGAACGTTGGTCCCTGTCTTGATTAACCTTCTTTGTTGCCTTGACACAGCCTAGATAAAAGCCTCACCTGGGGAACTGGCTAGATCAGGTTGGTCTGTGGGCGTGTCTGCGAGGAATTGTCTTGTTTATTCATTGATTTAGAAGGGCCAGCCCACTGTGGGTGACATGATTCCTCAGAAATTCCTGGGCTATATGACAAAACTAGCTAAGCAGGAGCGAGCCTTCCCAGAGGGCAAGTCAGCAGGCAGTAGAGTTCTTCCCTGCTCCCTGCCCAGCAGGCTCCTGCTTTGAGCTCCTGCCCCATCCCTAAATGATACACTATAACCTGGAAGCATCTCTCCCCCTCAAAAAAAACTCCACATTTTCCTCCCCAGGCTGCTTTTGATCAACAAAGTAGTTTGTTGTTGTTTTTGTTTGTTTGTTTGTTTGTTTGTTTATCACAGCAACAGAATGAATCTTGCACGGGTTTATAGAATCAGCATTGAAGTTAATACAAAGAATACCTAGGAAGTGATTGTGATCTTTGCTCTCACATTTGGGCAACCTCTTGTCTCCTTGGGTACCCAGTTCTCTCTCTTTAAGCAATGAAGAGTTAGGTGTTCTCTTTCATCCAAATTATGTGTTTGTATCTGGTCCACCCTGTTGTTCTCTCCTTCCCTCCTCCCCATCCATTGATCCTCCTCCTCTTCCGAAGTATTTCCTCTGCTTTCAGTTCCTTTTCAAGGAAAAACATATACTATTTGTCTCCCCGGGCCTAGAGTGACATTTAACTTATCAGGTAGAGGTCCAGATTAATCTATTTTCCTGGAAATTGTATAATTTTGGTTTTTTATTCAATTATTGGATAATTGTTGCAAGGAAGGGCCCGCTGTTTGTCCCGGCTGCCTGGCTACCTTACACCCGAAATAACCACACGGAAACTGTATTAATTAAAACACTGCTTGGCCATTAGCTCTAACTTCTTACTATTTCTATCAATCTGTGTATCACCACGAGGTTGTGGCCTACCAGAAAAGTTTTAGCACATCTACCTCTGGCCACAGTCCATGGCGTCTCTCCGACTCTGCTTTCTTCCTTCCAGAATTCAGTTCTGCCTTCTCCGCCTACCTAAGTTCTGCCCTATCAGCTAGGCCAAGGCAGTTTCTTTATTCATTAACCAATGGAAGCAACATACGAAAAGAAGGAACTCCTACACCAGATAATATTTTGTTTATCTAGATCACATTTTCTCTCTCCACTCAGTTTATTATAATTTATTGTAATCCTGGGCCTGGATTCTCATCTATTCATCTGTTGATGTATTTATGTGAAAACTATAAAGGATTTATATTTATGAATCAGGGTTGTTATGCAGGTCTGTATCTCCTTATTTGCAAAATCCTTTGCAGTTAGATATATTTCAGATCTTAAGGTCACTGACATGGTGAGAAATGGTTTTCTACCTCCACGGTTGCCATCTGCCCTGCACATGCAATACTGTGACACTCGTGTCCTCACTCACGTGCACTTGTACTCATGAATGCAGACGTAGTCATGCATACACACATGTGCACAAAATAAATGAATGTAATCTTAAAGGCAATACTGTTCAGAAATACAATAGTTCCAGCAAGGCTTAAGAGAGAACTCTATAATCCTTACATTAATATTTTTCTAATAAAGCATATGAATAGTCACATAAAGTCCTTAGGCAGAAATCTCATCTCAGTTTCTGGTTTTGCTGAAGAATGATTTAAGGGGAAAGAAGCTCTTTGAGAGCTTGTGGAATTTTGTAGCTACAAACAAGAGGAGTAGACCAGTGTACTATTAGAGGGGGTGGAGGGCAACGCGTGAAACAAAAGATAACAAGCTATGGTTATGGCTTCAAGGACATCGAGAATTATTAGCTATTCCATTCTTTTGAATTAAGATTGGAGGAAAATTCATTTTTTTAAAAAAGCGTTTCATTTGGAAATGAGCAGGACTAACATGATTGTCCCTCTGGGAACCCAAGGTAGCAGTCAGAGGTTGGTTTAATACTTAGAGCCTTGTGAGGAGAGTGGTAGGTAAGAAGGGCTTGAGTGTCCAGAGAGAAAATCACAACACTGTCAAGATTCCTAAAACATTTTTGACTAAATGAGGTGAAAAATGGCTGACCTCTAATTACTTTCATTAGTGATTTGGGAGTTGGAAAATATCACCTCCAAAGATTTTGAAAAGACCACTCAGGACCATGCAGAAGAAGCTGGCTTTATTGTCAGAAAAGGGTTGAAGAAGACAGAAATGCAACAGAAATCAGGTTGACTGTCTGAAGTTACTGTCTTTTTAAGACTGGAGAAGGCTTAGCCTGCTGCCAGTGGCTTCCTCTATGTTCATCTCAGTGTAGCTCTCTCCAGTCTCCATTGTCCTGCACAGCTTCCCACTGTGGGCTGTGTTTATAATCAGGATCTATAGTTACAGAAAGGACAGGGAGGAAAATTACTCTCCAGAAGCATGGACTGAAAACTCTAGCTTGATCAACAAGGAACCAGAATTGTGCAGAAAAGAAAACTCGATTTCAGTTTTTAAAAGCTTATTTTTTTTTATTCTTCAAAGCTTTACAGTTTATATATGTGTGTGTGTGTGTGTGTCTGTGTGTGTATTTCATACAGACAGCTTAGTTTCAAAATATTTCCCAATATAAAATACTGTTCTATGTTTTACTCATTTCTTATGATATGATACATAGCCCTCATAAACAGTGATATTACCTCATAGAAGAAATATAGTTGGAAACTTCAAAGATTTAAATTTTATAAGCATTATACTTGAAAATCTAAGTATAGCAGAGGACTCATAATAATGTAATAATCAGAAGAATTAAATGTGTTTTTAAAAAGTTCTTTAGGGTCCCGGAATGTAGCTTAGTTGGTAGAGTGATTGCTTAGTGTTCACAAAGCCCTGAGTGCACCCTGAGCACAATATCCAGCATCCCCCAGTCTAGGCGTGTCATACGCCTATATTCACAGCACTCTGGAGGTGGAGGCTGGAGGATGAGAAGTTCAAGGTCATTCTTGGTTACACAGAAAGTTAGAGTTAGTCTGGAATATATAAAACCATGGTAAGAAAAAGAAGGAAAGACAACAGTATACTTTAGGAGATAAGTTCATACTTGGATTTCATATGGTCTTTAATTATTCTTCTCAGTGTTCTATGTTGTCTCATATTCATTTCTTTTCCTTTCTTTTAGGTCTCTTTTATTCAAAACCTTGTATTTTGTGTCGAAAGAGTTTACCGTGTTCCTGACTTTGGTGTCTGGGAAAGAGGAAGCAAATACAATAATGGCAGCACAGAACTACACTCGAGGTATTTCCCCAGTTTCGAGGGCATAGTGTTGTTTAAATGTATTGATTTGAATATGAAACTACAACTTCAAAGCATTAAGTTGGATCTCCTGTTAATTCTAGTACAGCTTGTATTCCTGTCCGTAATCCAAATAGGATTCACTTTCAATAAAAGCAATGTTCTTGGCATCATAGACAGATGTCTGAAAGGAGCAAGGCCTGTCTTCCACTCCTCACCCACAGTTCAGCCCTCTCTTTAACCCACAGCTTGGCATTTCTGGTAAACCATGTTGAATCTTTTCCTTTGCAATTACATTATTTGAGATATCAAAGATGTTATGTCCAAGCGCCAGCGGTCTATGCAGCGCATGTGAGACTCCTTTCCATGTTAGAGATGATTATTACCCGGAGCATGGACTCTCATCCTTTTCCATAAAGCCTGACTGCCGTCACACATTGATCTGTAACTCGTGTTCAAATAAAGCAACAATAGCTGATGACTGAGGTTGGTAATTTATAAATTCTCTGTATGCATTGTTGTTGAAGAAATAGCTTTAATAACTGATGAGACCTTTTATTTGTCCTAACTAAATGCTTTGGAGGTTATCTTTTGACTGATTAAAAAACAGTACAAGTCCATGGGCTCTGCTTTTTTTGAAAGGTGGTGCACTAAAAAACTTAAGCAAAGGTCATCCATCACTAGCAAGAAGTTTGAATTGCTGACACTCCGATGAAGAATAGAAACAAGGCTGGAAAATAGTGGTTAAGACTCGACTCTGCATCTTTGGGGCTGGGAAGATGACTCAGCAGTTAAGAGCATGTGCTGGTCTTTCAATGAGTACCAGAGTCTCACTCAGTCTCTATTGTCTGGTGGCTCAACCCCCCCTGTAATTCCAGTTCCAGGCAATATGATGCCCTCTACAGCCACTTCATGTGCACATGCCCCGAAACAGGCACACATATACGCATAACTTAAAATAATAAAATTAATCTTTTTAGAAAAGTATTTACAACTCTGTATGTTTTGATTAATGACTAATCTATGACGAATTAAGCTAATGTAATAGGCTTATTTTAAAGCTTCTTCCAGATCCTAGCTGTGTAAACTTGAATAAGTTGTATAATCGTCATACGGCTTTATTTCATCTTTAAAATGAGACTAATGGTAGCTACTCTATAGGGTTGCTACGATAATTTAAGTACACTATATATTTTGAATACCTACCGTTAGTGAGAACTAGAATACTGATATATCACTTATTTAAGAACATTTCAGTACAAAAGACTGAAATAAAAAGGACTGTCAAATTAATCCTGATAAGCTAGTATATAGGCCATTCTGTATAGATTTATATCACATGAAGCATTTTTACTTGTAGAGCAGAATAGCGGCAATCATTGAATTTAGTGAAGTAGAGAAATTTTGTGAGAAAGCTTCATTTAGACAGTTATGTCTGACAACTCCTAAACAAGTCTAATATGTTTTATTTCTGCTATCTTCTAAATTACATCCTCAACATTCAGACAGCAGTTAAATTGCATGAGAAAAAATTGATCTGTATAGACAGTGTTATTTAAAACTTTGCTTTTTTAATATTTTGCCCCTTCTTTGCTTTTTAGTAACCACTTAATTAGATGCTATTCTGATTCTACTATATTATTTTCATCCTAAAATACTTGAACTAAATTTTTTTCCATGTACAGAAGCTACCAGAAACTCAGAAAGAATTTTTAGTTAAAAGCCCTATTGAAAATGAACATCTTAGCCAGGCATAGTGGTGCACACACGCCTTTAATCCCAGCACTTGGGAGGCAGGGGCAGACGGATCTCGGTTGCACAGAGAAACCTTGTCTCAAACAAACAATAATAATAATAAATACAACATAAAAATAATAAAAATAAAAGTAACCATCTTGAGATGTCAGTGATGAACACACAGAAACGTCCAGTGGTTTTCTTACAACTCAGGTGCCAGATTTTAATCAATGATTAGAAAATCTCTCTGTGATTTTTTTCTTTGCTATGCTTTTCATGAAAAATTAATTTTAACTGTAGCTGGCCAGCTAATGAGGTAATGAGGTTTGCCATTTGAGTTTGGTAGGTTTCATGCATTTAATATTACTCTTATTATTTATTTTATGAGAATTTATTTTTTCGTAGACACCCTCATCTCTGAACTATTTTCCATATTTGCCTGTTTTAGGTGTCTCATCTCTGATGCCGAAAGAATATATTTTGAGACAATAAGGAAACTGTGTTCCATTGTGTTCATGGACACAGTAATAGTATTAATAATAGGCAACCAGTGTCTTTCTGTACTGTGTAGTAGAATATAGAGCTGATTCCACCTAGGGATCAAGTCATGACCCTTCATTGCTTTATATAACAGGAAACCTACATATTATGTGGGCCTATTTGTATCTGTTCACCACCACAGGATTCACAAGGCTTACTGTATCTGTAAGCTTTTCTCTTAATTCACACTGCTTTGAATTCATCTATATGGGTGCTCTTCTAAATGGAGCTACTTCTAGACAGACCTATCATAGATTGAACAGACCATAAGTAGAAAATGTGTTTAGTATATTTACTCTACTAAACATCATAGTTTTGCATTATATAGTACACCAAGGATTATCAGCTGTTTATCCTCATAATGACATGGCTAACTGGGAGCTGTTTAGAGTGTAATTATATTTCTAACCTGAGAAAATATAAAAGTTTAAAATGTGTTTTCTGCTTAATTGCTATTACTTTTACATCACTGTATAATAAAAATACAAGTGTCTTAGTCACCGCTATCTTGCTGTGAATAGTCAGCATGACCAAGGCAACTCTTTTAAAAGAAAACATTTAATTGAGGACTTGCTTACAGTTTCAGAGGTGAGTCCATTATCATCATGGCAGGAAGCAGAAAGGCATGGCTGTGGAGCAGTAGCTGAAAGCATTATATACTGACCTGCAGGTAGCAGGTGGCTGGTGGCGGGGGCAGGGCGGGGCGGGGGAGAGGGGATGTCGGTTTAGGCTTTTGAATTCGTAAAACCCAATCCCAGTGACACATCTCCTCCAGTAAGGTCATACCTCATATGGCTTCCCAAACAGTAACACTCCCTGGTGATTAAGCATTCAAATATATGAGTGCTTAATCTCATTACGCCATTCTCATTCGAACCAGCACAACTAGTTGAGTCTAACAGAACCCTTTAGTCAATTACCCAAATCCTGTTTGTAGGGTGGGGCGTCAGTATTAGCATCTATCGCTGGGGTTGTTAAAGTGCTTGCCTTAGAACTGAGGACCTGTTTTGATAACCAGGTCTCCTGTTAAAATGCAGGGTGTGGGTGGTGCACTGGGGAGGCAAAGACAAGTAGATCTTAGGGGCTTGCTGGTCAACCAGCCTAGCCAACTTGGCAAGGCCCAGGCCAGTGAGTGCATTGTTCTAAACTCATGGTCACTGTGATTCTCTTGGATCAGGCATCTGTCTGTGTGTAGCAATGCTCGTGGTATGTATACTCTCCTTACTTTTTGGAGTCTTTGCCACTCCTGTGTCTGCGCTTTATAGATCTCTGTAGCAGCAGAAGATGGAGTGGAGGATGGGGGATGTGACTGTTGCTGAAGCTTTGGCTCTTCCTTCTCTTGGCACACTGAGCAATGCCCTTCTAAGCTGCACTTTGTATGCAGAAGGCTTCGGTCCCTGCGCCACTGAAAAACTCATTTCCATGTTCTGAGACTACTCTGCAGTCCCCCCTTTTACATCTATGCTTATCAATTCTTTAATAATTGCAGTCTGTGGTATTGAAGTGTTATCAAATATGTATTTCAATCATACAGAGAGCCTTAGCCCCTTTGCCCCTTTTATAAAGGGAAAAGGTAAAGTTTGGAGGGGTGTATAATTTTCCCCCTTAAATTATACTCATTGTAAATGATAGAATCAGAACTAGATTCCAGGTCAAGAATACTAGGGTGAAACATAAAGCCACTACACTGTGGTTACAAGGTCATCTTTAGTTCTTGACATTCTGCTTTCTAGTCTACACTTAATATTTCTTAGATATGCCCCAGATTGTCGTTTTTCAACCATACTCTTCATTCCTTCATCTGAACTCCATCAAGTGCAGCCCCACCCTTCCCAGAGCTTCAGTAGAAGGCTCCATTAATTGCTCCAAATTTACCACTTCTCTTAAACGTCTCCTGAGTCATCTCATTTGCTGGGCGCATGCTTTTTCTGCTGATTTGGTTTTTTTCTGAGTCTGAACTTTCAGTTTCTCCCAGGACACCTGGGATCCACCAGACCAAGTTCCTCCTTGCTCTCCTGTTTGTTCCTGAGGCCAATAGCACCTTGGTTCTATTTATAGCAGTATCAGTTCTCAACTCTGCTTGCATATCCAACTAATCTCAAATTGCCTCTGGGGCTGCGTTTAAGCCTGGACTCCTTTTCTTGGCGAAAAGTCAAGTTTTACTGCTAAAGCATCCATTGAACCCTAACCCTAGCCTTAAGGGACAGTTTTCCAGCACTGACTCCTAAATAGACTCTCCCAGTCAACCACATCATCCCCTTGCTTCCTCAGTAACTCTTGTGTTTGAAATTAAAGATGACATTAGAAGTAAAAGAATTAAAATCCAATTAAGTTTTAAAAGTTTTATATTCTGTTCTCCTTGTTTTCTAGTAAAGAAAAAATATTAGGTAAGTAATAGTTTGATTCCTTTTTATTCCTATGGCATTAATTAGTTAAGTTAACTAGTTGGTGTTTTTTAAATTGTTTTTGTTCTCTCTCTCTCTCTCTCTCTCTCTCTCTCTCTCTCTCTCTCTCTCTCTCTCTCTCTCTCTCTCTCTTTTGAAGCAGAATCTCACTGAGTAGCTCTGGCCTAAAATTCACAGCAATCCACTGGCATCTGCCTCCAAGTGCTGGGATTAAAGGGGTATAGCACCATGCCTGGCTTACTTAGGAACTCTTAAGTAACTTTTTGTTTTCTAATTTGACTATAAACATCTCTCTATCATTCTGCTTCATTTTATGCATTTTTCATATGGAGCATTTGTAAGCAACAGTTGGATTTGCAATACTGTAAAGTCCTTGTCCTATAAATACGATTGAACAGCTCAGGGAGCTAAGACCAAGTGGTCTAAGCAGAAGTTTGTGAGCCTGGTTTCAGCCTGGCAATGTGTAGGTTTCCTGGTATCTTATTAATTAACTAGCTTTAATTTTATCATCTTCTCTAGAAATTATTTGTTTTTTATTACAAATCATTTTGTTACAAACTACCTTTAAGTAATTATTGCTGTATTTTAGCTTTCTTAAATGGACTCTGGAAGAAAACTTGTGATATCACCTTGCAGTGATCTTCTCAGCATATGTTCTATTGCACAGTCACTTAATACAGTCAACAACTCATAACTGGATCATGAATTCCTTCTGCCATTGAAGTATTTCTTAATTCTCCCAACAGCATGTATTATTTGTCAGTTAAATGTGAGATCACAATAGAAATAAGTTGCTGTTGCCAGAGATTTAAATAACTAGTTAGTTAATTAGTGTGTTTGTCGATTTATAGCATGTCTAATTACTTATTTAATTATATTTGGAAAGAAGATTAAAATATACGTAAGCAGTAAATGTGTATTTTAATTAAGATACAGTGTTTACTTCTTTTGTAAAACCATTTACAAATCGTTTTATAGCCACTCAGTTGCCCCTCCTCCCCAGCCCCACTGCCTTTGCTAAGTTTACAAATGGTTCAGCTGCTAGACTTAAATGGTCCTCCTGATTCAGCCTCCTGAGTATTTGGGACCCACACTAAGCAAAACAAAATTGATGTTTCTAATACCAGCACTTGTAAGGTGGAAGGAAACAGGGGCAGACAGATTAGTAGTTCAAGATCATGGCTACATAGTGAATTTGAGGCTAGTTTGGGCTTCATATGACCCTGACTCAAAAAAAAAAAAAAAAAGATAAAATAGTCCCCTCTCCACCAAAACAAAACTCACTACAAAGCTACAGTAATTTAAGATGGTGAGATTTGTCGATACAAATAGACATAGATGAATAGAATTAACAGTCCAGAAGTAAATCTATTCATATATGGTCAATTTGTTTTGATAGTGCAATAACCCAATTAAGAATAGTCTCTTAGGTATGGAATCATGTGACAAATGGATAGCCACATGCAAACCAATAGGTAGATATGGATTTTGCTTCACACCATGTACAGAAATAAACTTGATGTAGCTCAAAGACTGTATATAATATGGAGAACTATAGCTGGCCGGAAAGAAGCTAAGCAAAGCAGTTGTGACCTAGGATTAGGTGATGGTTTCTAGGATCTGATGCCTGAAGCACAAGCATCACAAAAGGAAACTGCATCATACAGGTTTTGTGTGAAGTGATATTGGGCTCAATGCATAGTATATAGGATATTTTATACTTAGTTATTATATGCATATCATAGTTACATGGTTAGGTTTTTGTCCAGAAATTTGCAGGCCCTTCTAGAATACACGTATAAACTTGCTTTTCCAACAACAGTGATGATGTGGTGTGTCTCTATCTTGGTCTCGTCAGTAGTTTTTATTTTAGCCAGTCTAGCTGGCTTATAATGATGCCTAATTCTGTCTTTATGTGGCTTTCCCATTGGCTGATAATGTTGAACATCTTTTCATGTGTTTATTTGTGGTTTATATATCCTTTTCGGCAAAAATGTTTCTCTATATTTTTGTCAGTGTTCTAGTTAGATTTTTTTTTAGATTTTTTTTTTTGCTGAGTTTTGAGAGTTCTTTTTATAATCTGTATACCAGTGTTTATTTATTTGTTGGGGTCGTGGGGACTCAACCTAGGACCTCATGCTCACTAGGCAAGGGCTCTGCCCTGTGTTATAGCCACAGCATCTCATCCTATCTTCAAAAAATTAAAAATTATTTTATGTATATGTGTATGTGTCTGAGTACCACATACACACAGGAGCCTTCAGAGGTCAGAAAAGGCATTGGATCCCCTGGAATTGAGTTGCAGATGGTTGGTGCTGCCATGTGTGCGCTAGGAGCTGAACTGACTGTAAACTGCTGAGTCATCTCTCCATCCTGCGCATTCTAATAGTAATACATTATTACTTTTGTAAAGGGAAAGTTGTTCATTCCAACGAAGATTAGTTCATCAATTCTTAATTTTATGCTTTACGCTTTTGATGTGGTGTTTGATAGCTCTTTGATCCTGAAGATTTTCTCCACACACACACCCCCGACACATAAAGTTTCATAGTTTTACATTCATGATCTGTTTTCAGGTAATTTGCTATAAAGTGTGAAAATTGAGATTGGAAAAGTTTTTTTTTTATTTGCCTGTTTGGATATTGAACTCCATACACTGTCTTCATGTTTCACTCTTAAGAATAAAATGGGGCAGTATAGCTCAGTAGATCACTTACCTACCATGCTTAAGGCCTGGAGTTTGAACACTAGCGTGACAAAATAAATTCAATTAGTTAATTGATTGACATGAGCATACGCCTGGCAGGATGGCACAGCAAGTAAAAATGCTTCTCATGCAACCTGAAGGCCTCAGTTTACTCCCTGGAATCTCCAATACAAAGTTGTTCTTTTCCCACCACACATGTGCCATGGCACACAGTACATATGTCCACATGTATGTATACACATATACACATATAGATAATAATTTATTATCAATAACTTTTAAATGGACATGCATATCAGATCTATTGCTGAGTTGTGTGTCCGTCATCTACCAGTACCATGTGGACTTCAATACAATTATACAGTAGTATAATAAATTTTGAAATGGAATAGACTGCTTCCTTCACTTTATTTTTTGATTTTTGCAATTATTTTTATATTCTTCATATAAATACAGAGTAATCTTGTTTGTAACTACAAAAGTCTTGTTGGGATTTTGATGAGCTTTGACATCTTTTTTAATAGACTTCTCATACAGATAGTCAAGTCTTTTGGAAATTGAATATTAGCTGTGGGATTTCTTTAGATCAAATTTCATTTTTAGCTATTGAGAACTTTTCTTATGAACAGGCACTGCGTTTTTTCTAGATGCCTTTTTATCCATTGGTTGATATAACCATATGGCCATAGAGTGTTGATATGATAGATTACATCGAATGACCTTTTTATTATTAAACGAGGCTGTATCCCTGGAATAATTCCCACTTAGTTATAATGAAAGTTCATTTAATACCTTGTCGAATGTTGTTGAGGATTTTAATGGATATGTTCAGGAGAGGTATATAGGATATAGACTTTATTTTGTATCTTATGTATATCTTTTGGTGTCAAGGTAATGTTTTCTTCATAACATGAATTCTACATGGGAGAATTGTGTTCTATTATTCATTTTAAATATTTGGCATAAATCTAATGAAATCCTATAGTCCTCAAAATTTTGTCTTGACCTTTATTTCTCTAATTAAATTATAATTACATTACTTTATACCATCCAACACTCTTTGTATTATCCATTCTCCTTAAAATTTGTGGCCTCTTTTTCTTGAATTACTATTATTGCATATATAAATGGATATACACACACACACACACACACACACACACAAATACAATCTACTGGGTCTGTTCAGTGTTGCTTGTATGTAGCTTATTTTAGGACTGACTACTTGGTATAGTAACCATTTAGGGGCCCCTCCTCGGGGAAGGATAATTCTTCTCTCAGCACTTGTTAATTGCCTGTCATTCATTTAAGGTGGACTCTTAGGGTTTCCCCTGTGTTGACATGTTGGCTGGCATTGCCATTGTTCAGATTTTGTTTAAGCAGCCGTATTGTTGAAATTTCATGGGTGTACCTTTCCTGTCATATCTGTAGATTACAGACAACGGTAGGCTTCTTGGTCCTCTGGTTCTTATGATGTTTCTTCTCCTTTTTCCACAATGTTCCACGAGTCTTTGGTATAAGAGTTCTGTTGTAGATGTATTAACTGGGACTGGACACTCCATGGCCAGTTGCTGTTTGTATTTTGACTTTTTGTGGCATTCTGTCATGGTCTCCATCTGCTCGAAAAAGGAAGCTTCTCTGATGAAGGCTAAGACCTACACTATCTGTGGGTATAAGGGTACGCACGAGGAATGCTGTTCAGGAAGCAGCAGCCGCAGTAGGTTCTGCTCTCTTAAGACCCAGGACCTCACTAGGTTGGCTAGATATCTAATGGCTTTAAGTCCCATTAGATAATTGTTGGTTACTCCTGAAACATAAATGCCACCTTCAAGGACATCCTGCCCTGCTAATCATTGTTATGATTCATAGGGGTCAAGGCAGGACAGGACTATTGATTGCTTTCTTCTGTTGGCAGCTTGCATAGACCTTCTAATACTGTGAAAGCTAGTCCTCAAAAAGGAAGTTTTGGGGTCAGATCAAGCTTGAGTCCTCCAAGTCCTGTGTCCAAAGTTGGTGATGTCTTTAGCTACACGGTCCTACGCTCAATTTCTGGGAGGCAACCAAAGGCAACAGCAATAGCCTACATTGTTATTATTTGGGGGTTTTCTTGGATCCCCCTAGCAAACTCTAAAGGAGGTTTTTCATGATTGGTGCTGGGATTTTTGATAGTCTGTGGCTCTTGGGAGAAGCATTATTTTCCCAAATGACATAACCATAACTTCATTCATATATATATGTGTGTGTGTGTGTGTGTGTGTGTGTGTGTGTGTGTGTGTGTATACTTAAACATATTATATATTATTTTAGACTAATGTAAAATTCCCTGTGGTTATTTCAAACATCCTTAGTGTTATTTTTTTCCTCCTCCTTCCCATTGACTCTCCCTAACCTCCCATTATAAATTGCTTTCTTCTGTTGTGCATAGACCTCCTAATAATTTATTAATTTCCTATTGAGAAAAATAGTGGTAGTTTGTGTTTTCTTGCTTTTCTGGGGACTATGGAGTTTCTAAGTTGCAGATTTATGCATGTAGAGTATTTTTATTATCCATTTGATATCTGTAGTGTCTCTGGTGTTTGTTACTAGTCACTGTGTCTATCATTTTGGTTTTTTTGCTAGTCTTTCTAGATATTTGTCAATTTTAGTTAGTGATGCTTTTTTTAAAAACCAGCTCATTATTTCATAACTTTTCTGACTTTTTTTGGTCTTGAATTTCATTGATTTCTGTTCTTGATATCATTTGGGTTTGATTTGCTCTTTTTCTGGTGAAGGCTTAACTAAGGTAAAGGTTTAGATAATTGATTTGAATCTCTTCTAAATACATGCTATAAAATTTCTCTCCCAATTTTACTTTAGCTTTTCCATACATGTTTTGACATATGTTGGCTGTATCCATTGTTTCTTTTATTTCCTGGGGATGTTCTCTGTGAGCCCTGTGGCTATTGCAAGGGTGTGCCTTTTTAGACCTACTATGAGAGAACAGTCAGATTCTGTTATTTCTCTGCTACCAACTTCACTCATTCCACTGTTAACAGAGAACACAATATGACTTAAGTCATTTTTATTTTTGAGGCTTCCATTTATGGCCAGTGTATAGTCTGTGTTGGTGTATATTAGCATATACTTTTAAAAGATGTGTATTTGGGCTGGAGAGATGGCTCAGCGGTTAAGAGCATTGCCTGCTCTTCCAAAGGTCCTGAGTTCAATTCCCAGCAACGACATGGTGGCTCACAACCATCTGTAATGATGTCTGGTGCCCTCTTCTGGCCTACAGGCATACATGCAGACAGAATATTGTATACATAATAAGTAAATAAATAAATATTTTTTAAAAAAAGATGTGTATTTGGGGTCAATGCGATGATTTGGTGTGTGAAAAGTCTGCTTTGAAAGCCTCACAACCTGAATTTGATCTTTAAAACCCACATAAGGGTATGCAGAGAGAAACAACATGAGAAGTTGTCCTCTGGCCTCCACGCACACACCATGGTACACACACATTATATGTACATGCAAGCAACAACAATAAATAGAGTAGACTGAAATAACAAACTTTTAATTATTTGTGTGGTTTGCCTTATATAGATCATTCTAAAAGCCAATTCCCATTGGTAGTGACATTAAGTCCTCCTGTATCCCAGTTCCCAGTGGTAGCTGCAGTAATTCCTCCTGTATCCCAGTTTCCAGTGGTAGTGACATTAAGTCTTCCTGTATCCCAGTTCCCAGTGGTAGTGGCATTCAGTCCTCCTGTATCCATACTGATTCACCCCCTTGTTCTATCAGCTTGTTAAAGAAGATCATTGATGTCTCCAGTGTGACTGTCCTTTGATGGTTCTCTGTTCTGTCACTTTGACTTCGTGTACCTTGAAGTCCTGTGGTTGGTTCATATATATACTTAGCACTACTATGTCTTCTTGTTGCATCGATTCTTTTATCATATAATGTCTCTCTGATAATTTTCTTTGCTTTGAAGTTGTCTTCATCTATTATTATTGTATTCATACTGTTTTCTTTTGAATAGTGCTTACATGACGTATACCTTTTACTAATCATTTACTTTCTTTCTGCCTGTACTGTTATATTTGAAATGAGATTTTCACTGGCAGTATGTAGTTAAATTGTAGTTTAACTCTTCATTTTCTTTTAATTTATTTTTTAAAGATTTCTTATTTTCATTTATTTGTGTGTTTGTGTGCACATGTGTACAGATGCCCCCAGAGTCCAGAAGAGGGCATTAAATCCTCTAGAGCTGTAGTTCCATGCAGTTGGGAATCACTCGATGAGAGTGCTAGGAACTGATTAAGGGCCTCAGGATGAGCAGCAGCTGCTCTTAACTGCATGCCTCTCTACTAGGTCACTTCTGACACCATCTTAATAGGAAAGAAATGTTCACTTCTTTAATTTAATCATGGGGGTGGTGAGAGCCCAGAGTCTCTGCTGATACCAAGGTTGATTGGGAAGTGCTCTTACCATCCATCTTGAACCCTTGGCTTTCTCTCTTTACTTTCTTGGCATCACAGAAGCTGAGGATGTTGAGACTGAGCATGCATTGGACTGACTAGGGCACCATCATAGTTTTATCTCAGTGGGATGGCTATTATCTAAATGATTGCTGTTTCCTGGTCCTTGGTATCAAATAGAGAAACCTTTTTTATAGTTCTAGTGAGTGTGTGTGTGTGTGTGTGTGTGTGTGTGTGCAGTCCCTACCAGCCTGCAAGCACGGGAGATACCTGCCTCCAGGCTGTGCCCCCAACTTTGCCACTCACTGGACACTGTCCCTCCAAGATCCACCCTGCTACCCCATGCACCTGAACATCCTCCCAGTAACCAACACCTCTCCCCCCAGCAACCCCAGCAAACTACATAGGCACAGGTGGCAAACCACAACACTTGGAAAAACAGCAGACTACATAGGCACAGGTGCAAACCACAGTTGGAAGAACAAGCACAGGCATGGACCACACTAGTTGGAAGAAAAGAGTAAACACAGGTGTAAGAATACATTCAACAATTGAAAGAGCAATATAGCACCATCAGAACTCAGTAATCCTACAACAGCAAGACCTGAACATGCCAATGCAACTGAAACACAAGGAAATGAACTTAAAAATTACTTTATGAAGCTGATAGAGGCTCTTAAAGGGGAAAAGAAAAATTCCCTTAAAGAAGTCAAAGAAAAGACAAACAAAAAAATTGGAAGAAATCAATAAATCCATTAGAGAAAGCCAAGAAAAAACAAACAGGTGAAGGAAATGGTTCAAGACTTGAAAATTGAAATAGAAACAATAAAGAAAACACAAACCAAGGGAATTCTGGAAATAGAAAATCTGAGAACCCGAACAGGCACTACAGATGTAAGCATCACCAACAGAATATAAGAAATGGAAGGGAGAATCTCAGGTGTTGAAGATACGATAGAGGAAATAGATTTACGGGTCAAAATATTAAATTCAGTAAATTCATAACACAAAACATCCAGGAAATCTGGGACACCATGAAAACACCAAACCTAAGAATAATAGGGATAGAAGAAGGAGAAGAATCACAGCTTAAAGGTGCAGAAAACATATTCAAAAAATTCATAGAAGAAAACTTTCTCAACCTAAGGAAGGACATGCCTATAAAGGTACCAGAAGCACAGAACATCAAAGAACCTGGACCAAAAAAAAAAAGAGAGAGTTCTTTTGCCACATAATTGTGTGTGTGTGTGTGTGTGTGTGTGTGTGAGAGAGAGAGAGAGAGAGAGAGAGAGAGAGAGAGAGAGAGAGAGCGCATGTGTTTGTATGAACATATGCTGTGCCATGGGAAGTGGTGTGGGGGTCACAGCACAACTTTCCAGGGTACAGTCTCTCATGCATCTTGTTCCTGCCTCTGCTACTGCACTGCATACTCCAGGGTAGTTAGTCATGAGCCTTGTTTAGTTGGTATGTCTCTCTGCATTTTCAGTTTATCTGTAGCTGTCAGTCTATAAGGCAAAGAAGGAAACCCAGGGAAATTACTACATTGTTGTTTCTGAAGTTCTGAAGATTATGGCCTAGCTGCTTTCTTTGTCTTTTGAGCCTTAATATGTTTGTCTATTTGTAATGTCTGGGATTTTGTTATACGTAATGAGAACAAGGAATACCATTCCCATTTCACTCTCCCAACCACATCAATTTTAAAGTGTTTAATCACTTTTTGTCTTACAATAAATTGTTTGAGAACAGTTTATATGAATATCTATAAGTGCTGATATGGCAGTAATAAATAGCTTAGTGTGACAGTTCTAATTTATTCATTAATTTGTTCAGTTTTTAGTAGGTCCCAAAAGAGTCCGAGGCCTTAAAGTAGGAAGCATTGAGCTTGTTCAATGAACTTTTCCTAGGAGAGATGTGGGTAAACTACTGCTCACCATAGACAGGGCTCTAACCAATGAGCACTGCATCTGTGTTCAACTTGGTGAGCCAGTGACTTTACCGTACTTACAGGAGCAAGGTGCTGGGTAGTTATGGGAACATCCGTGACCACAGTAGCTGCATCACCAGAACACCCCACTCCAGCATGAATGACGGTGTCACAGTTGCATAGTTGGAGTGACTCTTCTGACCCCCACTTCAGTTCGCCTTCTACCCTCTGTACTTGGGCATCTCCACAAGCCACATGCATCTGACCAGAATTAGATATGCTGGGGCAGAGGGGAGCTAATCAGAAGAGGGCTGGGATTTCGGGTGAGGGTGTAATGCCCCTCCCCATCTCTTGTGTGTAGTCACACATGCTCTGATTAAGATAGCAACTGCCATGCTGTACCCTGAGGATGGGGTCCTGCAGCAGAGCCACACGCTCAGCCAATCATTCTGAAATTTGACATGATGTAAACACTTGGAGGGCTTTAAACATGATTTATTGGGACAGTCCTCCCCCCACCGGAGAGTGAAAACTGGCATTCCTAGCATGTTCCTCGCTGCTGCTATTTGGAGACTATATAGAGAAATACGGACTTGATGACAGTTTGTTGATTTTCAATGATGTGAGCTCTGTGTAAAACAAATACAGATGTGCGCGAAGTAAAGTAAACTGGACTTGAGAGCTTCAGTTCCACCAGAAACAGGCATGATCTGAGCAAGGATGAAAATCCACTCTTGTTGGAACACTTGTATAGAACGTTGTATTTTTAATGGAATGAGTCATTTTCAGTTATATGTAGCCTCTGAGAGGCCAAAGGAGTGGGACACTGAGGGAAATAGCACTCATTTTATTACAGAGAATATTGCCCAGAATGAGAGCTACGGTGATCGGTAATTCTGTGAACATAAAGTAATTCCGATTTTATTGGATCCTAGAAAGTGCATATTTGAGTGACTATGCCAAATTGCATTCTGTAATAGGTATATGACACACAAAATTCTGGTGTCTGGTGTAAGGCTCAGAATTGACATCCGAAGAGCCCGTTCCATTGATCTGAGGAATGTCCAGCTGGGCGGTGACTGCACGAGGCTCACCCCCAAGTTCACCATTCTATCTGGAGTTCATGAATGGAAAGAAAATTGCTCCATTTAGTGGTAGAATCTAAATCAAGGATAACCTCAAAACAGTTTTCAGGGGTGATTAGCATAAAAAATAAAATTAAAACAATGTCTTTCCTTCTCTGTAGCTCTGTTGGTTTAGCAAAAGCAGCCTTAGAAGCAATTAATGGATTTAACCTCTTTGGAAACCAGGTAAAAAAAAATAATTGATTAATTGCATGTTCATGTAATTTTACTGTCTGTTATCAAAGTCATTTCCTTAAAATTTATGACTATCTGAAATGTATGTGGCCGCCCATGCTTGAGCAGCTTTGCTTTGAAATAATTTGCCAATTAAGGTTTAACTTTCATTTGATGGTAGTGGTATTTTTTTATTTGTTTGTTTGTTTTTACATCCTGACTGCAGTTCCCCATTCCCCTCCTATCCACTCCTCCTCCCTTTTTCTTCAAAAAAGGGCAGCCTCCCACCCCCATCAACATCAACCAGTCATGGCATATCAAATTGCAGTGAGACCAGACACCTCCTCTCCTGTTAAGGCTGGACAAGGCAATCTGTTGGGAGAAAAGGGTCCCAAAGCAGGGAACAGTCAGAGACAGCCCCTGCACCCACTGTTAGGAGTCCCATAAGACCAAGTTACACAATTGTAACATACATGCAGAGGGTCCAGATCAGCCCCATGCTGGCTCCCTGGTTGTTGGTTCAGTCTCTGTGAGGGCCTGTGAGTCCAGTTTAGTTGATTCTGTGAGTTTTATTGTGATGTCCTTGACCCCAGGAACAGTGGGCTCTGCTAAAGTGATCAGAAAAGGAACCCTGATAAGGAAGTTAACAAATTGGGCTGAACCAAGACTCCTCTAGAGTTTCTCAAGGCTTCCTGGATTAAAGCAGAAGCGTTTAGTATAACAGCAATTTGGAAAGGTCAGACCTGCCTAGCTGCCAATGAGAAAATGAGTCAGGCTGAGTGTCCGGGCTGTAGTGATTGGCTTGGTTTTGGTCACGGTGTACCTCCCTTTGAAGAACCTGAGGCCATGATGCTGTTTCCCAGTGCCCCTCTTCTCCAGGCATGTCCACACCGTCCCTGTGACTGCTGTCCCTGCCTGATTAGCAAAGCTGAACTCTTTCTGAAACCTGCCTAAACAGGCATTTTGAGTCTTAGCTATAAATGTTCTGCCAATATTACTTCTGAATGTGGTTTTCAATCTTGTGTGCACATTAGAAACATTACAGGAATTCAAAAAGCAGTCATGACAGCTAGGCTCCCTCCTGACTTGGTATAAAAGAAGCTATAGCCGCCCTAGAGTTTTAATGCTCAGGAATTCTAAACTGCAGTCAAGAACATGGCTGTTTTTTTAACATAACACATAGTTAAGTGTTACTAAATGGGCTATTCATTTGTTATTGCAGGTAGAAATAGAAGCAAATTAGGTCTTTTTCCTTTAGCCACACAAGTAGTAATGGGAACAGATACAGAAAAAAGACAGTCATAAAAGCCTGTTAGGTGAGACAAAACCTAAAAGCAGCCAATTGACGTACCAAAGTGTACATGAAAAAGTGAAAAATGAAACAGAAACTATCAGATCAACAAGTATTTCAGTAGTCTCAGAAGTGTTTGTTCTGGTCATGAGGCCGAAGGGTAGAGGACAGCCTTCCATGCTGCTAAAGCTCGTGTCCATGGTGATGGTCAAGTTCAGTCATCTGTGTCTCTATTAGAACAAGCAATGGCAGATACTAACTTGAACAGAAAGATTGAGCTGTTAGTTGTAAGGAGGTTCTGGGTAGGGTCAACATAGCTACAGAGCTGTGGTTTTACAGAGCAGAGGCTAAAAAATCAATCTGGGGACTGGAGAGATGGCTCAGTGGTTAAGAGCTCTGCCAGGTTCTAATCCTTGCACCCATATGACAGCTTACAACCAACTATAACTCCAGTTCTAGGGGATTTGGCAACCCGTCTGGTTTCTGTGGGCAGCAGGCATACACATGAGGCACAAACATACATACAAGCAAAACACTAATACACATAAAATAAATATCAAGTGGCCAGAGTTAAGAGGGTCTCACAAGTAATTCCCATAACACGTCTTTTCCTTTTGTTGTGTTTATTTGTGGGAGGCAAGAGCCTGACAAATGCAGCTAGGTCAGAATCTGTAATTGGTGATGACAGATTGCTCATGTTCTGCAGATTCAAAACAGAGCACACATCTGCATCCCTTTGAAATGTGCGGGTGATAATTCTGTGAGGGCTTTCCTCAGTGACATGAAAGACTTGCTTCGAACTCTTGTATAGTTTGAGTTTTGTTTCCTCCCCTCCTGGAAATCTGGGCCATGATGCCTATAGTGTGATAGATATCCCCCCTCCCCCTTGATAGATATTTTTAAACAAATGTAGAGTTCACTGATATTCCATCTCAGTGTTAGGAAGTGTCACCTCATGAGATTATTTTTCCTTAGGCATGTGTCTTCAAGACTGGCAGATAAAAACTGGGACCACAACAAATTCTTGATGAGTTTAAATAACTAAGTTACTTATTTGTGGCCAGAAAATAGTAGTTTACTGTTTTATCACATAATAGAGAGATTTACCAAATTTGCTTTTTTTGTTTGAAATTATCCTTTCATAGATTATATATTTTAAAGGTCCTATTCCAGACAGACAGTTATTGGCCTACAGATACGTTAGCTCCTGTTGTTTCGTGTTTTCACAGACCCCTAACCCATTTACTTCCTTCTGTCTGCTTGCTGCTGCTTCTGCCAGAATTCAGGCTCCGGCTTTGATCCTCGGTTCTCCCCTGACCCAGGGACTTAGTGCCAGTTTCCCACCCAAGCCAGTTGTAGGGTTCTCATATAATCAACAATAATTGCAACTGGGTCAGTTGTGTGTTCTGGAGCAGTGTTCAAATATATTATTGCTTACATCACAGTGAATATGTTGTACTCTGATGGGAGCAGCTACTAGCAATGCTTTCTAAAGCCAGTAGGTACGTAGGGAGCCCAGGACTGTTCAGCTGCAGTATAGCTATTGAGGGGGCCTCACTCATCCTTTATCAAGTCATTACCAGAGTTAGAGACTTGTTGAAGATGGTGCTCTGAATGAGGAATCATTCTGGTTTACAAGGTAATGCTCACAGAGAACTCGAGTTAACAGGAAGCATATATAACTGGTGAGTCTGACACTCGGATTTCCTGGCTGGTCCTCCTAGGCTAGAAATTTCAGTCAGGTGAATTGAGTCCAGGTTTTGAAGTTTCAGAGTGTGTGAGTCTTTGATGTTGGGTAGAATTGGGATGAGATTTAGAATGTGATTTTAAAACAACCTAAAATATATGATGTCTGTTTTTTCTCATTTATTTTTTGAGTATTTTTTTTGTAATGGAAGCAGTCTTTCTAGTATCCTTTATTTGTTTTAAAAATATTCATCTTCCCATTAAAGTTACGTTCATTTATCCTGTGCTGTTGACTATGAAATGCACTAATGTCTAAATGGCAAAATTTTTCTTAAATGCTGCAGATCAATTGGCATTTTTTTATGTATGTCTTTTTATTCAAATTTCTTGCTCTTCAACATTTTTTTTAAGTGTAGGGAAATTATATAGCCTAATTGTTCATTAAATGGGTTTCTGTGGCAGACTGGATTTTCTCTCTTTGCTCTGTTGAGCCGGGGTTTGTCATCTTCAGTTGGACGGATAGCCCTAGCCACATATGATTTTTCATGAAGCCAGCCATGAGAAGTATGAAGAGGAGTTGCCAGTGTTGTTACTTGCAATTCTTCTATCATCACTTTGTACTGTAACATATTTTTATACATAATTCTGGATTGTTACCTAAACTTGTTTAGTTTGATAATATAATCAAAATTATATAGGTGTTCACAAGTCAGATTTATTTATCAAAGATATTTCTTGATTTATCTCATCATAGTAGCTAAACTGTTTCTTCATTAAAATGAATGTATTAGACAACTTATAAGAAAAGAGGAAAATATTAAAATAATATCTAATGATTATATTATTGTTTCGAGAAATTCAGGAAATGTTGAAAGCATACAAAAAGAAAATAAAGGGCAAGAGAGATGTCTAAGGAGCACTGGGTGTTCTTCCAGAGGACTCAAGTCCAATTCCCAGCAGTCATATAGATGTTCACACTGTCTGTAGCTCCAGTTCCAGGAGATCTGATGCCCTCTCCTGGCTTTCATGGGCACCAGGCAGTCATGTGGTGCACAGTAGATGCAGGCAAAGCATCTATTTATATGTAAAACATATTAATAATAATAATAATATTTTTATTTAATCTTTAATAATCTCTTACAGAGTTACATTCAGTGATAAAAAGTTTTTGAATTGTCTTTTCTCACAGAAAGAATGCCACATGGTTTATAATTCTCTGAAATGTGTTTCTTTCTCGATTTCCAGGGCTGTTCTTGGTCAGTTATATTTGTGGATCTCGACGCTCACAATCGCAACAGGCAGACGTTGTGCTCACTGCTACCCCGAGAATCACGCTCTCATGTGAGATGATGTGCCGCAGACTAGAATGAGTTCTCCTTTACAGTTCTTGTGCTGTTATCTGCCTGTCAAGAGCGCACACTACAGTGCTGAGTTCATGCAGGATAAGGCGATGCAGTGGAGACGTGTCTCCTTCTCTAGCCTCTGATGCTGGGCAGGAAGTGAACAGTTAGGCAGACCTGTCCAGTCCTTTGAGTCTTTTGTTAGACCACAGAAAAATAGACATTGTTTTTCTGTTTTTAACAAATGAATCATTTTTTTAATAATGGGATATAAAAAATTCCTTTTCAGCATGGCTCAGCAGCAGACCACGTTTGACTCTTTGTCTGATGAACATCTGTATGCTTCTTGTACCGACTGTATATTTTCCCAGGGATTGTTTATGGTTTTTGCCTTCAAAAACTACACCAAGTAGAATAGTTAACTGTTTTATATGAGTAATGCCAGATTGTAATGAATACAAAACCAATAAAGAAGTATTATCTGTTTATTTAATGATGTTCTATCCATTTAGCCTACCATTTAAATAGTCTTTGGCAACATTCTGATACATTTCCACATATTTTAGTGAACATAATTTTTGCCTTAAAAATTATGTTAGTGGTTTTTATGGGCAAGCATGTTTCCATTCAATAAACAAATTTCTGTAATATGAATCTAATTGCTTCTGTAATGTAAATTCTAATGGCTATTGATTTACTCAGTTGTTGGGCCTTTTGTTAGTTTTCTCCTTTTCGCTATTGTAGGCAAATTTCTGTACTAACTAAGTTGTGGTAATAAGTATTACATTTTTTACATTCTGTTTAGTTATAAGTTTTAAGTTACAGCCTAATATTGAAGATGGAAAATTCATTTTGTTAATGGATAAAGTGTTATCTGTTCTATCAGGCTTACAGAAACACATCATAGAAACTTCTATCTGTCTTAAGGTAGCTGTCACTTGATAAGGGTTTTGACTTTGATATGATTCTTCTTGTATCGTGTTGGTCACGTCACCGCAGACACTCACAGTCTCTTTATTTCTTATCTGCCTCTCTATTTATTTGTTTTTAAAACAGCAGTCTCTTTGTCTTAATGTCCCTAGAACACAGACGCTGCCCTGCTCCCATGCATTAGTTACCCTGCCTTTGCCTTGGACGATGAAGTTCTCTTCAGCCAGACACTTGATAAAGTGGTCAGAAAATTAAAAGGAAAATATGGATTTAAACGTTTCTTGAGAGATGGGTACAGAACATCACTAGAAGATCCCAACAGACGCTATTACAAACCAGCTGAAATTAAGGTACCACAAACTGGTCCATGCTAGCACATGCAAATGGTGGAAAGCATAGATCCAGGAGACTCACTTCTTGATTTAAGATCCTGCTCCATAATAAATAAACATTATTTATTTCTAAAAATAATATCACCTATACCATGAGCTTTTCTGGGGGTTGGATGATTTTATGTATGGATGCTTAGAATTGGGCTTGATCCATAGTAACTGCTCAAATAGTATTAATGCTTTTCACCACATGGGCCACATGGATTCATTGGTTAAATAATTCTTTTAGCATTTTCAGTCTTTTGCCTATTTCTCTTACATGGTTTTGTTTCTATCTGTGATCTGCTTTTATGTTATTAAGCAAATGATCTCATTAAAGCTATTACTCTGAGCCAGGCATTGTGTTTCGTGTGTAATGCCAGCACTTAGGGGCAGGGGCAGGCAATCTCTGTGAGTTTTAGATCAATCTGGTCTACATAGTGGGTTCCAGGCCAGCTAGGGCTACAGAGAGAGACACTCTCACAAAACAAAACAGCTTGTACTCCTCCACCTACTCCTCCACCTGCGGGTTACAGCTAGAGGAAGCCACAGCCTGAGTGCATGCCATCCCAAATCCAGGATCCCTATGCTGACTCAGTTTTGTAACTGCTTGCAATTCTTGTCATTTCTGCTGTGTGATCCTATAGAACAGCCCCTATTAAAAAGCAAACCAACCTTGGACACCGGTTCTCAGTTCTTTGCCTTATTCCTGCTGCTAACCCCTTGTCTCTGTGTGGCAGCCTCCACTGCATCTTTCCCCTCATCAGTGCTTACCCTCTGTGTCTTACCTCACAGAAGATGTCATCACTCTTTCTTGAGACATTACATATGGAGAAATATTACATAGATCCAGACACATACACATATATTTCTTTGTGTATGTACACCTTGTTTTTGTTTTTTTTTTTACTCATTTTCTTGGGAAGCCCACTGAGCATTTTCTTCACTGATAGGACATATGACTCTGTTCCTCATCTTTCCCACTTCTACCTTCCCTCCCTTTTGGTTCTCCCAACTTAATTTTTCCTTTGGCATAAACGTATTAATGCCTATAACTAAAGATACAACTAAACCTCCCTCAGTGCTTATTCTTGTCCATCTTCTGTCTTCTGTCTATAACCGTCACCCTGAAAAGCGTGATTTGTGTTTTGTGTGTAGACCTAGTGTATTAGTTATTTTACTGGGTTACAGGACTGGAGACAGAAACAATTTATGTGGTAAAAGAGTAATTCTGGCTCCTAGTCCAAGGGATACAGTCCACCAAGGCAGGAAGGCGTGTCTCATGGCTCTGGCAGCATGAACTATGTGCTTCTTGGGCAGTCGAGCTGAAGCAAAGCCTCTGAATTATAACTCCCAACGCCTACCTTCAGTGCCTTGCTCTGTCAGCTGTCAATCCAGCCTTACCTCTAAAAGTTCTCACAAGCTTTCAAAACAGCCACCCTGACTTGGGACACTGTGATTGCCTCCTCCCAGCTCTTGACTGATTTCAGGCAGTTTCAGTGGCTGGGTCAGAGTCATTATTGCTTCTCTCACCTTGTTTTCCTGAACATCTTGGTGTCTGTATTTATTAACTCTGTTCTCTCTTTTGGAGTATCTGGTTGCTATGGCCACGTCTTCCCCTCCATCCCTACTCCCCTTGTCAGTTTCCATCTTCTACTTTTGTGATCCACTGTCATTGTGCTTTTCTTCCTACCAAGCTCTCACGGCTATTGTTGCTAATGATGTGCTCTATCCCTGACTCATAGTGTGCCTAGGGTGCCCTGCGCACATGTGCACCTGCTGCTTAGACACACATCTTCACGTAGGTGGCCTACACGCTGCCTCCATTTAGGCCCATATCTGAGTCACTCTAGGTTTCTTCTCGTCACTTAACCACATTTTAAAAAATTAATCATTTTACTGACTGGGCGTGTCTGTGCACACACGCGCACACATGCATGCCCATATGTGTGAGTATGCTACAGTGAGCATATGGAGATCAGAGGACAGCTTCCACCATGTGGACTCTGGGGATGGAAGTAAAGCCCTTGGGCTTGACAGCAAGTGTCAATCTCTCTCGCTGAACCATCTTGCTAGCCCCAACCATTTAACCAATTTTATCATTCACAAAATGTGACTGAGTTAGCCTCTTCAGAAATCCTAATATTTATTTCCCCCTTCTTCAGTCTTACTCCTTGACTTAAGCTGGTAGTTCATAACCTTGAACACTTTTGTTACCAAACTAGACTGAACAGGATCTATAGATTTTTTTTGTTATTATTGCTTGAGTTGGCATCAGATTAGTGGAGGCTGAGAATGATGCAAACTAGCCCATGTCGCACATGAGTGATTTGCCCGAAATGTCCATAGTACTAAAGTTGAGACACGTAGTTCTGGTGTCACCTTTTCTCTTTGAATTGTTCTTATGGCTTTGAGTTGATTTCCATATTTCTTATTCCTCCACTCCTAAGTACTGCCAGCTGCCCAGCCTGGAAATAAATGTAACAAAGACTTTGACCCTTCTCAGTGTTCATGACTACCTCCAAATCGCAGTGCGAGTCCTGATTTGACTTCCTGCCCATCCGCTGGGCTTCCACTTTTACTGCTTATGCCTTTGTATTCTAGAATTAATGAATCGTGATTGCTTCTTTAACATGTTTTATGATTCTGCAAGTCTAGTTTCAGCTGTTTGCTCTGTGCATTACATTTTAGCTGGTTTCTTGCCATCTAACTCTTCTCCGCACTCAAGATAGACCCAGATGTTTTTCAGGCTATGTTTGCTAATGTATGTGTATGGTCAGTGTATGCTGAACTGTGCTTATTTATTCATTTGCCAGTCTTCCCACTATGCTGGGCGCCTCTGCAGGCATAGTGTCTAACTTTTGTCTCCAGGGCTCTATCTAATTCAGCTGTTTTCAACCTGTGGGTCATGACCCCTTTGGGGCTTGCATATCAGATATCCCTCATATAAGATATTTACATTACAATTAATAACAGTAGCAAAATTGCAGTTATGAAGTAGCAATGAAATAATTTCATAGTTGGGGTCACCCCAGCATGAAGAACTGTATTACAGGGTCATGGAATTAGGAAGGTTGAGAAACACAGTCTAATGCTGGCTGTTAGTGAGTAGTTAGTATATGTTTATTTAATGACTCTTCTTTAGTGAGTTCAACAAATGAACTTTTGAATAAGAGTTCTGAAAAAATTTTAAAGAATGGTTGTTCTCAATTTGAATTTATTGCTATAAATAAGTTTCTTACATATAACTTAAAATGGGTTGCTCTGGTTTGCTAATGGAAGTCTTAATGTTTTATTTTCTCTTTTAGCTCTTTGATGGTATTGAATGTGAATTTCCCATATTTTTTCTTTACATGATGATTGATGGTAAGTGACCTTTATCCTGAAGTTTAAGATGTAGAATGCACGTGTCTTAAAGAATAGCTGAGCCCTGGGCAGATGGCTCAGCTGGTAAAGTGCTTGCCGTGTAGGCATGAGGGCTTGAGTCGGATCTCTGGCATCTGCCTGAAAAGCGCGTGGCTGTAATTTCAGCGCTGGGAGGCAGAGATAGGTGGATCCTTGAAGCCGTTGGCCAACCAGCTTAACCAAACGGGGGAGCCCCAGGTTCAGTTCAAGTACCATCTCATAGAATTGGAGTGGGATTAAGAAAGACATCCAGAGCCAATCTCTGGCTTCCACACACATGCGTGTTCACCTGTATGTACTCATGAACATGCACATAAGCCACATTCAAACATCAAAGTGAAAATAATAAAATCTTAAAAGAACAGCTGAAGTGAGTGATTCCTTACATTTAGTAATAGATTAGACTTAAGCAATGGTAACTCTGCCTTTTATGTTGTTCTGCTTTCTGAGTCAATGTCAGATCTAATTTCTGTCTGTTTCTCTGTGTGTGTATGAAGTATTTGTATGATGTATGTATGCATGATGTGTGTGCATGCATTCATGTGAGTGCAGGTGCACACATGCCTGGAAGTCAGGACAACCTTAGATTTTATTTTAGTCCTTGCCTTCCACATGTTTAAAGAACTTTCAAAATCACTTTGAAGTCTTTAATGTTGATGCCAGTATCTTGCTCACACTTATAAAGAAAAGCGTATTGTAGAAGTCATGAATACTATGATCATAATATTGAATATCTATAACATTTATGCTTAAGCATAGTGAAATTTCAGTTAATTCAATATTTAATTCTAAATGCTAACATGACTTTCTGAAATCAGTTTCTATAAAAAGTCATACCTATTTACATTTCTCTTCAATTTTATGTTTCATTTATATAAAATTCGGCATAATCATTTTAAAAGGACTTAGAAGTTTTTATAAGTCATAGTGTTTCTATGCTTATTGAACATGGCTAGTCTTAGATTTTGTAATTTCTGTTTTAGGTGTTTTTAGAGGTAATCTTCAACAAGTCAAGGAATATCAGGACCTTTTGACTCCTTTGCTTCATCAGACCACAGAAGGTATGGTTCCTTTATCACAAATTCTTTCTACCAGCATGCCCTTGTTCATGTAAAATGTGTGCATCAGTCCTTTATAAAACACAAATATATATATATATATATATATTCAATATAACATATATATATATATATTGAAAAATAAATGAGACCTCAACTGAAATTAGAATAATCTCTTAATTTAGTTTAAAAGTTTATTATGCATGACAGGGATGGACATGAATGTAGGTGGTCATGGCTCTGGTGATGCTAAGGTAGTTTGCACACAGACAGAATTGTGTGATTTCTTGATATAGCTCCTTTGTTCTGTGTAGTGTTGCATACTATAAAGCGCCAGATTTTATCCAAGTCATCAAAAATGGTATGGCTGGGTGAGTGTTACCCTTAAGCCCCAGGCCTTAGGACGGCTGCCTACAAAGACTGCTTTCGCCTGAAGGCAGGAGACTCTACTATGGAGACACATCTGGGATTTTAGCATTAAGTTTTGAGTGATTGCCCTTGTACCAATATGCCGTTCTTTGCAGATAGATTCAATGTTTTAGAAATAATCAAAATGCCAAATCTTGGAGGTAAGGATATATTCATTTCAATCAAATACCAGAAGGAAAAAGAAGCTTAATTGGAAACTTCTCAAAGGAACTCATGGGCAGTATTCTGGATACCTTTGGTTTGGAAATATTAATAGAATTATAGTCTTATGAGAATAGCTTTAAAAATTTGTATGTGGGTCAACATGTTTGGAATTTTGATGTGCTAGTCAAAACAAATCCATAGTCTTTTGGACATAAAGCATGGAGTGTCATTCACAGCACTGGGGCTCATCCCTGTTGTACATGGAGTTGTGAGCCAGTGAAGGGGAAGAAGGTTCCAGGAATACCTGAATAAAGTACTGCTTATTTTGTTTTACCCTTTCAATGCTTATAATGTTAAAAGTTGTGAAATGTTTATGAATGATTTTTTTTTTGGTATTTCAATACAGGGTTTCTCTGTGTAGCTCTGGCCATCCTAGACCTGGCTGGCCTCCAATTCAGAGATCCACCTGTATCTACTTCCCTAGTGCTGGGATGAACCACCACCACCACACAGCAAACATTTTTAAATTAAAAATAAATGCTAATTTTTAAAAAGGAGTTTTTTTCAATATCCACTTGTTTTCAATATTTCCTTGTCTTCTTTGAAAAACAGTGCAATAGTGGAATATTTGAAATTTCCACAATCAGGTCTTGTAGTGTTCAGGAAGGGATCATTGACACATGGTCTAACATACTCTGCTTTTTGGCTTCATGTTCAGAGCGATGTTCACAGTCTTCCCCACAGCTCTTAACTGCTTTTCCTGATTTTAGACACATTTGTCACTATCAATTGATGGATGAAGAAGACAGCAGAATTTCAAGGCTATTGTTTAATTTTATTACAAAAATTAAGTTTAGTGTAGACTGCTGTTACAAAATATCATCTGCTGCACCCTACAAGGAACATATCCTTTAAATAATAGTTTTATTTGCTGAGGGATGTATCTTTTACAGATATGTTTTAATAAAAGGTTGGGGTTTTTTTTTTTCCTTCAGGGACACTGAATGGTAGAAGACAGGCTTAATGTTTATTTTCTATTTTTTATTTTATTTTTATTTTTTTTTTTTAATTTTTGAGACAGGGTTTCTCCGTAGCTTTTGGTTCCTGTCCTGGAACTAGCTCTTGTAGACCAGGCTGGCCTCGAACTCACAGAGATCCGCCTGCCTCTGCCTCCCAAGTGGTGGCACACGCCTTTAATCCCAGGCTTAATATTTAAGTAGGGGTTTATTTGCACTAACTAATGGCTCAGAAGTGGAATTTAACTAAAGAGTAAATAGTATCTCATTTATAATGCTTCTTAGACTGACTTCATTTAATATAACTTCTCTTATTGCTCTGAATACACATATATATCAGTGATATTCACATATATGCACATGTGCATATGTATACATATATTATACATACATATACATATACACATATGTCTGTATATATTGACTTAAAAGTGTTTGCTGTTAAAGGAGATACACATACGTCGCTGTCTAAAGCCTAATATACTCTTGGATTAGTTCTAAAGTCAAGAAACCTTCCCCCCATGGATTTCCCTAGCAATATCTGAAACGACCAGAATGTTAGACTTCTCTGTAGCTCATTAAATCTGCCCCTGTACAACCCGTCGCTGTCCCTGCTGTTCTGTTCACACAGTTTCTTCAAAGGGAAATTTGGGGAGAACACTGTTTTGTTGTATTCTAACATGCTTGCTTCTAAACTAAATTAAATTTTATTTTATTTTACTCTATAGGATATCCTGTAGTACCAAAGTACTATTACGTGCCTGCTGACTTTGTAGAATATGAAAAGAGAAACCCTGGTAGTCAGAAACGGTTTCCTAGTAATTGTGGCCGTGACGGGAAATTGTTTCTTTGGGGACAAGCTCTTTATATCATTGCGAAACTCCTCGGTAAGTGGAGCCGATTGGGAGCCTATTTTCTTTCCCTGTTATCAGGTTGTTAGCAATAAATATAGCTTGGGCGATGTTCTTCCTTTGGATGAAATTGGATTTGGGTGGATTTTGCCCTGTTAGTTCTTTGGTGAGTCTCTAGACTGTAAAGGTGAGGATGGTGTCCAACAGCTCCTGAAAGAAAGGTGCAGAAGGTGCGGATGCACTGTGGCTGTGTGTGACGGTCTCTGCGTCCAGCCTGGAGCTTGTAGCAGTAGGTGCGTGCGAGTGCACTGTGGTTGTGTGTGACGGTCTCTGCATCCAGCCTGGAGCTTGTAGCAGTAGGTGCGGATGCACTGTGGCTGTGTGTGACGGTCTCTGCATCCAGCCTGGAGCTTGTAGCAGAAGGTGCGGGTGCACTGTGGCTGTGTGTGACGGTCTCTGCGTCCAGCCTGGAGCTTGTAGCAGAAGGCTGTGAAAACTTTGAGTTGGTTTTGTATAAGATGAGAACGTTTCTGACTTACTCTAACCAGCATTGTTGAGCATTGCTGTAGTAAACTACTTGGTCATCTTTGAAAGTTGTCTTTTTTTTTTCTAGTAAATATATGTTCGTAATTTTCTTTCCTACTAGTGGCTTAGTAAAACTATAATTATTTAAAATTTTTTTTAGCTATTTCTAAAACTGAAAAAGAATATCTATGAGAAAATTTGGCAAAAACAAAAGACTTACTCTGTTTTTCCCATCCCATACTTCTGAAACATCTCTAGTAATACTGGCACTTTACCAAAACGGTTGAGATTTAGAGTCAGGATCCATGTATGACAGATTATGAAGCAAGCAAGCTAAAAAAAAAAAAAAGCTTCTCACTGTATGATATACTATTGCCTTTGTTGTTTGAGAATGTGCTGGAAAAATGAGCATCTTTGGCTTGTTTTCATCATCAGTGAGGAAAGAAGATATTGGAGGCCTGATTCCCAAGGCTGAGTTTGAGCTTTTCACACGCATTGCCCAAAAGCACATAAACCAGGCAGAGAAATCAAGCCGATGCTCCTTTCGGTTTGTTTGTTTCTGTGTCTGTTTTCTCAGTCCTGCTGTAAATTTAACCCTAATTAAGAGCATGTAGTTTTCCTTTTTTAAAGAGGTAAAGGAATTCGTTTTGTCTCAGCAACTGTTGATACAGGTGCTGCTTCCAGGCTCACAGAAAAGATACAAAGACTATTGTGGCTAGAAAGTCAATGTCCATCTCATCCTTTTGAATGGAAAGGTTTTTGAGACTCAAAACCAAATTAAACACGTTTTAGCTGAGGGGCAGCTAGGTGAGGTATGGATGTAAAGGACATGATGAAATGTTTCTGTGACCCTGGGTCTGAAAACTGACCGGGACCTTGAAACCATAAACCCTTTTCTTCCTGGTGTTTGGTAAATTTCCAGCTTGGAGTTGCTGCAGCTGGACAGAGTGCTAGCCTAGAGAAGCCCTGGGATAAGCTGACGGATGAGGAAACTGCACTCTCCACAGCAAACTGACCTTTAAAGTCAGGATTTCAGAACATTCTCTCTCTGCAGAAAAGCGCTGCCGTTCTCACTGCAAACCTAAGTGTCAGATGTGTGCAGGTCTTTAATGCAGGTCGCTTTTTCCTGTGAGCAGGAATGTATAAGTTCTGTTTCCACTTCTATTTCATGGCCCAAATGAGCAAGAATACTTCTGAACTGTCCTAAAAAGATGGCCGTCTCTTCCTACCTCCTGAAGTTCTGAAGGCGTTAGAGAGCGTGCAGAAGGATGTTACATGAGATCATGTACTGATTTCCATCTGCGAGAAGGAAATCCGTGTTGTAACCCGCCACGTTGGCCTACCGCATCATCTGAGCATGCGTGCTAGTTCCAATCAGCATTTAGGAGGCTGGGTAATTTCACCGCCACTCTGAATTCTTGAGCATTTCATAACCCTTCAAATGTCCATGGGTGTGCATTAAGGTTCTAGACATAGTATTTCCTAACAAAGTTGTATTTAATCATTAAAGGAACCTCAGTTTGATATCCCCACAATGAAAATAAAAGGACAGTTAACTGGAGTTAGTGTTTTTACGTGTGAATCATGTACAAGTGAATGCAAAGGGATCTTTAGAAATACTTGGATGTTCACTAATTTGGGTCAGCTTTTACCCTGCTGAATCTAGTGAGGATGCTATGCTGTGTGCATGCCTACATCAATTTTATGCAACAAAACTGTCTTATTCTTGTGATGAAGAAAGATACTATGTATAGTTTTCTTAATACCCACTGTTTTCAGAAAATGAGTCATTTTTACAGTGTATCCTTTTTCTTCGAAAATGAACTTCTAGAAAATCAGTTTCTATTTAATAAGTAAATTATAAATGTTTATTTTAAATCACATGATGTATTTTAAGACCTATTTGACTGTTCTTAAACCCATCATCTGTAATGCTTTCAACTCTTATTTAACTTGAAAACTTGCCAACCACAAAATTGGTCTGTAGAACACAGAGTACCTTTTTGATGTTTTCACAGAAATAAATAAGCCTAAAATTGTGATCTTTGAGCTAAAATATTTTTGTGGGAGTACAAAAGGTAGCTCTAGTCAAACTCCTTTTAAAAGTAGCAGCAAATGATATAATGGGTTTCTGTATGGCTTTTTCATACTTCCTTAGTTTCAGTCAAACCTACCCTTATATTTTTTATTCATTGGCAGTTTCACACAGTATACAATGCATTTTTGATCACATTCGCCCCGTTACCTTCTAGTTTCCCTACCACGCTGTCTAGAGCCCTTTTTCCCAGCAAGTCCGCCTACTTATATTACTCTGTTTCTATGACCCAGGGAGTTTGGTGAGAGTTCTTGGCATGAGCTCATTTCCAGATGCATAGGCAACTTAGCAGTGCTTATATCACTGAAGAAAAATGACTGCCCCTCCCCTGTGGCCAGTAGTTGCCAATAGCCGAGAACTCGCTATATAGATCAGGCAGGCCACGAGCTCAAAGATCTTGCCTCTGCCTCGAGTGCTGGGTTAAAGGTTTATGCTGCCATGTCCAGCTCCGAATTAGTTTTTAATCAAAGTGTAGTATTATGAGATCATGTCCAGCCACCTTCACACAAAGAAGAAAGTCTTTGGGACTCAGACTGCAGCACTAGCCATTTGAATAAAAGCCCACACTTTCATGTCCTCCTCTAGAGAAGCTGAATCGAAAATAACTAATATCTCCATCGACACAGAAGACTACCAAAGGTGTGACACAGCTTTAACCAACTTTTGGTTTTTCTAGCATGGCTGTTTGATTAGCAAACTGCAGATTTCCACCCCATCACCGTCTTGCCAAATCATCTATATTAATTTTTCTATCATCAGGGACTGTCATCACCCAATAGCTTTTATTTTTGTCTTTAAGAAATAAGTTCTTACTGTGTGCTCCTTTCACGTGTTGACTATGTGGTATCGTTCCTTCAGTTGTAAACACCTTGGGGTGCCCCATGACCTCATTGCAGACGGCAAGGCGACTGCACCTCTGTTCTAACACTGCCTGAAGTTTTGTGTCTGCCTTCCTTTCACCACACGGGCTGCCTGAAGAATACCCCCAGTCATGACCAAAATTTATACCACTTGTCACGAGTTCTGTCCTCTATTTAGATAATTAGGCCTTAGATTAAATCCGCAGGCCATTATTACCCCGGTGTAGTCATGCCTGTACTGTACTAAATATCTCATGCCTGGCAGGTTGCTAGTATAAAACACAGTAGCACTGGGTAAGGCTGCCGATGACTTTGCCTGCATTGGCCTGGGACAGTACCTTCCAGTACTACCAAAGCTTGTCAGAAGTTACGGAGTTTTCAGGTCAGGTCCAGCTTGTTTTCTGATAACTTTGGTTAACAGTGGTATCTTTAGTAATAAGGTACAAATTTCTAGTTCTGGTGGGCACCCAGTGGCCTGTGGGAGTCTCTGGGACTGTACTGACCAACAGTTCACCAAATGGCCTCACTTCTGGCACTGGGAGTTTTGTTTAACAACCCGTGGCTTCTGGGAGCAGGATTACCCGTGCAGACTATCCATCCGTGAAGAAGTTTCATTTTTTTGTTTTTTTTTTTTAATTTGGTGTGACTTCATTTTTTGAGACAGGATGTCACTTTGTAATTCTAGCTAGCTTGGAACTTGCTATGTAGATCAGGATTACCTCAAACTCAGAGAGCTGCCTGCCTCTGCTTCTCAAGGACTGGTATTAAAAGTGTGTGCTACCACACCCAGTCTCAAATTTTATTTTTAATAATATTTCCTATATAGCTTACAATCAATGTATGTAGGTTTCCACAAAGCTTTCTCGTGTCTTCTTAGTTTGGATTTAGCCTTTCTCTTACCCCCTTCTTGGCTTAAACCTTTTCGCCCTCTGTATTCCTCCCCGACATTCTGATCAGATCTGTTCTCTGACTTACCCTACTAAAGGTCTCTTCCCCTTCACCCTCTCTCGGGCCTTTCTGACTTCCTGGCCTCTGCAGACAGTCCAAGTTAGACACACCAATCTGGAAACTGAGAGAGAACACGCATGCAGTGTTTGCCTTCCTGGGCCTGAATTACTCACTCAGTATATTTTCCAGTTCCATCCATCCTCCTGTAAATTTCATTCTTTATACTTGAATAAAGTTTCATCATATATGTGTACAACATTTTCATTATCCATTCATCAGTTGGTGGACTCCTAGGTTGATTATGTTTCTGAGCAATTGTAAATAAACAGCAAAAAAATACGGGCGAGCGAGCACCTCTGGAGTGTACAAGTCCTTCAGATAAATGCCCAGGAGTGGTACAGACATCACATGTTAGCTCTTGTCTTACTTTTTGTGGAACCCCCCCCCCACCACACTGATTTCCATAGTGGTTACACCAGGTTACACTCCCACCAACAGTGTGTAGGATTACCCTTCCCCCACATCCTGGCCAGCATTTGTTGTCCTTTGTTTTATTAATGATAGCCTCTCTAACTGTGGCATCCAGGAGACTACAGCAGGTATTGTAAACATGTTGAGGATGTTTAGATTATTATACAGATGAGCGGCTTTCTTAGAAGTGAAACATTTTATTTAATTGCTACTTACTACTAGGGCTAGAGAATTTTCATAAAAACTATGCTAACATCCTTTTATTGATTATTTTGCTAATTTCTGTGCCTACCCACCTTACCTCTACTGGGAGGAGGGTCCAAAGCAGGCTCCCAATATGGTAGTGCCGCTGACAGTGTCCTAAATGACAGTATGGGCTCAGCTCAGGCTGGACTCTGGCCAGGTAAACAAAACTCAGCGTCCTTCAGCAGGCTTTTGAAGTGGGTTTCTGTTTGTTAGGAAAAGCCCTTAGTTCCCTAAACCCACCCACTACAGCTAACTACCCGTGGCAATGGGCATCTAGTTTCTGATTCACCCGAACAAGCCTATCCCAGTCCAGAGTCTCCTTGCTAGTCCCCAGGCTGTACTGACAAGGCTTTCTCCCACCAGTTGCTGCTCTCGGTCTCCACCCCGCTCCTAGACAGCCACATCAGTTTGGTCACCAAATAAGCATTCTTTCTACCCACCCAATGGGGGTTTGACTGCTTTCCTTTACAGTCTTGTCCTGGAAATACTTGATTACCTTTGAGGTTGGGCATTGTGTTGTTAAAGTAGAAATCCTCTCTTCTTTCATCCATGGTTTGTTGTAATGTTTAAATATTAAAATATAAATGACCATTTACCTACGTTTTATTCATTATCTCTCCTCATGAGAAAACTTAAGCCATTGAATTGACACCATGAGGACCGGTACCTATGTCTCCTGAGTGACAGAAATCATGATGGATTGGGGGGGGGGGGGTGCGGGGGTATGTGTGTGGGAGTGGTGTGGGTATGTGGTGTGCGTGTGTCTGTGTTTGGCACGTGTCATTACTCCTCTAAGGGCATTTGTCACTTTTACCACCGTGGAAGTTAATGCAATGACAAGGACAATTAGTGTGTCAATGCTTGCTAATACCACCAGTTTCGTTTCTTTTGTTTAGTGAGTCAGTCTAGGGAGGTTTCTGTATGTGAGTCCCAGGTACTAGGAATATAGGAATGAGGAGAAGCACACAGCCTGTGGAGTTCAGTGCACATTGTAGAAATGGAATGTGCACACGCACATAGAAGTAGCGCCCAAAGAAATACAGACAGCATGCAAACAGTCTGTTCAAGGGCCTGCTAACCACATGATTTATTATCTGTTTTAGTAGATTTAAGCTTGGGAAAGAATTTCTTAACTGATCTGTCATCACTTACAAATGAAGAATAAATAAATAAATAATTTCATTTCTATAGAACAACAGCGACACATTATAAAGTAATGCCAATTGTGGGATTTATTTTTACATTTTAATGATGCTACAAATGAACAGGGGGAATAATTTGCTTCTTTAGAATATGGGTATACAAATCAACCCTGATTCACAAACTAAACTGAAATCAACAAATTGTTACATGTAGATAACTACAATGAAGCCTGTGTTTGGTTTTCATTTTGGAAAAGAAGTTTTATCTTCCAAATAAAAGTACATCTGCTATATGATAGCTATGAACAATTCACTTAAGCATTAGTGTGCGAATTTTGTGATCTGTAAAATGAACAGGCTGTTAGAATTAATACATGCTCAGTGCTTAAACAATAGTAAGACCTTAGTAAGCACCTTTTAAGGGTTCCTGCCCTTGCTGATTTTTCTGCTGTTCGGAATATTTTCCCATTATTAATGAGAACTTCCAGCAGTTACTGAAATACCCTTTGGTGATTTTGTTTCTTGGACAACATTGCAGACATGCTTCTGAGTTACCACAAAATAGAACTATAATGGAAAAATATTCCCAAAGCTGCAGAGAATTTTACAATCATTACCTCCCTGGTCTGTTTTCAGAAGTACTCATTGCCTAAAAGCAGTACCTAAAGCATTGTGGAAAATGAACTGTCCTTTTTGAAAAATAAAAAATAAAGGATCTATGGATATAAGCACATTTGTACCAAACTCGGCGTGATATTGTTTTTTATATGGTCACTGTATAGCTAAAGATGAAAAGTAAAATGAGCATGCTCTGTAGGTTAATTGTAATAAAATACAGGGTGTATCAATGCATTTTAGTAGACGTTAATTTCAGTTTTTAGTGCTAACTCTACTCATGTGTAGATGTGGACATAACTAAGTTAATGTGCAAGTGCAAACATGTCTAGAGTGGAGATTGTCCTGCACATTTGCACAGTATCTCCCAACTCGAATCCCAATAAGTTATGCAGAATCTTATTTCAGGGGTGCTTACCTACTGCCAACCCTCCCTAAGTCTCAGGTGCTGGTGACCATCACCCAGGTGTGGTCTACAAAATGCTAGAGAAATACTGACTTAGGGCTCTCTTCCCCACCTGCCTGACCCCAACCCTCCCATCTAGATGTTGGCTTGCTTGCTCTGTACTTGGATTTTATCAAAAGTTGCCACACGGAACTGCCACATGGAAAGGGCTTCCATGTGCACTGCCACACGGAACTGCCGTTGTCTTATGCTGGTCATTTGTGTGTGTATTTGTGTGGTATGTGTATATGAAGGAGCATTTGTATGAAGCTGTGTGTATTTAAAGTCTCAGTCACTTTCTTTTTTCCAAATCTGTTCAGTTCTTCCTATGAGTGCCCTCCTGAGCCCGTTTACATAGTTTGTGTTATTGCAGGACGCTTCCATTTCACCCGGGCTATCTAGCTTGCGGCCATACATTTTGTATTTGCGTTACCACTTCCGTCTCTGAGTATTTCTTTCTCTGTCACTGTTCTTGATTGTGTATTTATTTTGGGGTCGGTTTAGCCATTTCCCAGTGTTATTTTACCCTTTTCTGTGCCTGGTTTGAATTTGATATTCTCTATTGTCTTTCTATTTCACTAATTATGACTTTCATCGTTTCCACTCTTCCGCTTTGGATTTAGTTTTGTCTTTTCACCCATCACCTGAAGGTGGGAAGTTAGGAGACTGGTTTTATATTTTAACTCTATTTAATATGTACATAAATGGTGGATATTTTCCCTATGAGCAGCACTTTTTCTACAGCTCCTAAATTTTGATGAGTTTATCTTCATTCATCTCATCAAAAGTGCACTGAACGATGTTTTCCCCTCCTCCTCTCCTCTTCCTCCCCTTGTTTGGGCATGAGGAATACTGGGAATAGAACCGTGTATATGCTAACAAGCGCTCTGAGCCTGACCCTGAAAGTATTTTCTGATTTCCCTTTGATTTTTTTTTTTGAAGTAGTAACCACCTTTAATCACAGAACTCAGGAGTTCAGGTCAGGAAGATCAGGAATTCCAGGTCATCCTCAGCTGTATAGAAAGTCCAAGACTAGCCTGGGTACATGAGATATGTCAAAAAAAAAAAAGCTTAAGTCACAGGCGTGATACCAATAGCCAAATAATTTTAGCATCCAGGAGGTTAAGTTGGGAGGTCAGGAGTTCAAGTACAAATTTGGCTAAAAAGGAAAGAAGGAAGGAAGTGAGGAAAGAAAGAAGGGGAAGTGAAAAGGAAAAGTGACTGAACAGACGTACCTCCAGCTGATAACTGTCTGGCTTGAGTGTTTGGGCACTGAACTCCTGCTGTGAACTCTGACCCACGCCCTCTAATCAAGCACAGCCTGGGACTGTCTCGCAGTGCTGACCTGCAGCGACCCAGGAATCCATCACCAAGTCATTAATTGTACTTATTTTTTTTTTTTGGAGACAAGGCCTTTTCTGTTTGTTTTTGAGACACGATCTCATGATGTTGGTGTGGAACTCTGTGTGTAGCATCCCAGACTGACCTTAAACTCACAATCCTTCTGCCTCAGCCTCCTGGGTGCAGGGATTACAGAGCTAATAGGCTAAAGAGACCTTGTCTCCCTTTGATTTTGCATTTGATCATTGGTTATTTATGAAGGTGTTACTGAATTTCCAAATATTTGTAAATTTCTGAAATGTCTTTGTCACTTGCTTCTTATTTCATTGCACTGTAGTGAGAGAATGACCTAGCACATCTTATCTCTCAGGGACTGGGCTGAGGAAAACAGATACTCGTCTCTTGTTGAGTGAGATTTCCTGTAGTTGTCTCTTTTGGCTCACAGTGTTGTGTATTTGGTGTGTTGTGCTTTGTTTATAACGTCACTTGCTTTCTTTTTGCAGTTGATGAGTTAATCAGTCCTAAAGACATCGACCCTGTCCAGCGCTTTGTCCCACTCCAGAATCAGCGTAATGTGAGCATGAGATACTCCAATCAGGTAAAGAGATAATTCAGTTCTTAATTTAGATTTATCCAAAGACATCGAAATGTTTGTTAAAGAAGCAATTTTATTCAAAATGTATTTTTTCTTGCTCCTTCTGTCAGAAAGACATCTTTTTACTTAAGATTAAGTAGCAAGGGTTATTTGTTGATAAGGAAGTCAAATTAAGTGTCCTCCATATAGACGTTTCCAGACCACAGGGATTGCAGACGTCATGGATGTGGTGCATGTGTTTGCAGGAGGATAGCATTGTGCTGTGGAAGCGAGTAGGGAGCCATAGGAGAAGGAGTAAGAGGCCACGGGAGAGGAAGTAGGCAGGCACAGAAGGGAGTATGGGACCACAGGAGAGGGAGTAGGAAGCCAGGGAAGGGAGTAGGAGGCCATGTGAGAGGGAGGTCCTATGCTTGATGTCTCCTCCTGTGTCTCCCTGACAGGACTGTGTACCTGGAGAGAGCTGTTCTTAGCACATTGTGCCATGTTCCGGGAAGGGATGGTTTTTAAGTTCTCATGTTTACCAGCCATGGATTTAGACTGTGTTGTGTCAACACACACTAAAGTGTTTGCAGTATCAGCAAGATTGATGTTGACTTGAGCAAACCCTCAACTATTAAATGATACCAGTAATGAGAACTGTTAAAATGAAAATGCTGTAGAATGTGGGAACTGCCTGAGGAGAAAGGAAATGAACCTGTGTGTGCCTGGGTTTCCAAGCAGTTAGCATGCATTTAATAAAAGTGGCATCAGCACTTGCTGGTGATATGCTTACAAATCCAAATGCTGGTTTTAAAAAATGCACGTATGCACACACACACACAGAGAGAGAGAGAGAGACAGAGACAGAGAGAGAGAGAGAGAGAGAGAGAGAGAGAGAGAGAGAATGAATGAATGTTAAAACATTTTTAAAAAGCTTTGTGTTAGTATGAAATAAGAAATTTCACTGACCTATTATCCTCTGTAAGGTAAGGACTGACCTTTATCTTATGCCAGTGTGTCCTGCCAGTGTACAGCCTGTGCCATGTGAGATGTTCAGGTTTACTTTAAAAGTATAAAATGAGGAGTCTATCTAAAGAGCAGAGTGCTGGGACTCCGCTATTGCCAGACTGTGTGTACATTCAGACTGTCATTTACACGATATTTCACGTGCTTGACCTAGTTCTCCAGGGTGACAGTATATTAAGCCTTTTCTTAAATTGAGGTGTAGGAGGAGATAGAACAACAAAGCCTGTTATAGGCGTGTGACTAGCAAAAGTACCCTTTTCTTATGCTTGGCATATGTCGGACAGGTTGCAGGCTGCCTGTGGATTACAGAACACAATATACTTGCAGTTCTTTCTCTCCTACTCGAGAAAGTTTGTTCAGAGCACAGAACAGTAAGGGTAACCTTAGAGAGTGTTTCCCGCTAACTACTTATATCAGAATATTTGCTAATTTTGCTGGAGGGACATGCCTGGCAAGCCTTCTAGATGCGTCCACTTCTTAGCTAAGAGAGTTCTCTGGGGTGAAGGCTGGGGCTCCTCTCCTGCAGCATGAGCAGAGAGTGTCTGTGCAGCATTAACCCGAGTTTCTGCGAGGGAGGATGAGGATTCCCAACAGAAAACTGCTGGGAACTAGGACTGCCCTCTCTATCGGCAGCAAGTCCTCTTGTGCTGCTTTCTTACCGTGATAGTGTGCTTGACATGCCTGTAGCCATTGCTGGGGCTGAGGGCATGAGACGTGGGGGTCAGGCATGCACCAGATATGCAGCCCTCTCTTTGGTTTGTTTTGGGACTGGGTTGTGACTGGCCATGTTGAAAGCTGTGAGTAAAGAGTCTCTCGGGATTGACCAAGTGCTCTAAGCTCTGCCAGATATTCTGAAGGTAAACAGAGAGCAGTGAAATACAGATGATGCCTGAAGAAGAATCTGCCGTGAACGGAAGGTGTGGCAGGAGGTCGCAGGTCTGCCTCTGGCCTTCACAAGTCGCTAGAGGCCACTGAACTTGGAAATGTAGTAGACACACAGAATTCAGTGTAGGGAAAGACTGCCGAATAAGACCATTAAAGGGAGAGGGGCTTTGGCTAGTTTTATGGAAATGAAGCTGAGCCTCTGTTCCCATGGAGATAAAGAGATGTGCTTAGTAATCCAACAGTGTATAGCAGTGCCACGCAGGAAAGATGCTCAGGTATCCTTGCCCATGACTCCTACCGAGTGTCAGTCATGTACACATTTAAGTAGTCAAAAATTTTAGCTATTGATCGAATAAAAAATAGCTCTTTAATTTGAAAGAAATAAAAGGCCACAGGAAATTACAGAGAAAGTTCCTAGGAATCCTTCCTCAACCCTCCCACAAGAAGTCACAGAGAACACAGAGTTTCCAGGAATCTACACCCTCAGATCCTGTGTACTTTATTAAACAGTATAAAAATCAGAAAACTAGCATCGGTGCAAGCTTTCGTTGAACCAGTTGCTCCCACACACATTTGTAGTGCTACATCCATCTACTGCATCACATGTAGCGTGGCGTCACTGCACGGTGAATATGTCACCACAAAGACTTCCATCTTAGGGCCATGCTTGCTTCTTTTGCTACCAATGTGTTCTCTTTTATCTTTATATTTTTTCACTTCAAGACTCTTAAATGAATATAGCCTTCAATTTGAAGACTGTCTTTTCGCACTTAATGTATAACTTAACACTTCTGTGAAGCCTTAACTAATTATTCTTTATCAATAAAAAATTGGGAGTCAGATATTGGGCTAAGAACCGGAAAGATGAGAGAAGCAGGGGAGCAGCCACCAGTGACTTCCTACCTCTTCTGTTTCTTCCTCCAAAGGGGCGAGATCCTCTCTCAGCCCCACCTTACTACTTCCTCTTTCCTATCTGTCTATAGTCCTCCAAACCTCTATGGTTAATTTTGGTAAGCTAGTAGCTAGCTCCACCCTCTGACTCCATGCAAGCTTTATTTGTCAGAACACAGTCAAAATATCACGCAAGTCTTCTGTAAGAGCAGCCAGTAGTTAAATGTATCTATGGTTTGCTCCTTTTCATGGCTGAGTTATACTCCACGGTATGACTATACCGTAGTTTATTTTACCATTGCCTTGTAAAGGACATGCTCTTGGGTGTGAATATTTCACTATTTCCCCTCTGGTCATTGAACGACAAGTCCAGTTGTTATAATTTCTATTCACCTACCAGTCTGATTAAAGAAATTCATTAAAGTGAAAGACAGTGCACTGTGCTTACCTCAGTCTGCCTTCTCATTGTTATTTCCTTCCAGTGTTATTTTCTGTTTCAGAAGCGTCTTTATATTATCTGTGGGTAACTCTTCCAGCAGCCAGTTCCATAGTTTCCATTTGTCAAGGAACATTTTTATGTTGCCTTCAGTACTGAAGTGTAGCATTTGTTTGTTTTAATATAGGAAGGATTCCTGGTCGATGACTTCCATAGTTTGAGATGAGAAATTCTGCCAGTTTAAAACCGTTGACTGTGTGTTAAGTCTCCTATGTCACTATTCCCAGCTGATAGATGAATCTACCTTCTATGTGGCTCTCTATTTCATGGAGCAGGGGTTGAATAGATTTGCCACACTCTGAAGCCACTGTAGGTATGCTTAACTATGCTCACATAGGAATTTGTACAGAACCGTGGGTATGCAACTGGTGCCTCTGTTGAGAAACTAGGACTAGGCTCTGCATGGTCACTGTTTTTGTGCCCTGCTCCTATGGTGAGAAAGAGTGCTTTCTTTTGTTCTCTTGGCTGTGTCTGTCTGTTGCTTTAAACCAACCTCTCCGGGACCCAGCCTAGAGAGTGCAGGGTCTCACAATCCCACTTGGATGCCAGTATTCAGACTCAGATATCTGAGCAGTGCAGCTTACCTGTTTTCAGAGTCTTTTGGAACCATCTGTCTGGGGCACCTTTTCCCTCATACCAGAATTTTTTAATGAATAATTTAAAGTCTTCTAATGAATAAAGATTTTGTGTTCCTTGGCCTTTCTCTAAAATTATTTTTCAAAACACTAATAATATCATTTAAAGTATTTTTCTAACAACTTAACACATAATTTGTACTTCATAAATTCACTAAAGTAAGTGTGTAGCTCAATAGTTTTTGCACTGTATGTACTAAAATCAATTTTACTTTTTGATTGCTCCAAAAAAAAACCAACTCCTGCACTTTTAGTCATGGTTCCCTCGCGGTGTCCCCATCTCTGTGCTTTTGCTTATTTGTATGATCTGTAATATTTAGTGACTGGCGTTTTTTCTCAGCATAACATTTTTAAGATTTATACCAGTCGCAGGACTTAACAACACTCCAATCCCTTTATGGTAGAACAACATGCCACTTTAGGTTTATGGTATATTTTGTTTAGGAACATATGAATTGTTTCTAAGCTTTGGCCTCCCAGTGCAGTCCCTGTGTTCCACATGCCTTCATTTCTCTTGGATATAGCTAAGAGTGAGATTGCTGGATCATATGCTAAGCTGCATTTGAACTCTCGGGGAATTGCCAGACTGGCTTTCATGTGACTACACTATTCTGCATTTCCTCCAGTGTGCGAGGGATTTCATTCTTCTACATTTGTACTAATACTTATCTCCTTGGCTTTAAGGTAGCGGGGGTGGTGAAGTTGTACCTAACTGTGTTTGATTCTCATACCCCTAGTTGCAAAAAATAATCATATTTTCATATGTTTGCTGGCAGTTGAGTTACCAAAATTCTCTGTGTCCCAGATGATTCCTTTGTATAACTGCAAACATTTTCTCCTATTTGGTAAACTATCATTCTACTTTCTTGTCATTTGAAGCATAGAAATTTTAAATTTTGATGAAGTCCAGTTTTTCTTTGATTACTTTTGTTTTTAGTGTCATGTCTAAAAGCCATTACCTAGTTGAAAATCACAACCTTGTAGCTTACGCCTGCCTTTTCTTCTAAGAATTCTGCAGTACTATCCCTTAAATTTAGATGTGTTGTCCATTTTTCCTGAATTTTTGTATCTGATATGAGGTAGGAATCCAACCTCTTTCTTTGCATGTTTAATCTCTAGTTGCCTTCATTTCTGAGTAATTTCTAACATACACTTCTAAGTGGAGTAAATATATACAATGGTCATCATTTTAACCATTCATAAAGCGAATAGTGTGTTGGCTTTAAATACGTTGGCAATATTTAATAGCCATCACCAACCACTGTCCATGCTAAAACCTTTTTAATAATCTTTGTCTCCAACAAAAACTCATTTAATGACAGCTCCCCCTCCCTCCACCTTGTAAGCCCTGTTATACTTTCTGTCTCTGAATTTGTCTATTATAAGCAAATAATGTAGGCAGAATCACACAATAATCATTCTTCTGCTTCTTGATCATTTCACTAAGCATAATTTCCAGGATAATTTTGTACTTTTCATTAATGTGGAGTTCCCGTTTCTTCCTGGTAGTTATTTTGCTATGTGTCTGGAGTGATTCATTAGCTGATTGTTTATAGTACAATAAATGTGCCGATTATTCTCAGACTTAAATTAAGTAGTCTCCTCCCCAATAAAAAGTGGAGAATGTAATTGGGAGGTTTTTCCTGGCTAGCCTTGTTCATGAGCCAAGTGTCTGCTAGGAAGCAATCCAGACCCACATCACTCTGCCCTTGGCGAATGCAGGAACATTAAGAGTGCTCTTTGCTGGAGCTTCTAGCTGCCCTGGAGGCAGTGCAAGCCTGTGTGTTTAATGCTGTGGAGGAAATGTCCTGCTGCATAGCCGACTAGCTCCCTGCGGAGCTGGGCACTCAGTCTGGGCGCCGTTCTCACTTCTCCCCCCTGTACTGTGTACCTCAGAGTGCCCTTCCAGTCTCCACTCTCGGTGGTGGGTCTGCGCTCGTGGCCAGCATCGTGGGTGTCACCCTCAAATCTAAAATTGTTTGGCAAGATTTAACAGGAGACTCTCCCTTCCAGCACTTCTGTTGCTGTCTTCTGTGGTCTAGGTTTTCAGTAAACTTTGAGTAATTTTTGTTGAGTGTTAAGGAGCAGTTACATAGCCAAAAGGCCATCTGTGCAGAAAGCTGAGTTTGCTGCCCCACAAAAAAAAAAAAAAAAAAAAAAAAGGTTATGGGGTTGGAAAGATGGCTCAGCAGTTAAGAGCATTGGCTGTTCTTCCAGAGGACCCAGGTTCAATTCTTAGCACCCACGTGGCAGCGCACAATTCTCTGTAGCTCTAGTTCCAGTGTACCTGACATCCTCATACAGATATGCATGCAGACAAAACACCAATGCACATGAACAGCAATTTTTTAAAAAGACTGTCTGGTCTCATAACTTAGTGTGTAAATTATATAACACTTCTCCCACATTATTTACAGCAATTTTTCCTTTTAGGTTCTTTGACAAGTTTATTCAGTTTTTAAAGGTTTATTGATCATGGATGATTTAGGAACATCTGCACTTTTCTTTGGGTTGGTTCATCAATATGACCTTAAATAATTAACCAACTTTAGACATAATTTCTTCTTCAAAGAAACAAAACAAGCTAACTCAATTAGCTTGGCAAAAATAAATAAATAAATAAATAAGGTGTTCCTGTGGGACCAAAAATCTAAATTTATTTACCTGTATGTGTGGGAGTAAAGTTTAATAGAGCATAGAAATTATTATGATTATCATAATAAAATAGACTAAAATAGTCAAGGCATCCACAGTGTTTCTGAAAACCCAGGCTGTCTATGCCACAGCCATGCAGGGGTTAGGCTTAGATAATTCTCTCTGTTCTCAAAGGAAATATGACTCTCTTATCAACACTATTTGTACCAGAGCCTATTAAAAATCTAAGTACCTTGATCAAAAACTTAAGAACTAAGGAAGTTGAATTGCATGTTTAAAGAGAGCTTTTAATAACATCACTCTAATTAACCTGCTGAACTTATTAAAATTAAGTCTCGGTTATAAGCATGATACATAATAAAATATTTCATGTGTAAGATGATTTTAGTCATGGATGAAATATGAAAGGGGAAACAGATCCAACTAAGAAAGTAAGATGTATGGCCCAAAGTAAAGATACACAGTGAGTAGTAGGCCTGGCTGTAATGGTCTGTCCTGTCCCTTTAAGAGACAAGCCCCGCCCCTCCTCTTTCCCCTTCCCTTCCTTAGCCAACTAAATAAATATCCTACCTCTGCATGGTGTGCCTATCTGTCTCTGTCTCTCACCTGACTCAGCTCCTTGTGGGACAGACTGACCTACCAAGGTCTCTCACCCATCATGTGGCTCCCTGCCTGGCACCTGCTGCCGCCCCTCGAGGGAACCACAGTATTTTATTTTTACCGGTACACTGGTACTGTCTTAATGATCATTTCTGATGCCTTACTCAACATCAGTGAGTGTCCTCATGCTTTGGAGACTGGCTTCGACAAGGATACCTACCACTTACTAGGGTAGGGCATGGGGGTTAGAAAAATAAAGGGAATAAAGACGCGAGTGAAAATAAAAAAGCAGAAACATAGGATAGTACCAAGAGGGAGTTGCAGTGAATACTGAAATCTGCCCACATCTAATTTTTTATACACTTTTATACCCCAATACAATGCAGAGGGTAGGGGGAGCAAAAGACTTTTAACATGATACAAAGGACAACTAGAACAGTTACTTGCTTCAGTACTTGAGACATGAAGTCCTTAATTTTTATTGTTTAGGCAGTGAGCCTACCCTAGACCAAGTGTCCTTGAAGGCAGTCACTTCCTTGGCCAAACCTCCTAATTCAAAAGAAGGAACAGAAGTATGATATAATTCTTTGACCTTTGGTCAGGGTGGAGTGGAACTACCTGTTTGGACCAAATGTCCAAAACACCAAGTAGCCACAACATAGATCAGAGTATGTGGCCACACTTGTTGTCAACAACTTTGAGCAAGCTAAAACTCTTTTATCTTTACACAAGGGGAAATTGGTTCACAGTTTTTTGGACTCTACACTTATGAATAAATTTATTAGCTTTACCTGGAACTTTCCTCTACCCTCCTTTATTTTTGCCTTGTAATGCTTTTCATTCTTTCTTTACTATTTATTTATTTATTTATTTATTTATTTATTTATTTATTTATTTATTCTTGGTTTTTCGAGACAGGGTTTCTCTGTAGCTTTGAAACCTATCTTGGAACTAGCTCTTGTAGACCAGGCTGGCCTCAAACTCACAGAGATCCACCTGCCTCTGTCTCCCGAGTGCTGAGATTAAAGGCCTCAACCCTTTTGTGTAACTTATTTTTAGAACAATGTAACAATCATCCTTACTTGCCTTGGATTTCCCTTGTCATCAGTTTTTACAGCCTAAGCTCATGTATAGTCATTATCTTAAATTATGAGCTCTCCCAGACGGTGGCTCCATGGTGATGAATGTGGATCATTTGCTGAAAGCAGCAAATACAGAAGTTGAAAGCAACCTTCCAAAGTGAATGAATATCTATCATAAATGGATAATGTCAAACACATTTGGATTCTGCTTGATAAACAGTGATGTTTGGAATACTGTTTGTTTTCTGGGTCCTTTGGAGTCAGTGACTTTATCCCTTATAAAACTCTGTTAAATATTTCTGTAAAATATCACATTCTTCCCCAAACATGATGCTTTTTGTGCTGTTCATAAAGACAGGGCGAAGTCCTTTGTTGTGCGTGCATACACACACACACACACACACACACAACACACACACACACACAGAAGCCCTTTGTTAAACACACACACAGAGGGAAGCCCTTTGTTAGGAACATGGTCATGCACAGACACAGACAGACACAGCACTTCACAAGACAGCCTTCAGGCAGACACAGATCCAGACTCACACACCAGACAGAGGATAGAAGACACAGGGAGGGTAAAGTTGAGAACACAAATCTGGAATCCTTCTTTGTTAAGTGACACCAAAGGAAATGGTTTCTTCATTTTTTTTTCCTTTTGGAGTTAATCACTTATATATTCAAACTGACTACAATCTTGTCTCAAAAAATACTGTAAATTCTTTATGAAGTATCTTCCTGAAGATTAAGCACTGAGTGAGTGAGTGTGTGTATGTGTATGTGTACATGCGCACACTTGCAGAAGTGATGCAGTGTGGTCTTTGTATCATATAAGCCTAGCCTATCTCTTCCATTTTCAACTAGGTCCTCTCTAAGCCTTTCTTTGTCTATTATATAGAAACGATAACTCCTGACTACAGTGTCACAAATGACAATGTATAGACACTTAAGAAAATGTGTGATGCATTGTAAGAGCTAATTAAGTGTTAGTTTTACTTTTATTTCAAATTGCATAACTAAGAGATAAGAAAAATATTGATAAGTCTGAGAGAAAATGTTATTTACAAATATGTAGATACGTGTAAATGTCATTTTGTGGTTAAATCTTTATTGGATAGTCATTTTATAATCATTAACATATATTTGATACTCAATTACTAGTCATTTTTATAAAGTACTTTAAATGTCTGTGTAATGCTTCCGCATTTGACTCTATAGCAAGCATATCAGTTTCTTTTTGTGTTTATGTGGCAAAGTAATAGACAAAAGCAGCTGAAGGAAGAAGCAGTCCATCTTGGCTCACAGTTTGAGGGTGCTGTCCATTGAAGAGGGAGATGTGGCAGCAAGACTGTCCTAGCTGTGGCGACATGTCAGGTGTCTGGTCACACTTTATTCATTTATGAAGATTAATTTCAATTTTCTCCGCTTTTGTTCTTATTTTGTCTTGGACTCCTCGCACCTGATGGTACTAAGCACACTCAGGCTGGATCTTCTCTCCCTAGTTAGCCCTCCTTGGAAACACCTGCAGCATGGTCGGGGTGTCTCCTGGGTGATTCCAAATCAGGCCAAGTTAGCATGAAGATTAACCATCATATTAGGTGACCCTTACCAGACAACTGTTGACCATTTCTACGCTACAAGTTGGTCCTAATAGGAACCAACCACAGTCTGATATTTATTGCTGTGAAAATAAATAAATTAATAATAAAATGCTGCTATAGCATGTAAAAACTATTGATGAGACGTGCTTTTCATCGGATGATTTCTGTTTACTCAATACTTCTCTATAAATAGAACATTTTATACTGTATAGCTCCTGAAAAAAGGAAAGAGATGATAAAACAATTTATGTGTATAGTTAAACAAATGAAAGCCTCTCTCAGTAAACTTCCCCACAATGTATTGTTGCAGACCTAGAATTGGAGATGGGGTTTTGGCTTCGTTTTTCTCTTCCTCTTTTTAAGTGCTTGAATAAGCCATTAAGCTGCTCATCTCTGTAACAGAAGGGGAATTATTTTTCTACTTTCATTAAGAAAATTCAAAATCATGTACAGAGTCTTAGGCTCATTGCCTATATCACAGCATAGGCGTTAGAGACTATTAAGACCTTGGGTAGAGCCTTTAACTTTTAAGTCATGAAACTGGCATGGAAATTGAAAGAAACATGGGGTCTCTCAGGTCACGGTAGCAGACACAGGGCTGGACTCTGGCGTGCTAATGTGGGGCCTTCTAGGCCGTGTTGGGAAATATGAATTTGACGTCATTGTCCCGCATTCTCATCTCCCTCATTACCCCTGTGATAAACCTCCTAAACGGCATGGTTTGCATGGCTGCTTCCTCACACCAGTAATAACAGTGTCTGTGTAGCGAGGGAGTAAATACTCACTGTCAACTTGTATACTATAAAACCAAGGTACTTTCTGGGTGTCTTTGTCATCTTCAGAACTGGAAAGCGTCCTGTTTACTTTTAGCTCTCTGCCCGTTACTTCCTATAAGTTGATAATATTTTTGTATTCCATGTTGTTGGTTTCTTGCAAATGATGCTTGAAGCTTTGACTTGATAAAGAATTGCAGTAATAGTGAGGAAGCTCCACCCTCATGAAGTAGAGAACATTATTCTTGTAGGGAATGTTAAACTTTGTTTATTGTTTTATCTGTAAGTTTTCTTACATCTCTGTGTGATTAAGATTGTACTCATACAAATGTGAACCATTGTTTTAATTCAGGCAGATTTTAAACTATGGTTTTAGTTACACTAAAATATTAGCTCTGCTTATTGATAGTTTTCATTTGGCTCAGATATGGCTTGTTTATTGTCCTTTCTCAGATTGCATTATCTTTGCATATTCTGTTCATAAATATTGAATTATAAATGCCCAAATTTAATGTGTAATAATATTGTTTGGAACCCAGAAGGCTGCATATTCATACAGTTCATATGATTTTCCTGTGATTTCATGAATCTTCATGAATTTTCAGCAAATATTTATATTTTATTTATTTTGGTTTTGGCTGTCATATTTCCCAGCCTTGTTCACAAAGGTCTTTCATTGTGGGAGCCTGTGACTATGTGTAAAGATGAGTTGTAAGGGACAATGGATGCTGCTCGTGACTCTTCCCATCATGTTGTGTGTTGGGGTCTGAAAGACTATGAAGTCCCCCCAAGGATATGAATTACGTGTTTCACAACATTAATACTTCTTCACCTTCTTAAGTTAAAATTATTAAAAGGGAAAGGTTGGCCTTTAAGTTCTCAGAAAGGTTTATAAAATAAAAGTCAAAGAGGACTACTAAATCCTAGTGTGCACTGAGGTCCTGCCTCTAGGATGTCTGCAGGGTTCTTTCAGTTCTCCGAATGCTGGGATTAACTTGCCCTTCTTTCATCCAACTTTACAGCTTTTTAAGCTACATACATTTCTTGCAAGAGGGCACATATACCATGGTGCTCATGTGGAACTTGGAGTACAATTTGTAGGCCTAGGTTCACAGTCCTTGCTCCACAAGGTTTCCTGTGGGTCCAACTGAGGTCATCAATTGGCAGTAAGTACCTCATTGGCCCTTCCCTCCATCTTTAACCTGTTCCATATGGAGTTTTTTCTTTATATATATAGTGGCAGGGTTCTTTATGTAGTCCTGGCTGTTCTGAAACTCACTCTGTAGACCAGGCTGGCCTCAAACTCACGGAGAGCCCCTGCTTCTGCCTCCCGAGTGCTGGGGTTTGACGTGTGTGTCATCATCCTTGTCTAGATACTCTTTTCTTGAGATTTCTAACTTTCTTCAGTTTACAGATTTATCTGATTCTGCAGATGTGTTTGAGTGTCTTCCCCTAAAAGCAAAATGTTCTCCAAACGCTTTTCCTACTTCACCTCTTGCACAAAATTCCTTCACCTCTTCTGCTTTGTTACAAGAAAACCCAACAGTTTTAACTCAGACACCAGAGAACTGGGCCAGTCACACACAGAGGAGAACACCCAGAGCAAGCCTGTCTGCTGTACTTGGTGCTTTTTGACCTTGTGCTTCTAAACCCTGGCTCTCTCGTTTGCCGTTAGGGATCTTCTTTCGTTGTAACTCACATGAAGTTCCTCGCACAAAACCCAAGAATGAAATGACTAGACTTTGAACTGGCGCTTCCAACTGCTGCCCCCTCCCATCCCCATTGACAGATGTTGGTCTTTCCTGTAGTTGTCCTATCGGTTTCTCAATATTTGCTCTTCCCTTCCATGTAATCACAGCTGTGAACAGCATGGGTTGGGCTCTCCAGCCTGGGCCCGTGTGGCTGCTTTGTTGTTGTTTCCGGGATGGAGGCAAGACCTTTAGTTCTGTCATTTAAGATAAGTATGTAGAACCATCAAGTGGCAGAAAGTGCTTTTGAAAGAGGTAAAAACTGTTTTAAAAAATGAGTTTTCTGTGTCAAGGTTGCTGGTATTCTCCTGTAAGGTATTTACGTCCCTGGAAGAAGCGTCAGCAAGCTTGGCCTGCTCTGTTCTTTCAGACACTGGAACTGCAGCTGAGATCCACAGATACTTTTTAAAATTCACTTTCTACTTTTAAATGAAATTGTAGAGAATCACTAATCTAATATATGAATAGATGGGCCCCTCAGGCTCTTTCTCCCTAGCTAGCTCTAATCTTAAGCCAGTTTTAGCCTTTTAATTATGCTTGACGCTGTGATTTCTGATACTCCTGTTCGACTTTCCTCTGGTTTCTATTGGGCACTCCAGGTTGTTGCCTTGGCTTTCCTGGGAATGTCAGATAGCCTTCATCATAGGCCGAGTGCGCCTCTTCGCTGTGTGGCCTGTTCCTTAGCTCCAGGGAGACAACACTGTGGAGTAGCATTCACTTTGGAATTGAGATGGACAAAGGGTCTGCTAGGTTTCTTCAGCTAATAAGGTTTGGCTGAAAACGGCACATAATGACAAAATGTCTAATGCTGGCAAGACCTCCTGCTGAGGGCTAATGAGCAGAGATGGGTGTCTGTAATCCCCCAGAGCAGAGGACAGGGCACTGCAAATGCTGTGCCCTGGAGACAAAACTGGCCTTGGATTTGACTTGCTTTTATTCTTCTTCCTCTCTCTCCTCACTTGTCTTTATTTCAGTAAAAGGCCATCCACAGAAGATTATTTTATGCAGCATAGGACATATTAAAAATGAAGTGAATTATATCAAAGCTCAGGGCAGTGTTGAAGAAAGAATTGCGAATTTTCCATACTATGTAGATTATTTAATAGAACTATTTTTTTATTTTTTTTGTTTTGTTTTTTTGAGAAAGGGTTTCTCTGTATCTTTGGAGCCTGTCCTGGAACTAGCTCTTATAGACCAGGCTGGCCTCGAACTCACAGAGATCCGCCTGCCTCTGCCTTCCAAGTGCTGGGATTAAAGACATGCACCACCACTGCCTGGCTCTGGTTTTTTATTTAATTGATAAGCGCTAAAAAAATGTATTCTCCCAAAAGCATATTTGTAAAACAATGTGTGTTTTACAGGCAGTTCTTCAGGTTATCTTTTTTTTTTTTTTTTTGATTTTTTGAGACAGGGTTTCTCTGTAGCTTTGGTGCCCGTCCCAGAACTAGCTCTTGTAGACCAGGCTGGCCTCGAACTCCTAGAGATCCGCCTGCCTCTCCTCCCGAGTGCTGGGATTAAAGGCGTGCGCCACCACCACCCGGCTCAGGTTATCTTTAAAACTATCTCAAGTGGCTGTTGGTGGGACTTGACCCCATTCCGCCTGTCTCCACCAATGTTACACTTCCCTGCGAGCACATAATGGTTAATTTTATGGGTCAGTATGTCTAGACCACAGACTGATCAGGATTTGAACAATTCTCCTCAGTTTTTTATGAGGTGTTTCTGAGTGGCATTAATATTTCAATTCAAACAAGAAGTAAACATGGTTGCCTCCCCTGTTGTAGCTCGACCACCCTCAACTGTTGAAGACCTCAATAGAATAAGTCCAACCTTCTACATAAGGGCAGGGTCCTCCCAGTGAAACTCCCTGGGACAGTGGCTATTTTCTTGCCTTTGGGCTTTTCCTAGGTATTGAGCCTTCAGCCTTTGGATTGGGGCTACCCCATCCCTTCAGGTTCACACTCGAACTGTAGATACTGCCTCCTGAGTTCGGCTGTCTCAGTAAGGGTTTCTATTGCTGTGATAAGCATCATGACTAAAAGCAACTTGAAAGGGAAAGCATTTACTTATACTTCCACATCGCAGTCCATCACTGAAGTCAGAGCAAGAACCTAGAGGCAGTATACTGATGCAGAGGACGTGGAGGAGTGCTGCTTACTGGATTGCTTCTCATGACTTGCTCTGCTTTCATCCTCAGGAGTGGCACCATCAGTAGTGACCTGGGCCCCCCCATATCATTAAGCAAGAAAATGCCTAGCAGATTTGACTATACGCCAATCTTACAGAGACATTTTCTCAGTTGAGAGCCTTTTTCCAAATCACCGTAGCTTGTGTCAAGTTGATGAAAAACCATCCAGTACAAGAGCTTACCACCAACCATGTGCCCCTTGGAATCTGTTCCATTTCATACTATGCAGGCTACCTCCTTACAGTGATTCTCTTTCCCCACTTCTGTCCCTTACCTTGCTCCTCTCCACGTGAGTGTGCATGTGTGAGTTCTGAATCTCTGGAGAACTGTTCAGTATAAAGTACAGTAGCCGCAGCACGTAGTCTGTGAAACAAATACTATGACAAAATGCCATGTTGACTTTAGCCCCTGATAATGACTTCAGCCAAGTTCCCTTCTACCAATGAGATGTGTGACTTTGTGGAAATTCCATAGCCTCTCTCTCAGTGCCAGTTTCCTCATTTTTAAAGCATTGTCATGATAATGTGCAACAGAGTGCTGAATTACACATGGCATGTAGCAGCTCTTGAAACACACTAGCATTCTCAACATGAACATTCTAAAAACAGAAGACAAAATAAGCAGAGAAATAACGAGATGCATCTTCTCAGAAGCTGCACTTTCTGCGAATAAATTGCTCCTGAACATCTGTGTATCATTCCACGCCATCATCTTATAAAAAGGAGCCACATTTCCTCCTCAAGGTTGGACCTACTGATCGCTTCTCATAATAGTTTTCTCGTGACTCACATAAACCAGTGGGTAGTAATGCCTTGAATGAGTTGGGTTGAGTGGTCAACTCTTAAAAGCAAAATTAACAGCTGATGCTGAATGGTTCTACTATGCAAGCACAACTGTTTCCCGAGATTTCAGTGCAGTAGGTTGACTTCTCTAAGTGGTTAAAAAGATGAGATAGTATTAATCAACTCTAAAATGGATTGCTAATCAAGGTGCGTATGAAGACATGTTCTGTGTTCTCTGTACTAACATGTGAAAAGGAATATGATCATTAAGTGGAAAAAGCACCAGAAGTACTCCATGTTTATATAGATCCCACCTGCTTTATAGCATGGGCTAACTCTAGAGTGCGCTATGAATAATCATTGCAAGTCTCTGTGAGATGATAATGAAGTAGGTGAGCAAAGATGCAATTATTAGACATTTACAGAAAACTTTCTATAATTTAAAGTTTTTGTTTCTTACGGGTGAATTGTCTTCTGAAAAGCATTAGATAAATGAAAGAACAGGAGAGAGAAAAGTCTGGGGACACACCCGCATTATGGCTTCTCTGAACACTCTTGAAACTTTTCTTACTGTTTATTTATAGTTCCCAGGTGCAGATCTTCTCTGCTACTACTTTGGCCTGATGTGAGTAATTTAAAAACTTAAATCTAGACAGATGTATGTGCAATGTTTTAATTATCATCTCAAATTTTAAGCAAGACGAATTGCAATTTTAATCTAAGTAGTACCCAGCTGATGGGCAAGGCATTCCATAAATGTTCTTCTGTCTACTTAAAAATGGTTAATATTATAAATTAATGTTAAATGTGTTTGTTATCAAGGTGGAAAATGTTAAAAACAAGATGCAGCCTGGTTTTATTTATAGATATGAAAATTTTTAATGAATATTTTCAACTATGGGTTAACATTAATTATCATGATTAACATGATTGTTTATAGAAATATATATACATTTAGTTACTATTATTTCCTATTGTTAAAAATAATCCTGTTTAATTTACAACCCCCCCCTTTTTTTGTTTGTTTGTTTGTTTGTTTTGCCACAGGGTTTCTCTGTAGCTTTGGGGCCTGTCCTGGAACTAGCTCTTGTAGACCAGGCTGGCCTTGAACTTACAGAGATCTGCCTGTCTCTGCCTCCTGAGTGCTGGGATTAAAGGCATACACCACCACCACCAGGCTTACAAACACTTTTTAAAGATTTATTTTTTAATTTATGTATGAGTGTTCTATCCACATGTACAGCTTTATGCCAGAAGAGGGCATTAGATCCCACTAGAGATGGTTGTGAGCCACCATGTGGGTGCTGGGAACTGAACTCAGGACCTCTAGAAGAGCAGCCAGTGCTCTTAACCTCTGAGCCATCTCTCCAGCCCCATATTTGCAAACATTTGCTGTGTGTGTTTAGGATCCATATATTGCAATCAGGAATACTAAACATGTTTTTATTCCAAGTCCCTAAATGAATACCAGGGTATCATGTTCATTCCTGTGTAAAAAAAGGGTCCTTCCAGTAGTCTATCATTATCTAGACTCATAAGCGTTCCATAAGCGGATAACCCTTCCACAAATGGCCTAAAGCAGTCTGTGATGAGTGCTCAGTATTGTTGGGGGAACCTGCTCTTGGCCTAAAGCAGTCTGTGATGAGCGCTCAGTATTGTTGTGGGAACCTGCTCTTGCTAGCAGAGATGGAAGAAGCACGAGCACTCGGATGTTTTGGAGTCGTAGTTAGAGTAGACTAAATCCTCGGCAGAGGATGTGGATAGACAGAGAAGAGAATTGCGTCCTAACATGAAGGACAGCAGGCAGTAGCTTGAGATGGGCAAGAGCGAACCAGGTTTTCTGTGAAGTGTTCTAATGTAGGCAGCGAGGAGAGCAGTGTTCTAATGAGACTATGGGGGGGGTAGAGAATCCATGTCCTGAACACGGCGTAGGGCTATCCATGCTCTTACCCATCATTCCTCTCTTCATTTGTCCAACAATTGGTTACCTCCTTCATGCAAATCACAAGGACAATAACTTGACCCTACAGTCCAGAAGACTGACAGAGGAAAACACCAGGGAAGCTGTCAGGGTGACTCTAAATAGTTTGGTTGGAAGCGTCACCTCAACTCCCTGACACCCCTTTATCCAAAAAGTCTGGAATGTTTGGTTGGGGGCTTCACCCCAGCTCCTGGCATCCATTTTGGAATGTTGGGTGGAAAGCTCCATTTCAAGCCTCCTCCCCTGAGAGTTGCCTCAATCCAAACTCCACCTCCGATAAAGCCCACCAACGGTGACCCCTCCCCAGGGAGGGTCAAGACAATTCCCAAGGGCTATTTAAACTGCCCCTCAGAGAACCAATACAGGGTCTCTCCTTTTCCCTCTCTGTGTTTTCTGGGGTGGTGGTGGGGATGCATTGGCATCCATTAAACCTGGACTTCTAATTCGATTTGATTTGGTCTGATTTGGGTTATTGTATAGTCAGAGAGGTTTATCAGGCCAAATATATATATATGCTGTAGAGTTAGTGGTCTTGGATTCCAGTGTTATAAATGTAGTATATGTAAATATAGTCATCATAATTAAGTACAATATATATTTTGTTTTAGGGTTTTTTTTCCAGCAATTGAGATTGAGTCTAGGATCACGTGTGTGCTGGGCAGGTGCTATATCCCCGGTTCTGAAGTAGACTTTTACTATTTCTGGTGAATAGCTAAGTTAGCAAACACTGATTGAGCTAAAAGTGACTTCAGGAGTCACATGAAAAACAATAGTATAAATATGATTTGTGTAGTAAATCAAGGGTTGTGAATATTTTACATGACGTCAGTTTTACTTTGAACCTCTCCATGTGTGGTAGACCTAATTACAGATAAACACTGAATTGAGAGACTCTCCTGAGCGCTCATTTATCATACGGTGATGGCACTGGGCAGAACAGTGAACACAAGGTAGCTTGATGTCCCTGCTCTCATGGAGTTACTTTCTGCTGACTGAATAACAATGAACTATGTAACACAGGTTCTGGAGCTGACAGGACCTTTAAGGTAGTCTGAAAGGTAGTAGACTAGCAAGAGAAGCTGGAGATTCCTGGGCAAAGCAGGTTAGGTGTAGAGGAAAGAGAAACCCTAAGAGGGAGGGATTATGGTTGGACCCATGTGGTAAGAAGTCATTCATTTAACAATGTGTTGGAAAACCATTCCAAGTAAGAGCAGCCACTGCGAAAGCCCTGTGATGGGGCAGAGAGAACCCAGTGTCCACACAGCATGGTGGGAAAGAAGAGAGAACCCAGTGTCCACACAGCATGGTGGGAAAGAAGAGAGAACCCAGTGTCCACACAGCATGGTGGGAAAGAAGAGAGAACCCAGTGTCCACACAGCATGGTGGGAAAGAAGAGAGAACCCAGTGTCCACACAGCATGGTGGGAAAGAAGAGAGAACCCAGTGTCCACACAGCATGGTGGGAAAGAAGAGAGAACCCAGTGTCCACACAGCATGGTGGGAAAGAAGAGAGAACCCAGTGTCCACACAGCATGGTGGGAAAGAAGAGAGAACCAGCTGGGCGGGAGCTAGAGCAGGAAGGCCCTTAAAGCAGCTTGGTTCTTGACCTACAAGTGACAGGAAACCATTGGAGAGTTTGGATGATATGCATGTAGGGATGGGGTGGGATGCCAATTATGAATGGTGGATTTATACTTTCTAAATCCCTGTCTGTAGGAGGGAGGCACTGAGAGGAAGTTAAGATGGGCTAGATAGACCAGTTAGGTGACCATGTGCAGGATCCTGGCGTCTTTGAGTAGGATTCTAGTGACAGTGCAGATGGGGGGCTGTGACGTTTTTAGGGATGTGGGGGAAGGGGCAGGCAGAGCGAGTGGACTTATTTTTGTGAGTTAGCAACACATCAGACAGGCGTACAGCACACTCCAATGGTGTAAGAAACAGGCTAGACTGGTTTGAATCCCAGCCTTGCCACTTGCTGAATTTAATTTTGTTCTACAAATGTTGTTGGTTTTGTGGTGCTGGGATCAAACACAGGGATCTCATTCATTCACGACAAGTACTCTGCCTCTGAACTACATCCCAAGCCCATAAGTTCTTAAAACTCTCCATGCCTGAGCTTTCTCATCAGTAAATGGAGCCATTGTAATAACATATCGAATAGTGGCATTTCCATGAGTAATTTAGTATAACTTCTTGATACTTCATGTGTGCTGATCATTTTTTTTAGTTATTATTGAAAAGACAGAAAAAGAATTAACCTTTTTTTTAACAGAACAAGAATTTATAATGTGAGCTTCATATAAGTAAAGAATCCTTTGTTGGAAATTAACACATCTGTTTTTGTCAGGTGAAGTTTAAGGTTCCTGTTAGATGACCCAGATCATGACTGAAGGTGGGAAGATGGGATTCTATGAGATTGATTTCTTCAGTCTCCAAATCTGCCCTCTCTGTGGTCCTGTAGCAAGTGAATGGTTACTTGCTGCCTGACTCTGGATTCTAGTGTTGATGGTCACTAGTTTTGCGCTCTTGGATGTGAGCTGGCTAAGGCTTCTGGGCTTTCTTTTGCTCATCTTTAAGGTAGGAACAGTTTGTTAAGCACTTAAATGGCTCTTATACACAAAGTGGTATTCTAAGTATTAGCTGATGTCATTTTTCACTCCAGAAAACCGCTGTAGAAATTGGACTTAAAGGGTAAAGTATCAAAAATGACTCGGAGGCACTGAGAGACAGTGACCAATTAAATAGTTGTAATAAAAATCTATTTGGAATGAGGGTCGGGTTAATGAAGAGTCAAGTTTTAAAACTCACTTTAGAAAAAACCTAGAGGAAAATGTCCATAAAACAAGTAAGCTGTGAGAACTGGAACTAAAAAGCAAGTTGAAAACTAGACATCACAGAAAGACCTGCTCAGAGATAATAATTTGAAGCTTCCGAGTGAATGAGGCCTGTGGAGAATGGACAGAATGGAATGAGTGCTCACACATTCCCAAGGACCTCAGTATGTGGGTCCTGCGTCCCTGGAGGCGGAGCAGAGGGAGACCTGCACAGGCAAGGCACAGAAGGGTTTGTTCAAGTTCGAGCAGAGAAAGATGAAAAGTGTCTCGGTCTGCTCAGCTCCTGAAGCAGAACACCATGACCCGGGCAACTTTTAAAGGACATCTCACAGTGCTGGAAGCTGCAGGTCTCACGTCCCTGAACTGGCAGACTCGCTGTCCAGTGTGGGCCCACTTTTTGGTTAAAGTCCTACGTCAGGGTTAAAATTTCAGCATCTGAATTTAAAGAGTAAATAAGACAGACATTCATACTTTTTTGAGATATTTTGAACTTCTTTAGGGAGGAACTAGTCTTTTTTTTTTTTTGGACTATTAATTTTTTTTTTAATTGAGAAAAAGAAAAAAAAGTTTCCGCCTCCTCCCAGCCTCCCATTTCCCTCCCCCTCCTCCCACCCTTCTCCCCTCCCCCTCCTCCCACCCTTCTCCCCTCCCCCCACTCCTCTCTCCCTCCCTCTCCAGTCCAAAGAGCAGTCAGGGTTCCCTGCCCTGTGTAAAGTCCAAGGTCCTCCCCCCTCCGTCCGTGTCTAGGAAGGTGAACATCCAAACTGGCTAGGAATGGCAGATCTACATGTCTTAGAATGGTGGATCCAGGGTGACATAGATTTTTAACTCATCAGAGAGGGTCAGCTGTCCCATGGTGGGTGTAAAAATAGCTGAGCACGGCTACAGCAGCAGTGCCCTTTCAGTGAGTGTTTCCTCTGTCAGATATGTGAAGCGCTTTGTTCTCCCCGAAAGACAGTTCTCTGAAGTAACGACAAATCTTCTGCAGAAGCAAAAAAATTAGAAACCACCCAAGTGTCTACTAAAGTAAGCATTCCTTAAGTAAAGCGTGGTCTGTCTGTGTGATGTAATATGCTCTGGAGATCGTTTTCCTAACAAGGTAGCTCTACCATAATAAAATGCGACGAAAGATTTCATGTTATCATAGACATATGTCACAGCTTGCAGTTCTCCATGTCTCTCAGTGGACTGAGCTCCTCAAGGAGGGACACAGCTAGATTTAGCTGAAATATGGTCTAACGTGGAGCCTTGTGTATCAATACATGCTTGGTCAAGTGAGGAAGTGGAGGCATGATGGGAAAGGGAGAGTGGGGGTTACACAGGGCTGGCCAGAGGGGAAGGGGAGAGAGAAGAACTTTAGACATTGAAAATACTCTATTATTAGAGAAAATACCACTCAGAAGGTACTAATTGCCTTCTGATAAGAAAGTTGTCAGAGCAAATTTGCAATCTTTAGAAAGCAATTGGTTTTTAAAAATGGGAAAGATGGTTCTGACTCTGACAGTGAAAGGCATGGAGTGGCGGTGGGACCACCCCTGTTGAATGCTTCCGGTGTGTGGAGTGGGCAGAGGGGGTGGTGCTGGCGGTGCAGAGCCGAGCTGCATCTGGTAGATGACTGTGAATCAGAACTCTGTGTGCAATGAGCCTAACGAGGTACTTACTCATGGTGATTCAAGGTATAATGGCTGTTTAACTCTGAACACAGTCAAGTGGCGACAATGTCACCCTAACCCACCTGTGATTCAGAAAGAAGAGAGCAGCTGATCAGTGAGGACTGGAAGGGCTTCGTTGTGATGTCTGTATTAGAGTGTATGTTTTGACTTACTGTTTACTAAGAAACCCATAAACATCTTTGTCCTGGAAACAAAGTCATTAATAGGTCTCATTGACTTAATGGCTTTATTTGTTATTTGAAATCTTGATGAGACTCTGAATTATTAACTTTTCTCATTGTTTTGAGAAACAGTCATTTGCAAGGTCTTATCAGTTTATAACCTTGTAAGATGTGTTTGATTTTGTTGGGTTGCTAAGTCATATTTCTCTTCTTCATTTACTTAAATCATATGACAGTCTGTCTGTAATGTCACTTTCATGATGGTTCTGGGAATTCTCCTATTGATTTTATGATGTTTACTGCTAATAGAAGTATTCCACTGTTTCTTGTCTGCCTTCCCACAGAAACTTACGGTAAATCAAAGGTTCTATAGCATACTATTGGGACTGCTGGATTTGTTACTGGAAAATAGTTATAGTTGATCAGTACTTTCAGAGCACCTAATATAGATAATTTATGCAGGCTTGAAGTTGGGTTCATTTTAGCATATATGTTAATTATATATGTATGATATATATCATAGTGACTCTTTCCACAAGAGTAGCAAATATCCAATACTAACAGCTAATATTTAATGACCTAATGCTAATTATGTAGACAAATATGTAGGAACAAAATATTAGGAAAAAAGGCAATTTGATATATATAAAGTGCCAAAGGAAAATTAGCTAAGAGAAAGGGAATAAGCTTATATGTGGTTAAGATGTCAAATGAGCAGTTTTAACTCACAGTCATTTTTTATGGGGAGCACATAAATTGAGCTTTTTATTTTTAGTTCCTCCTCTTCCCTTCAGAGTTAAATGATGGAAAATTACTCTCCATCCCCAAACCACTCTTATGCATCATTCAAAAAAGCCCTGACAAGCTAGCCTCTCTAGAACTGGTGAGATTTATGACTTTCCCTCCTGGCGTTCTGTTACTCTGTCCACACCATCAAATTGATCAGTAGGTAGTGATGGGCAAGAAAAGGAAGGCAGCGCTTAGACCCAGCTGGTGTCCGTCACTTTCATGAGCTGCTTGGAGATCGTTAATATTGGGCTCGATTCTCACTATAGCTGGTCATGATCAAATCTTTCTCAATGTTTCTCCTTCCTCTTTTTGTGCCCTGCAGGGTCCACTGGAAAATGACTTGGTGGTTCATGTAGCCCTTGTAGCAGAAAGCCAACGGTATGAGACGCAGCTGTATGGTGCAGTCTTCTGTGGGAAGGGGTGGGGATGGTTGTTTCTGTTTATCGTGTTGAGAATGGCGATGGAAATAAACCTCGGTAGTTTCAAGTACATCATCAGTGTGACCTTAAGTGTCGTACAACATACTTTTCATGTTTAACTTACGGTAAATCATAAACGTAAATGTGGATATGAGAAATTAGTGCCCACACATTACAGAGATTACCAAAAATCATTTCCTATCTTTCTGACTGCTCCCCAAAGCTCCTGATACTTTGGGGGAAGAAGCCATCAAGCCCTTCGGATTCTAGTGTGCATGGTGTATTTCAGATAATAACAAATTTATCATATGTTTCAAGTCAGCATTGTCTGTTCCCTTCTACCCCCTTCATTCCCATTTCCCGAACTAGAAATGTAATGTCTAAAAACAGCGTCCTCCATCTCTACCTCATCTCTCTGTTCTCTATTCAGCCTTCAAGTTTTCCTCAATACGTATGGTATTCAAACTCAAACTCCCCAGCAGGTGGAACCTATTCAGATCTGGCCTCAGCAGGAACTGGTAAAAGTAAGTAATTCTGTGTCTTCCTCCTTGCACAGAGGTATTGGAACAGAACTGCTGGACTTAATTCAAAGGCAAGATGCATAGTTAAATTTAAAATCTGAGAGGTCACCATCTTAAAGTTGGCAATTAAGTTAACAAGTCCACTTTTTTATATTTTAAGTTAAAAAGCAAAATGAATGAAATCTTTCATTGTGTGTGTTTGTACATTATATTCATGGGTCTTGATTTCTTCCCTTGTTAAAATCAATTACTAGACTTGAGTAAGCACTTTAAATGACAGCCCAATCTCAATTTTAGTTGGCATATGTGAAATCATCAGTTATAGTTTTATTTTATTTTCATGTTACCGTAAAAACTTCAATTTAATTTTTTTTTTAATAATCACTGCCCTCTGCCCTTGCTTTTTCCAAGCTTTACTTTTTGGAAGGTGAGATCATTCTTAGATGTTGGGTTTGTTGACTCTAAAGAAATTTAATGGCAATAACTGGCTATGACATAGTTAGATGCCTATTTGGAGTGAGATTAAAAGTTGGCTTTGAGAACTAGTCTTGTTGGATCCAGGGGGGTCGCGCAAAGATGGGGACAGACCAGCAAAGACTAATAAACCAGAAGCAAACTTTATTCCAGAAACTATAATCCAGAATAAAATAAAAAAAAAATCTTCATAGGCACAAAAAGCTTATCAGCTAGCTGAGCCAGAGATGGATTTTGTAAGGCTGTGGCAAAGGCCTGTTTCTGAACCCCCCTTTTTATAGTAGGAGCACCAAGCATTAGGTCTGAACAAAGGAATTTTTACAATCTCAAGGTAAAACTCAGATACAGATTGCCTTACTTTACAATCTCCATTAACAGTTTTTCAGTTAAACTAGTATTTGTACTTAATCTGTTGTCTTTCTTGGTACTTTCAGGTAGTGTTTACTGAAGCCCTGTGCTCCCCCCTTTGATGCTGCCAGTTTCACATAGCAGGGATAATGCAGAGGTCATATATCTATTTCCTAAAAGTTGACTCAGCTCATATCCATAGGCTAGCTCTCAGTTTGCAGAGAGATGCTTCGGCCTTGTTAACAGAGCTATGGGTTGTAAACCAGAGTAACCCATGTCAATCCTCAAGCTGCTGAGAAAGCTGCTGACAGTCTGCTCTCGTTCTCCTAGACTTATAACTTTATATTTCTTTATTTCTACATTCCTGTCTCTGGAATCTACATTTTTCTATTTTTATTCTAGGACCCTTCAGCCTGAAGACGGGTGCCGAGGTGCCTGTGTTTGTAGGTTCTCTTGCTTGTGGAATATAGGAAATTATCAACCCCAATAGTTACTTATAAACACATTTTATTTAATAATTGGTTTCAAAGGTCCAGAAACAAGCTACCCACTGCTTGACAGAGTGTTTACAACAATACCTCTCCAGGAATCAAGGTTACGTTGACATAAATGATAGAAGTCATAGCCTTGACCGTTGCTGAAGAATGAAGGCTGAAAGTGAGGTGTGTGTTATTCAGGAAAATGCAGGGGCCCATAATCCGTGGTCATCAGACTTGGCTTGCCAATAAGACAGCACAAACGAAAACCTGGTTTCGAGGCACCAAGAGCACTACCTCATTCTTCTTTAAAACGCACAGGGCTCTTGAGGATAAGAGCACTACCCCAGGGCTTGATTAGCTTCCATGACCACATCAGGCAAGGAAAGACTGAGTCCTCGAAGCTGTCTTCTGACCTTCACACACTGCTATGGCACGTGTGTACCCACACAATAAATAATTTAAACGTGTTCTTTTTTTACATTTGCATCCCTTTTCTTTCCCATCTTCTCAATACACCGTAGAAAAACAAAGTTAGTCTGGGCAGAGACACGCCTTTAATCCTAGCACTCAGGATTCAGAGACAGGCAGATCTCTGTGAGTTCGAGGCCAGCCTGGTATACAGAGCTAGTTCCAGGACAGGCTCCAAAGCCACAGAGAAACCCTGTCTCGAAAAACCAAAAACAAAACAAACAACAAATAAAAGAGGATAAAGTTAAAAAATATAAGGATTCTTAAAGTAGATAACACTTAAAATAAAATCACACCTAAGTAGAAATGATGGAGTTGTGTGTTTTGTTATTGTTGTTTGTTTTTTGCTCTTGTTGTTTCGTTTTGTTTTATGATAAAAGAAACAAGGAAATGGGGAGCTGCAAGGAGAAACGGGAACACAAAATGGGAGGAAAGGATGCCAGAGCCCAAAGGATCACATAGTACTGCTGGCTGTGTCAGCCGAGATGCTTCCTGGTCTCTTCCTGGCAGTGCTAGAGAATAGGAAGGAAGGTTAGTCCTTGGGAAGTATGGCCTTGAAGCAAAGGAATCCAAAGCTCGTCCTTCAGGTCTAATTGATATGAGCACATTTTTAATGGTAGATAGGTAGGGTTTTTTTTTAACCAGATGACATGTGATTTATATGTAAAAAGACAGTCAGTATAGATAAAAAGCAAAATCACTTGAATATAGCTTTTATCCACTCATCAGCAAACTGCTAGAATATGCAAAGCACTGAGTGTGACTTAAATGACCTCTGAGTCTAGTAGTATGTATGACAGTTCACTGTGATAGCAGCTATAGTTAGGTATTTGTACAAAGTGCTATAGGATCACAGAGCAATAGAAAACATTCTATTGCACAGTATCTGAAGCATGTCCTGATTTGCATTTTATCGTTTTAAAATGATGTTAGCAAGTGATTTATGCTATGGTGGTGAGATAGGACGTAAGACAAACTTGTGACCAACAAAGCTTCCCTGTGCTTGTGTCAAGATGGAAGAGGATTTGTTGGTTGTGGCTCCAACCTGTTTTCCTAACTAGCTGCTATGTGGGGCTTCCTCCCCTAAGATATGTTGTTTAGTATGTGTGTGCGTGTGTCCGTTTAAGTCTGTCTTTTAAAAGAAAAAAAATCTTACTAATTTTAGTTGGGTGCACATAATCTAATGGCAATCACTGCTCCTTTTCCTCTGAGAAGCTGCACCCTGTTTCAGCACTCAGAAGAGGGCGTAAGGACAGACAACTGGGAGCAGGGCTTTGCCTCGTGTGGTTAAAACTTGGAATGTGCCTGGTGAGATATCCGTCATGGTGATCTGGATACAGTGCAAAGTCTGAAGCATGGCTGTGTTTTTGGGTGGTTGTGCTCCTCCATGTGTTTCAGCACACTAGGTATAGGGGTATATATACCCAGGGACAGCATTACCAGGCACCACCTACCTAGTTGTCATAGACCTGCCTTGTCATAGTTCAGGGAAAAAAAAAGGAGAGTCCTTTTACCGTAATAAAGAATAACAGCCCTACCTAAGTAGGCTGATTTTAACTTGCGCATGATTGGTTAATTTTACTACTTCCCAAAATTTAGTCATTCAGTGGTTTCAGAAAATGTAAAAACATTTGTGGGAAAGAGTGTTCAATCTAGTGTGCTGTGCTGTAGTCTCTGCACCTGGGCAGTGTGGTGCTGTCAAGTATTCATTCTCAGCAGTTGTTTAAAGTCCCTGCTATTCAGACAATAGGCTGCTTGGAGGACATTCGTAATAGTTTAAAGAACTCTGATACAACAGCAATTTTGTATGTGATGATGTTATTTGCACACAGTTTGAATCACAATCATATTGTACAGGAAGAGTTTGATAATCCATCTAGAAATATTTAGGGTTTTATATGTTATCAAATGGAAATGCAAATTCATTCTAGGCAGATTAAACATTTATGTACTTTAAATTTTTACTACATTTTATTTATTTATTTTACATTCCACAGCATACATGTGGTAGTCAGAGGACAACTTATAGCTGTCAGTTCTCTCCTTTTACCAAGTGGGACCCATGACATCACTCTCTGGCCTAGAGCAGGTGCCTTCCCTATTGAGCCATTTTGACAATCCCATTTAAGTATTTAAAGTGATTTAAATATAAAATCACTTAGAAGGAAAAATAGAGGAATGTATTTTATAGCCTATTAAGACGGAAAGGCCATATTCAGGATACCAGCCCAGGCACGCAGTTAGGAGATGAGTGGCAGATTTCACTAAATAAAGCATAAAAGCCTGATAAGTCATAGCTGGTTATGAAATTTCCTAGTTGGAAAATACATCAATATTGAAACACCACTCACTGAGTGATGTTTTCCCTACTATGGAGTTCTCAGACACTGAAAACTAGATAAATATTTACTTCAAAGGATAAGGCTCTCTATCTTACAAAAAAAAAGGACAAATACTCAGAAAAAGGGGGAACAAATAAAAAATATAGAATATTCACATTTAATACACTGGGAAAATGACCCAAAAATATGTCAGTGCCGTAGTGTGGAAGTAAAATGAAATGTCATTTCAACCCAAAATGACATAAAAGAACTATGTAAATTGGTGTATATTCCTAGAGTGTGAAAAACCAGATATTACATTTCAAAAAGAAAGGATGGTCTCCTTGGTCAAGCAAATCTAAGAAATTGTCTTGTAGATATAATTGCATACTATTCAGAGATATTGCTTGAAATATTTTTTAAATGACAAAAAAAAAATGAAAGCTAATTTCATCAGGGACTGGAAGCTACCTAGGAAAAGGGGCTTCCTGCCTGGATGTTTTAAACTCAGCAATTCCAGGATTGCTGTTGTGCGGCACCTTCTTGCCCTCCAATGCTCTGTTTCCACATCGTGTCTGGAACACTGCCATAATAAGCTCAATAACTGGGACATGAAGAAGATTATATATTAAAGGAACCATTATGCTAATGTGTGCCCATTGATCCATGAATATATTGCAGATTTATGTTTAACCTGTGTCCTTTAAGAATCTTTTGATGCTTCTTCAGGCTTACACAATAACTTATACATCCCTTTCAAAATATACCAGAGTCAAATAATTGTTGCATAAGGTATGAAAATAAACAAGCCAACGTGTTGGTTTGGAGTACTTTGAAATTCATGTAATCAGGAAACAAATCAATAAAAACGATTCCATTTTAATCATAGAAACTCAGTGGGAGATGTGTGGCCCTGAGTTTTTGTTTGTTTGGTTGGTTGGTTTTGTTTTGCTTTTCAAGACAGGGTTTCTCTGTGAAGCTTTGGAGCCTGTCCTGCAACTTGCTCTGTAGACCAGCCTGGCCTCCAACTCATAGAGATCCACCTGCCTCTGCCTCCTGAGTGCTGAGATTAAAGATTAAAGGCATACGCCAACACTGCCTGCTAGCCCTGATTTTTTAAAACTTTAAGTGGTTTCTTTCTTTCTTTCTTTCTTTCTTTCCTTCTTTCTTTCTCTTTCTTCCTTCCTTCCTTCCTTCCTTCTTTCCTTTCTTTCTTTCTTTTTTTTCTTTTGTAATGACAAGGGAAACATTTGTCTCTTTTGAATTGCTTAGTGAATCACAGCCATGCAGGCTATACACTTCTATCAATACAATAGCAGTGCTGAAGTTTAGAATGTCGCTAAGTGAATCTAAAATGTTTTGCTTTCAAAAACTCAGTTACCCCAAATCCACCATTCTTTGTCTAGTTTGTTGATCCTAGATGGAGCTTATGCAGTATCGTTTTCTCTAGAGATAGCTTTAATAAGCCAGAGGACTTGTTTCTTGCAGGCTTATTTCCATCTGGGTATCAATGAAAAGCTAGGACTGTCTGGAAGGCCGGATAGGCCCATTGGCTGCCTTGGCACATCAAAGGTGAGCGAGCGTTTTTCCTCATGGAGGAGCTTTGGGTAGTGATTCTGCATGCTGAAGTCATGCTTGGCCTCTGGCCACCCCTTGTCACATTTCATTAGTGCTTGAGGCATTTGTTTGAATTATTATTTTCTGCACATAAATCTTACTTATTGAGTGTCGTATTACTGAAGCTCTCGGGAATAAATGAACATCTCACTGCACATTATTGCTAAGCTTTGTAAAATGTTTATAATAATATTTACTCAAGCATAGGGGTTTTCAACCTTATTAGAAATAAGAACCTTTAAGTTTACTATCATACTGGCTGAAGCAAAAAGAAAGAAAGAAAAGAAAAAACCTTTAAAATTTAAGAGTTTTGTAAGCTATTACTTTGCCTATTCAGAAGTAAGTGTCAGTATTAATTGTGGTTGAGGCTTAGGATGCTACACCATTCTTTTTGTATCTGTTCTCTTTCTATTTCCTCTTGCAGATTTATCGCATCCTTGGAAAGACGGTGGTCTGCTATCCCATCATCTTCGACCTGAGCGATTTCTACATGTCCCAGGATGTTCTCCTGCTGATAGATGACATAAAGGTGCTCTGGGGAGAGATGAATGTGTTTGCTCTGACTTGTGTCAGGTGCTGTTGAATGGAGCATGCTCCTGGGTGTCTGTGACAGTGATGACACCGAGCAGCACCTTGGAGAGTTTGGGATTCTGATAGATGACATTAAGGTGCTTTGGGAGAGATGGCTGTGTTCGCTTTGACTTGTGTCAGGTGCTGTTAAATGGAGCGTGCTCCTGGGTGTCTGTGACAATGGGCGACACCAAGTAAGCAGCACCTTGGCAGAGTTTGGAATTCTGGCTGTGCTAAAGTAAAATTACACTTTTCTAGAAATGGAAAAGATACAGTTTAAAACTGTGCTTCTATGGTACTAATAGTTCATCCCTTTTTGAACAAAGTTGAATTAGCAGAATAAATTTCTTTGTGAAGACTGTCCAGTAGAACTTCAGCTAACCCGTAATTGGATGGGTTAAGATCTGCTCCACTCCACGCCGTATACAGGGCAGAGAGGCTTAGAACCATAGTTGAAACACCTGGGCCAGACTGCATCTGTTACATTCTTGACTCTGTGTGTTCTCAGGCAAGTTACTTAGCTCCTGTGCAGATAATAAAAGGGCTGTTCTGCGGAATTGATGAATTCATGTATGTAAAACACTCAACAAGTGCTGAGCGGTGATAGGTCATGTGATGGCGATGAGAGCACGTCATTGATGGATTCCATAGATCCAGCTCATTCTCTTCTGCCTCTTGCTCTACTCCATAGTGAAGGCAGTGACAGTCTTCCGAAGGATAGAGCATGGGGATCATGTTTTATCGATTCATTCATGAGCTTACCTTTTTAAGGAGAGAAAGAAACATGAAGGGGGAAGGTAGAAAAAGGTGTGAATAAGTCAGAACTTCCAAACAGAGAGCAAAGTCTAAACTGAAAATAATTCTACACTTCTGAGTAGCCTAATTTATCCAGGGTTTGAGCAGCAGTCGTTACAAGTGTCACGGGCTCTTTGCCGCTCAGTTAATGTCCCCAAGTAACCTCAGATGTTACTCCATGATGTCCTTCTTCCATCTCATTTTTTGATAGAATGCACTACAGTTCATTAAGCAATACTGGAAAATGCACGGACGCCCACTTTTCCTTCTTCTCATCCGGGAAGACAACATAAGGTAGGTTGGAGGAAAGTAAGCTGTGGGGCTGGAGAAATGGCTAAGCCGTTAAAAGCCTATACAGTTCTTGCAGAGGACCTCAGTTCAGTCCCTAGCACTCATACCAGGTGGTTCTCAACAACACGTGACTCCAGCGCCAGAGAATCTCATGCTTTCTTCTGGCCCTTGTGGCTACTGCATTCATACACTCACACACACACACACACACACACACACACACACACACACATCACATAACTAAAAGTAAAATATATAATATTTATAAACTTTACTTGCCTTCTGGCTATTAACATAGAACGTTTGAAAGCAGGGCCTCCTGGTATTTTTGTGTTCTTCTTAGCATGTTGCAAGCTCTTTCACATATGTAGCAGATATTCGATTGCTAATGTCCCATTCTGCTGTCAATAAACTTATTTTGTTTATTTGTTTTATTCTAGAGGTAGCAGGTTCAACCCCATATTAGACATGCTGGCAGCCTTTAAAAAGGGAGTAATTGGAGGAGTCAAAGTTCATGTTGATCGTCTACAGGTAGCCTTTTAAACCTTAGCGTGTTTCTTGTTCTGAACAGCTAGTCTCGGGGCAGCCATGTTTCTCGGGTGACTACCTCCCTGCTCTGTTGTTATCCCCCCCGGATTATCCAGTTGCACCAGTCAGGTGCTGAACAGTGGCTGTTTCCTGTCCAGAATTTTAGACTTTGGAAGCTTAACTTCATTTTCTTATTTGAGGAGACGATTGCTTAAGTGAACACATGTCTTGCTTATAACCTTGGGCTTTTCCAGGCGTTTTGGTCATGTGCTGTTTTGCTTACAGAACTATATAACATCCAACAGGAGAAACCACTGTTCCATTCCAGTACCACAGCATTGCCACACAGTTCCTGGACAGAAGCCCCGTTACTCCCCAGCTAAAGCTCTGTTGCCCCTTTTAAACATCCTCTTCCAGAAAAAAAATGAAGCATTTAACTAACTTAATACTCTCTAATGCCAAGTGATGTTTTAAAACTGAAATCTGTAGAGTATTATTAGGATTTGGCATTGGCCAGTTAACTTAAGGCAAACATTTACTTTATAAACAGAAATATCCAATAAGGGTTGGTAGGATATATAAATAAAAAATGTTAAGTAAAAGTTTCATTTGTGTGCTCTCAACATTGTTATCAGTTTTAAGAATTAGGAATTTTTTACTTTCTCACTACACCCCATTGCCTGTACCTTTGGAGTATATCTAGGCTCTACCTTGCTTCCATGATGCAGGCTACCATTGTCCCTCACTAGATTTTTCTTTCACCTCCTGGATTCTACTACAGACAGTTAGCTTTGTCATAATCACCTGTCACTGGTAGTCACATGGATTGTAAACCTCTGGTAACTTCTTTTCTCATACACACAAAAGTGGAAACCAGAGTCCCAAAGATGGTCCTGTGTGATCTGTAAGGTCTGCACCTGCATCATGGGCACAGCTTGCTACCAACTTCCCAGCCACTCTATTTCAGCCACACTGTCTTTATTGCTTCTAAAATTCACCCTTCATGCCCCTGCCCTTGGACCTTTGCACTTGATAGTCCTTCTCCAGCCTAAGCACTGACTACACTCCTCCTCCATCCTAAGCATTGACTAAGGTCCTCCTCCATCCTGAGCATTGACTAAGGTCCTCCTCCATCCTGAGCATTGACTAAGGTCCTCCTCCATCCTGAGCATTGACTAAGGTCCTCCTCCATCCTAATCATTGACTAAGGTCCTCCTCCATCCTGAGCATTGACTAAGGTCCTCCTCCATCCTGAGCATTGACTAAGGTCCTCCTCCATCCTGAGCATTGACTAAGGTCCTCCTCCATCCTGAGCATTGACTAAGGTCCTCCTCCATCCTGAGCATTGACTAAGATCCTCCTCCAGCCTGAATATTGGCTATAGTCCTCCTTCCGGTGCCTGATTTACATGTGAATCTTGTTAGAGAAATTTTCTCTGGTCACATACATATAATGGCTAACCTGCCTCCTCAAATTTCTCCATCCTAGTGTCCCTTCCCCTTGCTGTTCTTATTTCTACTTAGCACTTATTCCTCTGCTTTGCACTCACATCATCTGATGGGTACTAAGTTTATAGTATCCATCTCATAGACATACTCATAAGGGCAGTATCTTAGTTTAGGTTTTCATTGCTATGAAGAGACACCATGACCATGACAACTCTTATAAAGAAAACATTTAATTAGGGTGGCTGGCTTACAGTTTCAGAGGTTCAGTCCATTATCATCATGATGGGAGCATGGTGGTGTGCAGGCAGGCATGGTGCTGGAGCTGAGAGTACTGTATCTTGTAGGCAACAGGAAGTTGACTGACTGTCACACTGAGGGAAGCTTGAGCAAAAGAGACCTCAGAGCCTGCTCCCATAGTGACACACTTCCTCCAACAAGGCCACATCTCCTAATAGTGCTACTCCCCTTAGGGCCATTTTTTTTTTCAAACCACCACAATCAGCTTCAAGGGAACAAAGGTTTCATACATCTTTTTCATGCTAATCCTTAGCACCTAACATAATGCTTGTATATGGTCAATCTGCTTATAGTTGAACGTCATTGACATGCACACAGGAGTTGGACATTTGGCTTTCTTATTCCTGCTCTACAGGGAAGATTGATGTGCCTGTGTTGTGTGTCCTCCCTGCATCTGTAATTACGTATTTGTGAATGTTCCTCTTTCATCATTTCTATTAGAGAAATGATGGGTTCATATGCCTCCCAAAGCAATATTTCCTACCTTCAGCTTCTTCATATTTGAAACAAACTTGGATAAAATGATATTTGTAAGATAACCTTAAAAAGGATAACTAATTTAAAAAATAATAATAACTTACAGTTTGTTTTCTGACATTATTTCTCTAGATTATTAGAAGTGATAGATAAAGCTACAAGCCATTACGTATGATCATCCATTCATGCTACTCACCATGATACACTGACAAACAAAAACATGTGTTTGAGTTTAGACTCAACTTAGCTTGCTCAACTTATACTTGAGAAGTAGTGGGATATAGAATGACCATATGGGTTGTCATGTGCTAGAAGGAAGAGAAGCAATTACTTAGATAACCATTACCGTCATGATCCTGTAAAATGGAGAGTTGATTATCACATCACTGGATGGCTCTGAAATATATTGCAATATCAGAATCCAAGGCATAATTGTCTATTGCCTTTCCCCCCCAAAATTTAGTACTTCATTTTCTAAAAGTTTAATAAATGCTGAAATATTTTAGTACCTACTTTAAAAACAAAGCATATAAAGATGGAGGTTTAAAACAATCCCCGGAGACTCTGCTCCACCCCCAGCACTGTAATAAATAAACGCTTATAATTCAACGAACAGAGAGACCATCTTGTGGTGGCTTTCCTATTTTATATGACTCATGAACTTGTTGTTTGGTGTCTGCAGTCTATTATAGATGCTTGTATTCTGTTTTCATTTGTTACATATAGAAATCTTTGAATTTGGAATGTTCATTTAAGAAATCACTTCAAAGTCGTATTTAAGCAAACTTCAGCATTGCTTCTAGAAAAGTCTGAGCACCGAGTATAGTTTAGCAGATGTAAACATTTTCAATCCTCACATTTCAGACCCTGATATCTGGAGCTGTGGTGGAACAGCTTGACTTTCTACGCATTAGTGACACAGAAAAGTAAGTCCCCTTGAATTACTTGGTTTTTGCTTTTCTTGTGATTACATTAAGGAAGCGGGGAATCTGAAATGTTTTCTTTTGCTTTCCAGACTTCCAGAATTTAAGAGCTTTGAAGAACTTGAATTTCCCAAGCATTCAAAAGTCAAACGACAGAGCAGTACCGTAGATACTCCTGAGCTGAGACAGGAACCGGACATCACCATTACCGCGTGGAGAAACAAATCCACCCATGAAATCCTCCAGAAGCTGAAAGTGAGCAAAGATGTAATCACACAGGCCAGGACAGGACCTCTCCGTCAGGCTGTGGGTCTGTGTCCTCTGCTCTGTACCCAGGGCAAGCAGGGGAAAGTTGTTCTCTTGGCCGGAGTCGGTGTGCATGCATGAAAGAGTGCAGATGTACAGGAATCTGTCGGGCTGGAGTTGGTTGTGTGAAGCAGCTCATTCAGTGCCCTTTTCCCTCTCTGCTCCATTCGCAGCTCTTCTGCCCCAGAGTTTAGTTCCAATGAGTGCTTTGTCTCTCCCGTCGCTGAGGAACATAGTCCTCTTACTGTGACCACATGAGTGTTTTAGCAATTTGTCAATCTCTTGAGATTACTCACACTTATAAAAAGAGATTAAACCTTACTGGTAGAGCTGTAAACACTGGGTCTTGTTTGACCACACAGATTTGAGCATAGAGACTACTTTCCTTCCAGTCTTGGCTAGCTTCTTATTAATCCACATAAACAAGCCTATCACATAGCAGCCACAAAGAACATAAACAGACCTGAAATGCAAATATTCTATATGTGTCCCTTCCTTTCATGTGTCTCATTATACCCTGACTGTAGCATGATCTGCCATTAATAAATAAGTAAAATCAGGAAGAGTCTCGGATACTGGCAAAGTCTCAGATACTGGTACATTAATATTGTACACACTGTAGAGTCTGATTTGATCTTTAAATCCTGCTATATCCAGAAGCTGGCCTGTGTACCCTCTGCCTTCCAGGCATCTCAGACCAAGAGGTCTGTAATGTCATCTTGTATTTATTATATCAATGACATCTTCTTTTTCTTCGGTTCCATATTTCCTCTCTGTATCATGATTTATTATTAGTTAAATCCTATGGTTACTGATATTTATTTTATCCAAGTTCTTATGCCAATTGATGTTTTCAGGACTGCAATTGTCTGGCCGGTCAAACCATCCTGCTGGGTATCCTGCTGAAAAGAGAAGGCCCTAACTTCATCACCATGGAAGGTAAGAGTAAATAAGCAGGGGACATATTTATAAGAGGACCTCTATAATCTGAATATCTATCAGATGTACATAAAAATGCCTACTGTTCTAAGTTATTTTCCTCTTCCAGTAAATCTCTCACTCCTTAAATGGGAAGCATTCCTTCTCCGTCCAGCACAGCAGACTCCGATGTGACTCTCATGCAATGGCTTGCTTCTGTGCTTGGCTGTTCTAGAGCCTGAATTCTGCCTGTGACTCTGACCTTCTGAGCGCCCCATAGTTGCTTACTGACATTGTTGTTTCCCTCTTTATTTCCTGCCATTTTTTAAAAATAGTATTGAACAGCTACATTTATGAAAAATGGCTTCTTCATGGTTTGTTGTAGCCATTTGGAACAGAATAATAGAATTTTGCTCTGACGGTGATCAATAAAAAAAATAAGTCATTCTAATTGTGTCTTTGTTCACTCTACCCTGAAAGGAGACCCAGTTATCCTTGAAGTTCACATTTGTATGTAAGGTCTCTACTATGAAGAATCCTAACGTTCTATATCATGATCTGTTTCTGGCATTTTATAATACAGAATAATATAGAATATATTGAAATATGTTTAATTTGTAGTCATCAGATTTTCTGACTTATCTCAAAACACTGTTCAGTGGTATGTGTTAATTTGGTTAAAGTGTAAGTACCCTAAATGCCATTGTGAAACTCACTGTTACAGTCTGGTAATCAACTCAGGTTACTCAGACAAAGCCTCCTGAGTTTCTACAGTATTGTAGCAGTCATAATTCTCGAGTAGTATGAAGCAGATTTCAAACACAATCTTTTATTTTTTTAAGTCTTAATACTAAACACTGACAGAATCTTAACTGTATTAAGGAAAGTCATTGACATTTAACCTTTAGTTAAACCAAAAGGAAGTAAGATATTTTAAAGTTAAAAAAGAATTCAACTTGTTATTTAGGAATCTAAATTTTAAGTATATATTTAACAATGTTTAAATCTTTTAAATCATTAAAATATTATATAATAAGAACACTTGGAGTTACCTTGGGGTTTTTATTTTCAGTTATTTACTACTAGGAAATATTTTCAAGGCATTTTTTTATAAACTTGCTAATAATCGTCTTTTACTTAGGTATCTGAATGACTTTAGAATTGCTTTTTTTAAAATTTGATTTTATTTTGCAGTACTGGGTGTGCTTGCTAGGGGAATGTGCTGCACTGAGCTGCCTCTCTAACCCTGCTATTACACTTTATTAGAGGTTGTGCACACTGTGCTTTGGCCTCTCTGTCCTCTCTGTGCTGCAGCCACGCTCTGCACTAGCAGTCCTCCAGCCTCAGCTGAGTAGCTTGGAATACCGTCTGCACCAGCCTCAGCTGAGTAGCTTGGAGTACCGTCTGCACCAGCCTCAGCTGAGTAGCTTGGAATACCGTCTGCACCAGCCTCAGCTGAGTAGCTTGGAGTACCGTCTGCACCAGCCTCAGCTGAGTAGCTTGGAATACCGTCTACACCAGCCTCAGCTGAGTAGCTTGGAATACCGTCTGCACCACCAAGCCAGCATTTGCAGGCGTCATGGAACCTGGATAGATTTAATCTAATTTAAGGCTGTAAAAATAAGTGATAGGAAATTGTAAAGGTGTTTTTCTTTATCCTTACTAATTTATTGGTGCTCAATTCTGTCACATGGTTTCTTACTGACAAATCAGTCCGCATGTGAGCTGTGGCCAAAGTGATAATCCCGGGGGTGTATTGACCACATGTGAGTCATAGCTTAAGTGTGAATTTTCGGGGTGTGTTGGGTTATCACAGCTCCACACACTTAACAGGGCCTTAGTAACCTTCCACTGAAAAAATGGGTATATATTAAGTTGCCTAATTATTTTACTATGTTCTGTTTTCTGTAGAAAGGTAAAATAATACTTGTATTTGCTTAAAAGATCAGATTACATATTAGTTAGGAAGCGATAACTGCGAAAGCACTACACTGCGTATTTGGGTTATGTATTTAAACTAGTCAGTTTAAAACAAAAGGAATATTTAAGAGGTGGTTTCCCACCGTACTTATTTATTTGAGGGGAATAAATATTGTACATTTAGTTAAAAGCTTTCTTCAATAAAGACTTTTCTTATTCTATGCCTAGGTACTGTGTCTGATCACATTGAGAGAGTGTATAGAAGAGCTGGCAGCAAAAAGCTTTGGTTTGTATTAGTTTCCTTGTTATTTTATTTTTTATATTGTTATATTTGGCACCTTAACAATAACAGTTTATTCTTACAGATGATACTCATCCTCATTTTGACATTTAAACTCTAAAGTTATGGCATCCTGACTTCAGACTTAGAAAAACATATGGGATAGAAACCTCTCCAGGGATTGAGCGTCCTCGCGGACGGCAGGATAGTCACTCTGCCAGGCTGCACTATCCCAAGGAGGGTTTTTTTTCATTTCCATCCTATGTCCAGAAAATCTGTTCTGTTGTTTTAAAATACCATTTAATCCTTAGCAAAAATAATTAAAGGTAATTATCACTTAAGTTGAAAAAGTCATGAATAAAGCTGTTTAAATTCAGAATGAGGAGAGTGTACCCAGATAAACATTTTGATGCAATTAAGTCTCAAGTAGTTTCTTATGAAACTCCCTGGATGGTAGTAAACCTCAGCTTTCTATTCTCTGAAGTTAGGGGACTGGACAAAATAATTTGTAAGTGGTACTACAGCTCTGCTTTATGGTGAATACACTCTTCCTGCTAAACAAATAAGCATCCGGTTTCGATATTTCAAATTTCTACCGTAAGCTGTTGGTCCAGTGAGACATGCCGTCAGTAGATGTGTTCATACAGTGTGTTTCATGGTACATAGAGTATTGCTTGCGCTAAGCAAAGCCAGTTCCTGCTTCTGCATTATACTTATGTCTTGATAAAGCACTAAGTAACAAACATTTGGAAATGCTGACTGTTATATTTAAGCACTAGAGTCCTGGAAGCTTTATTTATTCTATTCTCCCTTTTATGGCTTTCCACTGCCCCCAGGCTGGCTGTGCGATACGGGGCTGCATTTACCCAGAAATTTTCCTCCTCTATAGCCCCTCACATTACCACCTTTCTGGTGCATGGGAAACAGGTAACATGCTCAGGATTTGGGAAACTCGAGTTGCTTGATATGTGTGGGTTTATCTGCATTCCGAGGGTTATATGCGTCTTTTGGTGTTCAAGTATTCGGTAAACGTGTTTCTCTAGAAATGGGAGTATGTGTCTCACTAACTCGGTCAGCTATTGGCTTGATTTTCTACTAGTCCATTCATGTTGTAATTAAGAAATATAAATGCTTGTTATAGGCCAATTTCTGTGGAGATCCTAAAATTTTTTTAAAAAATTGGTTTTGATTTTACTTTCTCTAAATGTTCACCTAAATTTTACTTTTGAGGGGAATGTCTTATATATTGCATGTGGTGTAATTTGGGGGCTGTAAATCTGTTCTCTCTATATTCTAAGACTTTTTCAGGAATGTATAAATAGAAGTGTGAATTCTATCCCCCAACATTCTGTCTTTATGGAGAAAGAAAGTGAGGGTAATTCACTTCTGAAATTCACTACTGAGTCTTCTAATCCAGGCATCTGATTATCCAGGTATCAAAAGAAACATAATTCAAGGCTAGGAAGAGATGGCCCAGTAGTTAAGAGCGCATACTGCTCTTCCAGAGGATTCAGGCTTGGTTCCCGACATCTGGCAGCTAAGGACCACTGGTAACTGGCTCCATGGGTTCCAGGCTGTCAGTCTCTGCAGGCACCTGCCTTCTCGTGCACACATGTACCCATAGTCACACACACATATACACGTGATTTACAGTCATACTGTAGAGAGACCTGTAGTAAAATTGGCATAGGAGTCAGTCACAAGCACCAGAGATGCTTTCATGCATCTGTTGCTGTCGAGCAGAATATTCTCAATTCCTCCCTCCTGCCCCAGTTAAAAGAATAGTTAGGGCCTCTTGGTCTTTTTCTTTCTCGTATTATTTTGACATTGATCTTGGCACCAGTGATGCTCTTTACCACCGCTTGGTGGTTGAGGTGAGGGTGAGACTGTCTTTGAGGAGCCAGGGCTAATGACAGTTTATTGTTTCTTCTCTATCATGTGAGGCCCAGCTGTTTATGTTTTAAGTTTCCTCAGATCAAGGGCACCATTCACTCATCATCTTTTCTGTTTGTGAAGATCTGGCCTGCTTTCTTCTTTGCCCTCAGGTCGGTTGTACGCCGTGCAGCAAGTCTTTTAAGTAAAGTAGTGGACAGCCTGGCCCCATCCATTACTAATGTTTTAGTGCAGGGCAAGCAGGTAAGTATCTGTTTTCCACATCACAGTCACAGCAGTTTCTGCTTAGGACACTTAGTCTGGACACCTTGATGGCATAGACGGCTCACAAAGAGGTTACCAGTGGCTTGGGGGTTTCTTCAAAAGTCTCTTCTCAAGCAGGAAAGATGCACACAGTCTGAAAGAAGCAGAACATTTAGTGGGCCATCTCATTTTCGCCCTGCACCTTGGGACTTTCATTTTCAGCCCCCATGTTTACTTAAGTTCAATGCAGTTTCCAGTGTAGAAAACAGAATAATGTCCCTAGAGGGGCACTCGGCCAGGGTCGTGATGCTCAGAGCAGAATAATGTACCTAGAGGGGGGCACTCAGCCAGGTTATGATGCTCAGAGCAGAAGCTAGGTGCGTAGCAAAGATACGTTTTCCTTCCACTCCACCTGACCGCTCCCTTCCCACTCCTTACGGATTCATTCAAATTGAAGAGGAGCCAGAGTCTACACGCCTGTGCTGCTCCCACACCCTTCACGCTCCAGGCCATCTCCTGTGGCCTCGCTCCTTTCCACCCACCAGGGTCAGCTCTTCACTTCTGCTCACAGGCCCATCTATAGTTGCACACGCTCTCTCTTTCTCCTCTCTGTCCCCCTCCTTCCCCTCTCCCCCCTCTCCAGCCCCAGGTCTCTTTCCTGTCCAATGCTTGATGGTGAATGGGTTGGCTTGAGCTGCGCATGTGGAGTTTGGTGCTGCTGCTCGTCTTCTGTAATCTCTAATCACCTGGCTGGTTGTTATTTGATTAGAGTGAAGCTCTGTTTACTTTGTCTCTCCTTTGGAGATGTATGTGTTTATTGTGTGTTTCTGACAGCTAATCTAGGGATATAGTGAGCTTTAATAATGGAGTTCTTTAACCTTCCTTAATAACACCAACTAATTACTCATATTTCAGGACTCTTAATTAAAACTGAAATAATTTCATTCAGAACCCAGCTTTAGGGATGTTGGGATAATGTTATTTACCTTCTCGTATGATGTTGTTCAGCAATGAAGAATAATTACTCTAATAAGAGATTGCTGAGAAAAAGTTACTTTCCGTATAGTTTTCTCCATTAGGAGGTAAACTTTAAACCACTGTCAGTGATTTGGTAAACCAAGGAACAGGAAGTCGTTTACCCAGTACCTTTTTATTTCTAGAGTCTTTATCTGTAGCCAGAATCTATGCCCTTGTCCCACACCATTGCATCTGTGGAAGAAAGTTAGCCAGGGTTTGAGAAACACATCTCCCCTGGTTTAAGGCCCATAGCACTGAAGTACAGCTTATTCTCACGCCTGTGCTGATAGGTCTTAGAACTTTTGGAGGTCACTGACCTGACACTAGAAGGGTAGGTTTGTTGTATCCATTCTGAACAATGTCTATAAGATGCTGCAGCCTCCCCTCAATACCCTGCCCCCACATTCAGAAGCCTCAGAGCCTGCGCGCCAGCTATGGCTGGACTACTATCCACCAGACCAACACTATCTCCCTGGGAAATATTCTCTTACTGCAAGGGTGAGGCCAGACGCTAACAGCTCTGCCTAATGACCAGAGGCAGGCAGTTTCTTCATGGACTGATTCTCATCCTCCACAGACAGAGACATGGAAATAGAGCAAAGTGTACAAAGATCTGTTTCTGCCTGAAGTAGTGTTGTTTCCTCAAGAGACTTGCAAATTATCTCAAGCTCTCTTGGATAAAAGTAGTTTGGCCTCATTATATCAAGGCGCCAATAATGTACCTCTGTTTTCTTTACATGGTGACATTTAATCCATGTAATCATACTCATATTTACTAGTTGGTATCATTAGTGTTTGCTAAATCAGTAGTTCTTAGAGGTTGGTTGGTTTAAATATATATGTGTATATGTATGTATTATCTAAAGCTCAGGCTGGTCCCAGACTCATTATCACCCTGCCTCAGCTCCCAAGAGAATAGATTTTTAGATGTTTGCCACTATACCAAGCCAGTTCTTACTTTATTCCACAACAATATTGGAGCAAAAGACCATGTTCTGCTCCTTATCCCTCATCTCTAAAATCACGTGTCTTGGAGGTGCTGTTGCTTTCCCTACCTCATACAGTTAGGAGCTGTACGTGAAAGAGATGAGGAGTAGTGATGAGGAAAAGCCAGCGCTGCAGGCCCTCTGAGAAGCAGCTGGCCAAGGAAAGGGGAGATGCGAGCATTCTCTTGCCAGCTCTATCAGCACTTTCTGCTTTGAGCTTTGTCATTTCCCTCTGAGCTTTTTTCTTTGGCAGGCTTGTGGGCAGCCAATCCATTCATTCCATAGGTGAGCATTTAGTACCATGGATCATAACCCTCCACATATACCTACCGTTATACCAGGGTAAGTGAGGGCTACCCAAGACTACATGGCCTTCCTCCTGACTTTGGAAAGGTTGAAATGTTGTTATAGAGCAGAAGGTTCTACTTGAAAACGGTAAAAATAGATCTCCCAAATACACTGTATTTGTATTCTGGCTGCTCTAGGGACTTTTCTAGCACTAACATTGCCCCAACCCCATATTAATAGTTATTTATATCTACTCAACCTTCACTCCCCTGAGACCCTCATCTGCACCAGACTCTGAACCATCGTGCACCCCAGTGGCAGTCATGCTTTGAAAGCCATTTTAATAAATATCAGAAACAGTTATCCTTCCTAACTCCCTAGCTTGCATAGAGCAATTTCAGCCTGCCAGTCATCCTGAACCTTGAATTTTTTTTCTTTTTCTTTTTTCTTTTCTTTCTTTTTGTCTTTTTTTTTTCTTTTGTAGCTAGGGATTTTTTTAACAGTAAAATCTGGCAATTACAGGTAACTTTGGGCGCCTTTGGACATGAAGAGGAGGTCATCTCTAATCCACTGTCTCCAAGAGTGATTAAGAACATTATCTATTATAAGTGTAATACCCATGATGAAAGGGAGGCAGTCATTCAGCAGGAACTGGTCATCCATATCGGCTGGATCATCTCGAATAGCCCCGAGCTGTTCAGTGGCATGCTGAAAATACGAATTGGGTGAGTGCCTTGATTTGCATAGAGACTTAACTCAAGTGGTCCTCCAGCAGATCCGGACTTCCATGTAAAGCCAGTGTCTGTGGATGCTTAGGACAGTGCCTCTTTCTTCCATCCTGTGGAAGTAGCATCTGGTAGTTTAAAGAATGAATTCCAGGGGCCTCAAAGAATCCACACCTGTATGTACTTCCCAAGTAAAAATAGCAATGAAATCAAATGCCAAGGATTTCAAGTTATATCACATAAAAATAAATAAATAAATAAATAAGCAAATACTTGTGAAAATTCTTAAAAATAAAATGGATGAGCCATGATAGGAAAATGTTTTTTTTTTTTCAGCAAAACCATGTCAGAAGACATGATCCAATAAGAAATTGGCATTTTAAGGATACTCTGCATGTGTTTTCTACTGAATTCTAGTGTTGAATTGCTGCTATTGTAAACTTAGATAAAAAATTAAAAGTAAGGTACTGGTGGTTTCAAATGTCCCTAACTGACGGGGTCTAGCCCCAATGGGGTTTGCCTGTTCCAGGATAGGGGCATGTGGATTAGAAAATTCGGTAGGAGGAATAGAGATATGAAAGAAATACAGAGGCATAGGATAGAGCCAGGAGGACAATCCAGTGAATACTGAATATACCTGCATTTATTCTCCATATGCTTTTATCCCCCAGTCCAAAAAGGGGGAAAGTGATGTGGGAATGTCATATATCAATCTGTTGATTTCATTGGTTAAGCAATAAAGAAACTGCTTGGCTGGCCCTGATAGGTTAAAACATAGTTGGGAGGAGTAAACAGAATAGAATGCTGGGAGGAAGAGGAAGTGAGCTCAGACTCGACAGCTCTCCTCTCGGGAGCAGATGCCTCAGAGAGACACCATGCTCCCGGCTCCTGGGCAGACAGATGCGATTCAGCTCCGACCCAGGATGGACATAGGCTAGAATCTTCCTGGTAAGCGCACCTTGGGATGCAACACAGATGATTAGAAATGGGCTAAATTAATATATGAGAATTAGCCTAGAAGAGGCTAGATAAAAATGGGCCAAGCAATGTTTAAATGAATACAGTTTGTGTGTTGTTATTTCGGGCATAACCTAGCAGGCGGCCGGGATGCTGGGGATACAGCCCCGCCGCTCTTATCACTACAGGAAAGAAGGCAAAAGACTGTTTTAACATGATACAAAGAACAAACAGAGCAATTACCTGCTTCAGTATTTGACACATAAAGCCATTGTGTCCTGAGTTAAGCATTCTGTAGTTAAGGCAAGAAAAGCTGCAACTACAAGTTAGACCAAGTACCTTCTAGGTAGTCACTCCCTGGGTCAAACCTCCTGTCAAGTCCTTGAAGAAGGTGAATAGGTTTGAATTCTTTGACCTTTGGTCAGGGTGGGATGGATCTACCTCTGTGGGCCTTCTCAAAACCAAAACCACCAAGTAACCACACCCTAGGTCAAGATATCTTGTTTGTAGCCACACCTTAAGTCAGACCTCTGGTCAATAACCTTGAAAGAGCAAGAGTAGGCTCAAGCTCTCTGGCTTTCGTTCCTAACCTAGAGTCTTTTGGGGAAGTGTAAGTAGGGTGACGACCTCTGTGGTCCTACTCCTTTACAGCTTTGTAGCCCTGGGAGGGTGCTGGGCCTGCCCAACCTTCCTCCACATCATCCTCACTGCTCTATGGAAGAAGGAAATGCTTCAAAAACTATGGCAACCCATAAAGTGTATTATAAGTGGCATATAAATACACGCTTACCAAAACAGTCAGATCAATCATATCCAAACATATAGAATAACAGATGTTGGAAAGAATACACATTCCCTATTTGTTGAGTACGAATGCATGGGTATGTAAGTATGAATAAGGACACTGTTTCTGCTCTGCTTGACCCTGGATTGTTGATTAAAAAATATCTTTGCAGTTTCTCATATCAATTTCTTCTTGAAATAAGCAATCTTTACCTTTATATTTATGTGTTTGAGAGAGAGCAAGAGAGACAGAGATGGTTTCCCCATTCCACCATGTAGGTCTCAGGGACTGAGCTGAGGCTTTCAAGTTTGGTGGCAAGGGCCTTTATTTTATTTTCCTTTGTATCATTTATTGCTTTCCAACTTCTTAGTTTTTATTTCAGACAGTTACCAAAGTGTAGACACTCATGTGGTAATAGCTACTTGTCCTTACTCTCTGCAACACCATGAGTATACCGTAAGTAATCAATTCTTTGTCTATGATTAGACCAGTAACTAGGACCTGTAGCTTACTCCTGCTACCCAGAGTCATGAGGAAGTATGATATTGCACACTGCTGGTCCAAATAAAGATTTGAAGTGTGGTTGCCGTTAAACTCAGGTTGATTTCATACCATCATGAAGCTATACATTGAAAATGTCTAAGGTTATAATGAAACATAAACAATTGAGATTTTACTCCTTTACTTATGAGACAAGAAATGCAGATGAATTGAAACTGATTCTAAGTCCTCGCTCTGCTTCAAGAGATAGAGTAAGGCTGTCTTAAAGGTGGAGTTCTTAGAATAAGCTTTTCCCTTCTGATACTGGAAATTACCTCTGGCAAAGTAGCCTTTTGTCATGTTAACCACACTTAAACAAAACAAAACTGTAAAATACAAATCTTTCTACTATCTATATTGTCTAAGTCGAGATCTATATTGTCTTAATCAAACTATAAGAAGAGCTTAAAATGATTTATCTGGCCATATTTCCAAGGTCACTATTTGCAACAGTTTCCTGGTGTACCAGGGAGTTCTGATCTGTCAGCTGGCAGGAGTCTTCACCCGGGTGACATTTTCCTCTCTGGGCCTCCAGTTCACACATTAATCTTCGCAGTGGTGGCTTTTCCTTCTGGGACTTCAGTTTACATGTTTGTCTCTTTTTATTTACCTCATACTCAGTAAGTTTTTACTAAGATCTCTACTCCTTTAGGTGACCGCCCTCCCCTGTACACACCTTTAACTGTTGCCTGCTGGTACAAACATATGTTTCGTTATAAATTAGGTCCTGGAACAGTTTTGATTGGCTTAAAATTGGTGAACAAATTATTCACACAGTTTTTGAAGGCCAAATTCTTTGTAAATTGTTGAACCTGTAGCTGCTTCTAAGCTATTAATTAATTGTAGAATTTTTTTTTAAATGGAAGATTTAAAGTGAAATTACCTGGCGCTAGTGAGAAGGAAACACGGAACACGCAACAAACCCACTTAGGGGTTTATTAGAGGGGGTGTGCACAGGCCTGGGGAAGTCAGTGTGCAGAGAGAGAGAGAGAGAGAGAGAGGGAGAGAGAGAGGGAGAGAGAGAGAGCGCATCCAGCTTTTAAAAGCTGCCTAGCCTGTGCGCACAGAGGGTTGACTTGACTACATCATATACAGATAACGGGGCTCATGCAGGCACGCAAGGGCTTAGCTGAGTCATAACATGGATGAGGCAACCACACCGCACTTGAGTCACGTGGGGGCCCTTAGGCACTTCTGCCTGAGGGCTTGTCTGCACATGCGTGGCCCTAGAACCCGGAAGTATCGGCCTTATTGTGACTGAAATCATAACATAAAGAAAGTAATTTTTTGATTATTTAGATGATGGTAGCATCTCAGATGGGTATTCTTGTCTGAAATTTTCAGTTATTTTCTTCTAATGTTAATATTCTTGAAATGCCAGCATCCACTAGGCATGTGCTTTAATCCTGTTACTTCTTATCCTCAGTTCCCACGGGCTGCCCACACTTCTATCTGTGCTTTAACCTTCCTGTGCCTTCTCCAAGGTTTCTTGATCCACATCACACATTGCCCAGTGTTTTCCCCCCTCTCCACGGTTAATCCTGCTGGTGAGGCATCTTCAGCTTTCCTGTGAAGAGAATCAGCCTGCTCACAGGGACGCTACCCTAGCCTTATAATGATTTGATTTGCTGTCTCATTATTGATTTGTGTGCCAGCCTTCATGTTAAAATAGATCAAGTTCCTGACAGGCCATTACTGTAAAGACCTGCAATCAACTGCTTTCTACTGTAGGCCTGTCAGTCAGGCTTTACTAGGAGAAACCCTGGGGATGTGTGCTATCAGGCCCTTCTCAGCTCGCCTTTCGTGTTGCCTTGGCATTCTGTAAGCAACCGTGACCCAGGTGAGTCCTGTCTGATGTCCAAGGAGGCCACTGTAGATCACGTCTTTGGTGCTCAGAGAAGGCCACCAGTGTCAAAGATTCAGACTTTAGCATTGTTGGGGCAATGGAAGAGAGTTTATTAGCATCATTTTGGTACCTTTGAGTTGAAGAACCTTTGATGGGAGGTGAGGAAGTGAGGTGACAACTGCCCCACCCTGTTCTGATGATTAGGTTTGGGACCAAGGGAGTGAGTCACGGGGCAGGGCACTCCAGTTTTGTGACCAGAAGCTCAGTCGCTTCATCATACGGTTACACTCTCTACCTTAGTGTGAATCAGGCCAAAAGTCCTCCCTTGTAACTTCTCCACTTCCTGTTCCCTGGAATCTTAGACATCTTGGACTGCCACAGTAAAAATCTCACAGGTAAAGTGACTTAAATAGTCAGATTTAATTTTCTCACTGTTTCTGGAAGTTCAGGGTCCTGGCATCATTTGATCTGGCTCTGGTGAAGAGTCTCCCAGTGGCCAGGTACTCTCTCACTAAGGTTCCTGTGAACTCAACTAACCCTAGTACCTCCAAAGGCCCTGGCTCCAGGTGTGCTTCCACTGGGACCAGGGCTTCAAGGCAGGGATTTAAAGGGGTAGTGTTACAGCGTAGCAAAGAGCATGGTTTAGGAGACTGACAGTGTGGACAGTCATTTACTGTGCTGTTTAAGCACAAATATCAGTCCTTATTCTCTTGAAATAATATGCAAACAATTGCTAACATGGTTTCTTGCCCAGGACCAGGACTATTATTTCTGGCTTGTGTTTTCAGAAGGCGTCAGCTGAGTGTATTGTGCGGTGTCAGTTACCTGTGCTTTTTTCACTGCCGCGCCTTGAGGAGGGCGTGCTTTTAAATAGCATGCTGGCACATAAAGTGGTGCCCTTTGCTCACTCACCACAGGAGTGTATTCAGGCAAACCTGTTGTCTGGACAGTTGTGGAGAACTCCTCCAGCTGTCCTTAGGGAGGACATTCTCATCCTCCAGCCAACCGTGAATGTCTGAAGCCTGATCCGTCAGTCGTGTGTGCCTGCCACTTTCTCATTTGCTTATTGACAAATTGAACGTGTCTCTGGTTCTTCAGGCAGTGGTCCAAGGATAAGCATCATTCTCCTGACCTCCCGCGTTTTTCTGTTTTTCTTTCCCCCACTTTGGGAATTAAATGCTTTTATTGCTGGAATTGCCACATCCTTTGTGACCTTGGCAATGGGAATGAAGACAAGAAGTAGAGACTCCTGTGGACTTTTAAACTATTAGTAGTCCTGGATAAAATGTCTCTTGATCTTCTCCTTTAAGTAAGCCCCTTTATTATTCCTTTCCCATTGGCATGTGATTGTTACAGTGGTACTGGGTCACAACCTTCTGATCTTCACGGTGTCACACTGAGTAATTTGCTTTCTCTGAGTCTCTGACACTGTCCTTAGTACTTTATGTGCAATGTTGTTTCCTGTTTTTATTTTAGTCTTTCTAAAAAATGATATAAAAATTAGTCTTTACTAACATTTTTATGATTCTTTAGACTTTCAAAGGGCCTTTTAAAATATATATATGGCCTTATTTATTCTGCAGTGTAGTAAGTTAGATGAGAAATAGTAATATCCCCATTTGAAAAGTAACTCAACAGTAGGGCACAGTTGGTAAGTGATGGGTTTTGTTATTGTTTTAGTTTTCATTCTTTAACTGGAGCTGTGTTTTAAAAACTTATTTATTTTAATTCTTTGACAGTTTTATACATTTGAATAATGGATTTGGGTCATTTGCGCACACACTCCCCCATACATTCTTCCCCCCACCCACCCCTCCTGTAGTGCCCTATGAAATCAAAATAAAAAAAAATAGATCACATACTTCCTGTAAAAGGAGAATGCATTTTTGTTTCCTGGCCACCCAGACCTGAATAATCGCACAGAAACTATATTAATTACAACACTGTTCAGCCAATTACTCAGGCATATTTCTAGGTAACTCTTTCATCTTAAATTAACCCATTTCTATTAATCTGAGTATTCCCACAAGACGGTGGCTTACCGGAAAGGTTCTGAGTCCTTCTCCTTCAGCAGCTATGTGGTGTCTCTTTGACTCCATCTTCTCTTTCACTATTTTTCTGCTCAGATTTCCCGCCTGGCTTTGCTTTGCTAAGCCATTGGCCAACAGCTTCAACCAATGGTAATAAAACATATTCAGTCATACAGAGGGGAATTCCACATCAACTTCTGACATATAATGCCACAGGATATACATTACCATTCCAAAATGTAGGGAAGGTAGCACAGTGAATTACTGGACCAAAGCAAGACCATCTTGGCAAACTCCAAACTCTACATCTCCATGTTTGATGTCAAAAACTCTTCAGAGCTCCAACTCCTTTCAGCTTTGTTAACTGCAACACACTGCTCTCTCTTGGACTGGTTCCACTCCCTGTTAGCAGCTTTCCTTGGCAGGTATCCCAAGACTGGTGTCTCCAGTATCTTGGGGTCTACCAGGCAACCCAGACTTTATCTCCTCAGCTTCATGCAATGGCCTCTCTTGGCCTCCATTCCAGGACACCCTTGATGCATGCCTGGCCTCAGCAGCTTTCCTTAATCATGGAGGAATATTACACAGCCCCTCTCTTCTGTCCTAAAAGCCAGAACCATGTGGCCAAAGCTATCAAGTTCTACTATTTGTTGGAGCTAGAACACGCCCCCTCATTGAATTACCTCTTCACCAGCTTTCTATTTTCCATGGTTACCGTCACTGCCTAAGCTTGGCAGGAAGTATAGCAGCACACAGGCAGACATAGTGCTGGAGAGATAGCTGAGAGTTCCATATCTTGATCTACAAGAAGTGAACTGAGACAAACTTCCTCTAACAATGCCACTCCCTGTGAGCACTGGGGGCCATTACATCCAAACTCCCATAGCTCTTGACCAGGTTTAAAGTAGCGGGTATGGCCTTCCTCCAGTGAGGCAGGCCTCATGTGCTTTACAAAAGTGCTTTGCCACCCACTCCCGCAGTAGCCAGGCCACCGTGCACCAGTGGACACATCTTGCCTGGCAGGTTGGTATTGTAGCCACAGAGTCCACAGCTGTGTGGAAGTGCTGATGCTCTTTCTTCCTCTGGAGCCTCCATAGTACTTCAGGCATCATGGAAGCCAGTCAGCAGAGCGGAGACTTGCAGCTCAGTCCCAGCATGATTTCTCTGTGTGGCGTCTTCAACAATTGGCTCCTACCATCTAGCTCAATGGGCAACCAGGAGCAGTGGCAATTGCCTATTCTATTTTGGAAGCTTCTGGGACATTCCAACCCCCACTCGTAAGGAGGAAAACCACATCTGACACTGGGGTAGTAACTTGTGGCCTCTGGGAAGAGCGGTACCCATTTATACAGGGTGCTTCTGTTCAAATTTTTTAAACTATGTTTTTTAATCAGCTTACTCTAAAATAATAGGTTCACATAAAGGCATTTCTAACATGCTTAGTTTTGGTTAATCTTTCCCTTCAGCTTTTCCTCTCTCCAATTTCCATATCCTATCCTTGCTTAAGCCTCTCCATCCCCTAACTACTTCCATATATTCTGTATATTTTTCTATGTCCCCGTCCCCTAAGCCGCCCTCTCTATTGACCCTTTCTTAGCTTCCTGACCTCTAAAGACACTACAAGTTAAACGTACTAGAGGTCAAAGGTAGGCTCTACAAACGAGAGCAGTCATGTTGTGTTTGTCTATCTGGGCCTGGGACTACTTCACTTGGTATATTTCCCAGTAATATCCGTTTTCCTCAGAATTTCAGAATTCCATTTTTCTTTGCACCTGAATAAACTCTAGTGTGCCACTTACACATGTGAGTGTGGCAATCATCACATCTGCCATTGAGTGTTTTGACATTCATTCCTGAGTATCTTAGAGAGAAGGTGTAGTCTTTTTGAAAGGGGTTTATAGCCAGACATGGTGGCTCACACTCGTAATCCAAATACATGAGAGAGTAAGACAGAAGATTATCACAAGTTCAATGCCAGCTTGGTCTACATAGGCCAACCTCAAAGTCTGTCTCAAACATGCATACATACATACATTCTGTTTCTGTTGTTGTTCATTTTGTTGGCGGTTTGGTTTTTGTTTTGGTTTGATTCATGGTCTTACCATATAGCCCAGACTTGCCTCAAAGTCAGGGTCCTCCTGCCTCTACTTGCTAAGCACCAAAAGTACTGTGTGTACCACTGCTCAACTAGCATGATTTCTTAACCACAGTGCTGTTATCAGACCCAAAATTAACATCACCAAACATCCGATTTCTAGCCCCCAAAGGACTTTTTGCCTCCTCTTTAAAACAAGGCCACACATGGCATTTTTAGTACATATCTGCAGCCATGTAGTCTAGAAGAGTACCTTCCACTCCATGGTTCTTTTTTATCCCATTGGCTTTCTAAGAGACCAGAGTACAGGTTTTCCATTGCATGGCTCAATAATGGGCCATTACTCTAAGCTACTGCAAATATAAAATTTAGCATTAAAATGAAAGGAAAATAAAGTAGAATTATAAGTAACTTTAAGTTAAACTTATGTAGACTATAAAAAAAGGTTCAGTCTGTTGAGAATTTTTAATTAAAATGTTTGTAACAATTTTATAAGAAATTTTAACATCAAAGCATCCAAAATGACTGTGTTCTTGTGACTGTTATGCTTGTATACCATTTTAGCAAATATAGTCTCTAATACAGGCGGTGAACAAGTCAAGAAATTCTACTTTTTGCCAGATAGAAAAACTTCTTCGTTCACTTTTCAGCTGATTTAAAGAAATACGCCAAGGCTTAGGGAACATTAAGGAAGAGGGGGAAGGAAGAAAGAGCTGGAGGGTGGAGAAGCCGCTATGAAATGCTATCTCTGGATGTGACATGGCCACTGTACTCGTGATTTCAGTGTAGGTGTGCTGAACAAGATCAAGCCACCAAACCATGTTATCAGTCCACACTGCAACAGACGGCACTAACTGGACTCACTAGGTCATGACATGAGTGGGGATGAGGACGTCTGGAGGCAGCTGGGGTGGACAAAATCAAACCCTGTAATGATTTTTAGTGCATTGTTAACATCCTGTCCTTGTGTTCTGGGTTTTCCCTTACTGAAACAAAATATGTGAATCACTTTACAAAGACAAAACTTGTTTTGGCTCACAGTGTTGAAGGTTTTTGTCCATAGTCAGTTGTCTCCATTGCTGTTGGGCCTGAGGCAAGCAGCACAACACAGCAGCGTCACTTGGCAGAGTGAATCTTGGCACTCAAGAGACACTAAGCAGAAAGGGGAAGGTCCCATCTTGGACATGATCCCATGACCAGAAAACCCACTCCAGGACCCTCCTCTTAAAGTTTCTACCAGTTCTCAGTCATATGGAGTGCATCAGGGGTGTGTGTGTGTGTGTGTGTGTGTGTGTGTGTGTGTGTATGCATGTGGTGATGGGGTGGGAGTCAGATCCAAGTGAGCAATTTGTTTCTCTCAAGCCAAGCATTTTATGGTGTGTACTCAAATTTCTGGTATCCAGAAAGAACAGCAATAGGAGAGAGGAGAAGTGAGAATTGTCTTCATCTGAGACCACAGAGACTGGAAGTCACAGACCCGAGACTCTTGGCCTGTGGCCTGTGGCCTGTGGCTTGGCCCAGCACACAGGGACCTAAACCTTGTCGCCTGCACCTCTTGCTCACCTGGGGTGGTTTAAAGTTTTTCTCCCATCCTTTGCACTGAGACATTAAACTCTTCCCACGAAGGAGGTCATTGTTGTTTTACAAACCAGCTTTGGCAGAAAGACTGTATCTTTTGACTATATCGGCCTTAAGTTTTCACCTCTGTGCCCATAGTAGCCTGGTGGGTTGTTCTTCAAGGGGGTACAGACAGAGAAAGACAGTCCTCTGCCTGGGGCAGTGCTTTTTCTGTAACACACTGCTGCAGTTAGGTTGCAACTCACTGCCCCTTGTATTCCAAACACAGGCAATGACTTATGAGGTTAAAAAAGAAATTTGTATTTTTAGAAATCATCGTTATTCTTGTCATTCCCAGGAAGAGACTTTTATATGATAGCGCATCTCAGCCCTATCTTGAGAGGAATCGTCTGCGGGCTGTTTGGTTGCAGCTTGTTTCCTGCAGCAGCTACAGACACGATTACAGGGCAATAGTGAGTCTGACCTGGAAGGAATCTAAGTGCTTAGCTTTCCCCATGTCTTACAACTAATTGCATGTTTAAAAGCATCCTTAAGATTCTGATCAGGTCACAGTCTGGATGAAAGAAATATCAGTGATGCAGGAAATGGAAATGGCCTTTTCCTCATTCCGCTATGGATGCGTCAATACTGTGAAGGGTGTTGCCGGAAGCAGCACCAGGTGATTGCATTTGAAGAGTTCTCTGTTCTTGCTTCAGGTGGATCATCCATGCCATGGAGTATGAACTACAGATCCGTGGTGGAGATGAGCCGGCCGTGGACTTGTATCAGCTCTCGCCCAGTGAGGTTAAACAGCTGCTCCTAGACATTCTCCAGCCTCAGCAGAGTGGAAGGTAATAGAGGCTTTTGTTTCCTGTAGACACGGAAAGACACAGAAACATCTGATTTTTTAGCTGATATGGATGAGAAATTAGTATGACATCAATAAGAAATTTAAGACGCTAGGCAGGGTGGCATTATACCTATGATCCCAGCACTTATGATGCTGAGACAAAATGATTGTGTGGGCTTTCTGGTGAGTACCATGAGTACCAGACTGGCCAAAACAGAAGGAGGCTCAGCAGAACATGAGGCCACCTTCCCAGCCAGACAGCATGGACACGGATGAATCGAAATGTCTGGATTTATGATTCTGTGTTGATTTGCATTTTATATTTTTTCCAGGTATAGTTTATAACACTGTCCTTTTTTTTATTATCAGTGCACTATATAACACTTTATACAACTTTGATTAAATTTTTGTATGGAATTTTATAGTATTTGGCATCTCCTCCCAACACTTTGGCAGAATTTGGGTTTAGTAGCATTATGGAGATGTGCTGCCTGACCCTGTCTCCCTAAGTAGACTATAAGCATCAGACATAAATCCTTCCATATAGTTCACTTAGAAGAAAAACAAAAAAAAAAGTGTTTGTGGATTGCCTTGAATTTAATATGTTTAATTCCAGAACGAACAGTAGTGTAATTATATTATATTAATTATATATATGTACATAGATAGATAGATAGATAGATAGATAGATAGATAGATAGATAGATAGATTATAGATATGTGCCTCGCTGTCTTCTCTAACAATAGATTTGAACAAACAAGTGAGTCTCCTTGTCATAGGACAGTTGACATTATAAGATGTTGGTTGTAAATGTAACGGCATCATAGTGACGTCCCAAGAGCCGTTTTCTGAGCTCCATGTGGAAAAGCTAGCGAGAGAACTGGAAAACATAAAAGAAAAGCTTTCTCAGATGGTTTTAACCGGGGGCATAGCTTCTGTGAGTAAAACAGTGTGGTAAACAGATGGCCCTAGGCAGGAAAGACAGCAGAGATGAGCCTTCCATAAACACACATTTGGGATCCACTACATGGGAACATTGCCATCACAAGTCACTGCATCAAGAATGGACTTTTAAAATAAATTCTTTTCATAACTGGATCAGTATTTGCAAACAGATAAAATCAGATACTTGTTATGGCAGCACAACCACCTCCAAGTAGACTAGAGGTCGGCGTGTGGAGCATGGGACAGAGAAGACAACACTGGTGAATTTCTCTCTAACCTTGGTGTGGGAAAGACCTTAAGTAGGATTTAACCCAAAGGTAGGATGAGAAACAACTAGCAAAGCTTATCAGATTTTAAATAACATTATTTTTAATGCAAAGCTAATCTCAAAAGAAAACCAAGAAACTAGATCCAAACATGTTCTGAAGAGTTAGTATCCAAGAATTCTTAAGAACTGAGAGATAACCACCCCAGACCAAAATGGAGGGGAACATCAACAATATGTACATTTTATAAAAAATGGCCTTTGACTATTTTAAAAGATGTTCATATTAATATACAATTAGAGCCGTTTCTGGGGCATGCCAAGAGACTTCTTACCTGTCTCAGCGCCCAAGTTAGAGCAGATGCCGAGCATTTGCCAAGGCTGTGAGGAGAAGGACCTGCTGTGTAGTTGGGGTACAACCCTGCTGGTGGAATTTGACATCAGAGAACTCTGCTTCAACTCAGGTCCTTTTAGTAAATACAACATGAAAATGTGTGTGCATAAGATCATTGACTAGATCATTGCTTATAACTGAAAATGTTAGTATTTCTACAACCTGACTGTCCATACACAAGAAATGATTGGAACATAATATGGTATGCTACACAAGAGTACTGTGTGCCTTTGAAAAATGAAATTCTAAGATATATTGTAAGATGAAACAGCAAGATGCAAAAGAATGTCAGTTCTTAGTTTTAAAAACGTATGCATTTATTTGTGCAGAAGAAATACAGGAAGAATAAGTCAGAAACTCCTGCAGCTAGTGCTACCCGGGAAGGGTAAGAAGGAATGGGAATGGTGAAGCCGGTACAGCGGGACAGAGTAAGCACAGCGTAAGCCTTTCCCCACTGACCTCTTAAGTGGTGGGGTGTTACATGCGCCCAGAATTAAGTAATGCATTAAAATCAGTCCATATATGGAAGAGCTCACAGTAGAGCGGAAACCAACAAATAAGCCCGGCTCCCACAGTGAGTGCCACACTGAGGAGGGTGGCAAAGCCAGCGGCCCTGTCAAAGCATTCCTTTGGCTAGACGCCGAAAGTCTGAATAAGCCAAACCACACACAAACGCTGCCTCCTGTTAAAGCTTGCTTCTCGCCAATGTTTGTTCACTAGCAGTCTGAATTTCATGTATACATGTATTAAGATTGAATAAATGAGTAAGTGTATTATGACTGAAAAGGAGATTTCTCACTGTTAGTGGCCATTCCTATAAAATGTGGGGGGGAGGGGAGTAGGTTAATTTGAGTTGACAAACCAATATGAAGTCATGGTTTTGCGCTGATAAATACAGAAAGGAACATAGGTCTGTGTTTGTGCATATGCATCCATGTGTTTCCTAGTTCTGTCTACTGAGATGCCCTAGGAGCCGTGAAACTGCCACAGTAGTGAGCAAACCTGAAGCAGTTGCATTCTAAACATTGCAATGAAAGAATTGGCCCTTTTCGGAGAAATGGTTGATTTCAGAGGAAGACAGGAAAAAATACGAGGAAAAAAAATGTAAGCCAGGAGCATCTTTGTGCCAGAAAGAAAAAAAAAAGGCATCTCAATATACCCCAGGGATGTGCAGGTGGACACTACAGAGTCTGGAAGAGGCTCTTGGGACCCCAACTGAGATGTGGTTTTTGTTTGTTTTTTCCAAACGGGTACCTAATCATTTGTGTAGAAAAAATACACATAGACTAGTAATAGATTATAAACAGATAAGCTGATAGAGATCAGTGAATGGTGGAGAAGGGACTCCACCTAAGGCAGAATCTAATTAAGTTCAGATAGACGGATGGGAACAGAAAATGATCACTGAGAAAATGTAGCAGTAGCTGCAGGCCAGAGCCATTGCTAGAAGAAACGTGGAGTGAGAGCTCACACAGCCTCTGAGTATTTCTCTCCAACTTCCTTCTGTACAATAGCACAGGGAAAACAAGCAATTTTATATAGGGGACAAACCTGATGCCTCCCTTAACCCAAGTGATGAGGATGACATCGCTGGTGATAAGGCTTCACTTCCGTACACCCTCATATGGGGCTGACCCTGTATCTCTTCCCCAAAATGCGTTATTTCACAAGAAACCACTATAGAACCCAATCAGAGGAAAATCCTGAGACAGCAGATATTGCTAAACTATGAGAGCTTAAAACAAACAAATAAGTAAAGAATTACCACAAATTCAAGGAGCCCCCAGGACATGGAAACTCAATGACACAGGCCATCCTGAACTGGAGCCTAACTTGGTAGAATGTCAAGAAGGCTCACGGATAAATTTCTGTTATTGTATGGCTTTTAATTTCTTGGTGCCAATGGTTAAGCCATGATTATATATGATGATATGACTGGAAGAGGGCTTGAGTAAAGAGGTAGAAGAAATTGGCATTATTTTTGTGACTTCTGTAAGTATAAAGTTTTTCAAAATGAAATGACAGTTTTAAAGGAGGCTGAAGAAATGATTTGGCCATTAAGAGCACTGGCTGCTCCTACAGATGACCTGACTCCATTCCCAGCACCCACATGGTAGCTCACAACAGTCAGGGAATCCAGTGCCCTCTTCTGGCATCAGCCCTGCACATAGTGCACAAGCATACATACAGGTGAAACGCCCATACAGATTAATAATTAATAATAATATCTTCTAAAAGAACTTCCCAGCTCCATTACGAGTAATCTCTTGTTCTTTTTATGTTCTAAACAAATGCTCCTTTTATAGTATTAGCATAACTTCATAGAGCTCTGAAATATATTCCTGTTGTTGTCACCATTTTTTAACCATATTTAAGGAATATGGTTAAAAACCAAGTGCAGAGGGTATTCAGTTAGCAAAGGAAAACATTATCAAGGAACCACTAGATCATTGACCTTGTTGCCTTTTAACAAAACACTGAAAGCAATAGTGTAAGTCCGGGTCTGTGGATGGAAACTTGAGCCATCCGGAAAAGGCTCCTCCTAATTACTAAATTTATCAAATTGCAGTGGTATTCTGCCACAGAAAAAGTGTCTTTAGCTGTTTACTCGGTCCTACACAGCCACTTTTGTACTTAGAAATATTGTCAGTCTGTTGATCCTGACACATCTTGCATGTGATAATTGTTTATTTCAATCTGTCTTTTTTAAGGACCTTGTGTAAATAGACACACGCGGACACATGGACACACAAAACACACACACACACACACACAATTTTTTAGCTTCTATAAAATTATACTGTGTCATTGTGTATTCTTTAAAAACAAAGGAGGTTCTGAACCTTTGGCAGTTTTGAATGGTATATTAGGTTAATATCTACTCTAGAATTTAAGTTTATTATTATAATTCTGGTCATAACTTTGATGTATAAGATTATCTGGTTGGCATTTAAGATTTTATGTCTAGTTTTTTGGGCTGAGTCTTTAGCCTTATTTAAATAGACATTCTTATTTAATAAAAAGATTTAAAATAAGATCATTTCATTTTGTATGAGCGTATACATGCATATATAAGTAGCTATGTAATACTTTTCTGAACATTCGCTCGTTCATTTCTTACCAAATATTTGTTGAGCCAACTCTGGGGAGGATCTATAGGATCTATCTATATGATTCCCATGGCTTTCTGGTGCTTGTTTTTTATTAATGTGAGAACAGTATAAATAACTGTGACGCTGGTTGTGCCCATTTTTGATGTGGGAAATCATCTGACGATGTAGTAAACAGCTCATAGCTTGCTGGAGAACATGGTTTTGCCTGCTAATGCCTTAAGCTGTGGCGCTCCCCTCCTTTGGCTCCTGCACTAAACATGCACATATGCACCACTGAAGTGTTCACTCTTGCTCACTCAGTTGGCGCACAGAACCCTGCTCTCTCCGAGAACAAACTTGATTTTCAATATTACAACTTTTCCTCTGTTCTGCAGATGCTGGCTGGATAGACGTCAGATTGATGGGTCATTGAATAGAACTCCCCCGGGGTTCTACGACCGAGTATGGCAGATCCTGGAACGCACACCCAATGGTATAGTTGTAGCCGGGAAGCATTTGCCACAGGTAAAGTTCACTTAATTCGGGAGAAAGGACCAAGAGGAGGGAAGGGATTCTCTCCTCTCTGCACTGCAGACAACTCTTCTTCTTTGCAAACATTCTTTGTTCTAAGAATGTTCAAACTGGGGTGCTCAAGACAGAATAAAATGCCAGAAAATAAGTCATCATTTGCTATGATAAACACCATAACCAAAAGCATCTTGTGAGGGAAAGGGCTTATTTCATCTCAGTGTTTAGTCCACCATGAAGGAAAGTCAGGGCAGGCGCTCAAGACAGGAACTGAAAGAGGAACAGAGGAATGCTGTTTACTGCCTTGCTCCCCATGGCTTGCTCAGCCTTCCTTTTTTTTTTTTTTTTTGACTTGCTTTTTATTTATTCTGTGTGTCCTTCACATCAAACATCTCGGTCCCATTCACTTCCCATCCCTGTGTATCCACCCTCTGCCCTTGCAGCCACCCCCCCCCCCAATAAACTTTAAAAGAAAAAAAGAAAAGAAGTGGCTGGAATCTCATCATGGAAGCTGTAGTGTGACACAGTGAGTCACACATTAACCCCTTTGTTCATGTGTCTTTACTTGCAAGTGTTCATTGCAAAGAGTTATTGGTCTGGTTTGAGGCTTCTACTTTTTGCTACACTACCGATGCTCTTGGTTATCCTGTTGCTGTCCTGTGTCATGGAGATCCTGCATCTTTGGGTCTGCAGGACCGAGCCCTTCATGTGTTCCAGCAGATCACAGATGGAGTGGATATTGGGATGGGCCAACTCATAATCCTGGTTCTGGGCCTGAGTGGTTGCTGGGTTGGTTAGCTCAGCAGCTCTTCCTAGTCCACCACCAGGGTGAGCATTGCTTTAACCCTTTGCAGCAATAAGCAAGGGGCGGGCCAGTTCTTCATTCATATCCCCAGGGTTGGATCTCCTACACTTACACCTTCAAGGCCAGCTCTACTGTGTTGTCAGGGGTGGCATTTGGGCTAGATCTCCTGCTCTTAGGCCCTCAGGTCAGCTCTCCCACCTGCCCCAGGCATTGATGAGGTAGGGGGCTTCTCTCCCCTACCCATGCCACCACATGGTAGATGAGTAATGGGGACAGCTCTCCCATGCTCACAACTTCGGGGTATACTCATCCACACCCCCACACCTCGGCCAACAGGGTTGTCTCTATTGTGTTGCCCAGGTGAGGTACAGGACTGGCTCTCCCAGGTGTTGCAGTTGCTGGCAGGTGGGTCAGCCTGCTTTCTTACATAACTCGGACCACTGGCCCCAGGGGTGGTGGCATAGCCCACAGGGAGCTGGCCCCTCTACATCAGTTATTAATCAGGAAAATGCCCCCCAACATACACACAAATTTGCCTACTGGCCAATCTGATGGAGGCAAATTTTCAGTTGATGGTCCCTCTTCCCAGATTACCGTGGCTTGTCCTAAATTGACAGAAACTAACTGCACATGGTGTTAGCTTTACTTCAAGTCATGGTATCTCTTCACCGCTAAGGGGTGGGCCAGTGCTGGGGCCTCCCAGACATAAAACATGTGCTGAAAGCAGTAGATCCAGCCTAGCAATGCAGAGTGGCCTTATGGTGTGTGGTTCAGGGAAGCACTGCTGAGACATAGCACTGGGCTGCAGTCTTTCAGGTTCCTTGTGGTGCGACTTATTGATGGTGTTGAGGAACTGCTGACTCTCCTGTGCATGGATAGTTTTCTTGATTATATAAAATGGCCTGCTTCTTTGATGTGATATCATTTATTTAGTCCTGGTATTTAACTCACTCCTCTTATGCAGAAGCAGAAATAGAGTACTGTATCTGCTTCTAGTATTGAAACTTTAACCACATTAATTTTGAGGTAGCTCTTTATATGAAAAGGAACAGTCTCAGATGTACCAATATGTATTTTGCTTGTATAGACGCAAGAGTGTGGAACAACTCACAAGAAATTGGTAGTGTTCTTCTCAGGAGGAGGTTCTAGGATCTGCTGTGGACTCGGCAATGAAACCCCTTAGCCATTCAAAGTTTGAATTAAGTCACAAGTCTATTTCTTACTCAAAAACTGAATTCAAAAGTTGGTTGCTCTAAAGCCAGACGGTGGTGCATGCCTTTAATTCCAGCACTTGGGAGGCAGAGGCAGGTGAATCTCTGTGAGTTCGAGGCCAGCCTGGTCTACAAGAGCTAGTTCAGGATAGGCTCCCAAGCTACAGAGAAACCCTGTCTTGAAAAACAAAACAAAACAAAAGTTGGTTGCTCTAGCCTTCCTCAGCTGCCGTGTGGCTGCTGCTCTGGCCAGCCTGTCTCCTGACAGCCATGGCAGCGCCTCTGCTGTCAGCCCCGATGCTGCTCCTCCCTGCCCTCATTGGCAGTGCAGTGTCTCTGCCCCACCACCCGCCCCACTGCCCCTATCGTGTTCCATTTGATTCTGTGATAGCTTCAGTTATGTTTAGCAGACTCTCTTTGCATTAAAAATATGTACATATATATTATGTAGTGTTTTGTTTTACAAACTCAAGTGGCATTTAGTTTTGGTAACCTTCATTTTCTCCCTTCCTTCTTTCTTTCTTTCTTTCTTTCCTTCCTTCCTTCCTTTTTTATCAATTTTTAAAGTTAGGATACAGAGCACTGAGTTTTATTATTGGATTTTCATACTTTGTTCTCATTCATTTTCCTCCCCCACTGCCCTCTTCCATGCCTGCTTCCCCCTCTGGCTAATCCCCTTCCTTCTCCAGATAGTCCCTTCTTCTGCTTTTAATCTATTACACCTTCCCTTTCCTCGCTTGCTCAAGATTTCTTTCTCCCCTCTCATGATCCACTTTCCAGTTTTATTATATATGATGTGTGTACATTATGTAGATACACACACACAGTATAGTTCACCTGGCTTTGTGTGTAAAAGAAAACATGAGGTCTGTCTAAGTCAGTCTTACATCTCTTAATATAATAATTTCTGGTTTGATTCATTTTCTTTGTCTTTTTGTTTTAGTTATTTTTTAGGTTAATATACAAAGTAATGAGTTTCATCACAGTATCTTGGTGCATGTCTTAGTTCTGCTCCTCAACTACACTCCCTGTATACCCTTACCCCTCAAGATGGCTCCCTTTCTTCCCGCCTTCTGCTTTCTTATTACATGTATTCTGTTACCCTCCCCACTTCCCCGTCTCTTAAGATCTCTTTCTCCTTTCTCATAATCTGCTTCTTATTTTTGTGGCACCTGCCCACGCGCACGCGCGCGCATACACACACACACACACACATTTAAATCTAGGTTCTCTATATGAGAGAAGTAATTCAAAATTTGTCTTTCTGAGTCTGGCCTAACAAAACCTTCCTAGTTTCATCAATTTTGATGCAAATGTTATGACAGTTTTCTTATTTCTGTTGTATCTTTATCTAATGGAGCTATGAGAGCAATGCCAGCTTCCTGGAATGAATTTGAAAATAAGAAAAATCTATTTTATGAAATGATTTGAGAAGCATTGGCATTAGGTTTTACTTAAAGGTTTAGGAGAATTTGACAGTGAATCCATCCATTCCTGCACTTTTCAATGGGGACTTTTGCTGCTTCAGGTTCATTGATTGTTATAGACCAGAGTTATTCTAAGTATTGCTCTTTTAGTCTCTGTTCATTAATTTCTGCCCTGCTCTGTATTATTTATTTCCATATGTTACTTTGGGATTTAGAATATTGTTTTTTTCTAACCATGTGGTGCATAATTAGGTCATTTATTTGAAATCTTTTATTTATTTATTTTTCTTATTTTTCACTATGTATATTGTATTTATCAGATTTCTCTAGGGTAACAGAACTTAAAGAATATGTCTCTGCATGCGTATGTATATGTGTGTATGTATGTATGTATGTATGTATGTGTATAACTGGGATTTTTTTTTAGAAAGACTTAATGGCAGAAGTCCAGCTAATCTAACAATGGCTGGCTGTGAATGGAAAGTTCAAAAAAAATCATTTAGTCTACAAGGCTGAATCTTCAGCATTGCTAGAATCCCAAAGAAGTAGGCTCTAATGCCAGTGAAGGGATGGACTTGCCAGCAAGGTGAGAGTAAGCAGGCAAAGATCAAAAACTTTCTTCTTCCATGTCCTTATTATAGGCTTCCAGCAGAAGGTGCAGACCAGGTTAGAGGTGTGTTTTCCAGCCTCAATACCTAGACTAAGGAATGTGCCTTCCAGCCTCAACACCTAGACTAAGGAATGTGTCTTCCCCCAGCCTCAACACCTAGACTAAGGAATGTGTCTTCCCCCAGCCTCAACACCTAGACTAAGGAATGTGCCTTCCAGCCTCAACACCTAGACTAAGGAATGTGTCTTCCAGCCCCAACACCTAGACTAAGGAATGTGTCTTCCAGCCTCAACACCTAGACTAAGGAATGTGTCTTCCAGCCTCAACACCTAGACTAAAGAATGTGTCTTCCAGCCTCAACACCTAGACTAAGGAATGTGTTTTCCAGCCTCAACACCTAGACTAAGGAATGTGTCTTCCAGCCTCAACACCTAGACTAAGGAATGTGTCTTCCCCCAGCCTCAACACCTAGACTAAGGAATGTGTCTTCCAGCCTCAACACCTAGACTAAGGAATGTGTTTTCCAGCCTCAACACCTAGACTAAGGAATGTGCCTTCCCCCAGCCTATATACTGTATCTTTATCAAACCCTAAAGAGAAATAACAGTAAGCCAAAGAACAGCCTTAAAGATGTTAGGTCAAGGTGCAGTAGCCCATGAGCTGGGAAGGAATGGGCTACATTTTCCTAATTAGAGCACTCACATTATCCTTTATGAAACATGAAGGACTAGGCAGGCTTTAGTAGTAAATTAAGAACAGAGCGATGAAGTATGCACACACTGCCCGTCACTCTCCTCAAATTAAACATCTGATCCTGATTCATAGTCAACAGCCTGTGAGAGGAGACAAGTCATAACAAGGTAAGCACACTGGTAGTGTGCTTGGAATAATCACAGTGTAGGTTAACTTAAAAACACATCTGGATCTACACAGAAGAATCCATAACTGCTAGACATTTTGAACTAACCCTATCCCTAACAAACATAAATTAAAATACCTACTTATGTAAATTAATACATTCAAATAAATAGAAGTATTTAGTGAAAGAAAGTCATTTTTAGAAGTTAAAGAGATAGTACCATAAGGGAAAGATGAAAGACAAATTTAAAGAACCTCAAGATTGGGAATTAAAGGCGTGTCTTTTCCAAGCTTGAAAGATCTGCATTAAAGGCCTGTGTGGTGGGTATGTACACATGAGTGTGGGTGCCCACAGAGGCCAGAGGTGCCAGATTGCCATTGGTGCTGGCTGTGAGCCACCTGACATGGTGCTGGGAGTGGAGCTCAGTTCCTCTGGAAGAACAATATGTGTTCTTAACCACTGAGCCACCTCTCCAACCACCCCTTCATGTAAGTGTCGTGTAACCTTTCTTCTTTAGAACTGCCTGACCTGTGTCTCAAAGGTTCTGCTAAATTGTACTTTCTTTTTCATTTGAGTCTAGAAATTTATAATTTTCCCCTTGATTTCCTCAACAAACATCTGGTCATTCAGGTGTTGTTCATTCTCTCCATGTTCGTGCAGTTTCTATAGTTCTTCTTGCTGCTGATTTCTAGTTTTAGTGCAGTTTGGTGTGATAAGACACAAGAAGTTATTTTCATTCTTTTGTATTTGGTAAGACTTGACTTGTGGCCTAGAATGTGATCTGGTTTTTAGCAAGTTTCATAAGCTGCTGAGAAAACTATGCATTCTGTTGGGTGGATGTTCTGACATATCTTTTATTTGATCTCTGTTGTAGTTTAATCTCTCTTGGTTTCACTTCGTGCTGCTCTGATAAACAAGAGTAGCTAAAGAGAGGAAGGTGTATTTGGCTCACAGCTGCAGGCTGTGGCCGTCATTGCAGGGCAGGCAAGTGGCAGGGACTGAAAGCAGGTGATCACATTCTCTCCGTCGTAGAGAGCAGAGCCGTGAATCACTGTGTGCATGCTAGCATTCTGTTCTCTTTTCATCTCATATACATTCCAGCATCCCCAGTGCAGGGAACGGTGTTACCCACAGCGGACAAGTCTTCCCATCAGCCAAGATAGCTCCCCCCCACACACACAGACATGCCTACAGGCTGACTTAATGTAGAAAAGTCCTTCACTGAGACTCCAAGGTCAGGCTGACAATTAAAACTAGCTATCGTGAGCTCTGAGGTCCCCTAGCACTACCTATCTAAAGATGAGAGTTGGTGCCGACATTACACACTATTATATTAGGACGTGTGTTGGGTTTGTTAGTATTTATTTATGGAATTGGGAGTCCCAACATTTGGGACATAAATATTTACAACTGTTACAGGTTTTTGATGGATTGTTCCCTTTATTAGTATTACTGTAATGACCTTATTTATCTCCTCTTTTTTATTTTTATTTGAGTCTAATTTCTCAGCTATCATAAGTTACTTCAGCTCATTTCTAGCTGTTGTGCACCTAATAGATTGACTCCATTCATTGACTCTGAGTTGGTGGGTATCTTTACCAGTGAGGTGTGTTTCTTGGGGGCAACAAATAGGTCCAGTTTTTAAGTTCAGTCATCTATCTAGTTTGTGTCTCTTTATTGGAAGTTGAGACTATTTGCGTTGAAGGCTATTATTTAAAGATGTTTACTAATTCCTATAATTTTGTTGGTGCATTTTCTAGTTGATTTACTGAATTAGACATGATCAGCTTTCTTCACTCTTGTTTGTTCATCATCCATGGAGTTAATTCTTTACTGGGCTGTGAGGGTTCTGATGCTCTTAACCAGATCACACAGGGGCAAAGTCTAGCTCTCCATCTCGCCCATACTTCAAGAAAGGTGCTTTATTATTCCATGCAATTCAGGATGAGGAAACCACACAGTGGGATGATTTTCCCCAGGGTCCCGCACTCAGCAAGAAATGGACACTGATGGGCTGGCGTCTGGGCTTTTTCTCTTTACCTCTCTGCTCTACTGTAAGTCCTTGCAGAAAAGCAGAAAATAAGCCAAGCTTGATATCTCTTCTGTGAGTAACTATCACCAGTGCCTAGGAGCTAGGCTGCCTTTCTAACAAGGTGGCGCACGCCTTTAATCCCAGCACTCGGGAGGCAGAGGCAAGCGGATCTCTGTGAGTTCGAAACCAGCCTGGTCTACAAGAGCTAGTTCCAGGACAGGCTCCAAAGCTACAGAGAAATCCTGTCTCGAAAAACCAAAAAAAAAAAAAAAAAAAAGAAGAAGTTAATACAAAACCAGAAAAGAATCTTTCTTTCCTTCTATAACCACATTGACCCTATTATTAGACATCTAGGCACTCACAGCAGCCAACTGTCCTGGCAGCCAAGCTTCAGATTTCCCAGGTCAGGTACTGCTTGTAACTGTATATCAGGTTAGGAGTCGTACTGAATGTTGGACTGAGGCATTATCACACCAGACTGAAGACCTTTCCGTCACCTTAAGTCAAGAAGAAGGACTTCCTCAGTCCCAGTCTAAGGATCAAATAGATGTACTTTGTTTTAAAGCTATGGCTACCTTCACTATAAACCACTGAAATAAAACAAGTCGGCCTTGTCCTCTCTGCATCTTTTGGGATAACACTGCCCTTCTCTGCTTTCTGGTACACCAGCCTATCATCAGGGCTCTCCCTCCTGTGCTGAGGGCTGCTCCCTGTTGTGTTCACTTTCCTCGTCATTCTCCCTCCCGTCCTTAAGGGATGCTCTCTCTTACATTTACTTTTCTCGTCAACAAGTACCTGGCCCAGAGCAACAAGGAAAGGAAGGGTCTATTGTAGCTGATGGTTCAGAGGAAGACAGTCCGCTGTGGCAGGGGAAGGGTGACAGGGAGAACGGTTGGGTTAGGGTGGTAACCAAGGAGCAGAGAGAGAAGGGTGCCAGTGCAGCATAGGCTTTTTCCCTTTTGTTCAGACTCCAGCTCTTGCCACCTACATTTAGGCTGGGTCTTCCTTACTCAAACTTTTATAGAAACATCCTCACAGGTACAACCAAGCGCGTGCCTCAGTAATACTCTGTTTCTCAGTCCACTCAAGTTGACAGTCACGGTTGGCCAATATGCTGTCCATGCTCCAGTCTGGATGGGACTGGGTGGCCTCAGTGAATAAAAGACTGTTGATTTGTTCTAAAGAAAAGGCAAAGCGAAAGATTCATTTAGTTTTGTCTTTTTTCTGTTTTCTGTGATTTCTGCACATAATTTTTGCTTATTTGTAATATTTTTCTGATGGAAGCTTGGCCAAAAAAAAAAAAACAGAAATTCTATAAATTCAGTAGCAGTGGCTTACATCCTAAAGTCCAACAGCAAGCACAACTCCTCATGTTAATTCTGGATGCAGTGTGCACTCTAATCATAGTATCAATTTTGAGCTGTTACTTTTATTTATGGGATGGATTTTTAATACAGTTCTTTCTCCTAAAATTATTAACATAATGATGATAACTACTAAAAGTGGGAGGCTTAATTTATCACAATAGTCAGCTGGCTGGAATCACTAGTTTGACATATATAAGATTTAGTCACAGGGATGAAAATGCTGTCTCCAGTTTTATAGAAACTGGAAAGGTTATTGATTAGAAAATGAAGTTCCTCTATTAAACAATACACAGAGGATAACATTCAGCATGTTAATGTGGAGGCTTTTTCTTTTCCAGCAACCAACCTTGTCGGATATGACTATGTATGAGATGAATTTTTCTCTCCTTGTTGAAGACATATTGGGAAACATTGACCAGCCGAAGTACAGACAGATCATTGTAGAGGTTTGTATTATAAACAAAAATATAGATCACTGAAGGCTTGCTTTCTGTCTGCTCACTGAAGACTAATATAGGAAAGCTACCCTCTCCCCCTGAGACCAAGAGCTTTGTCCATCACATGTCAGCTTCTCTGGAAGAGTCATCAAGAAGACAGACATCCCTCACCTGGATCAAGTCCCTTGTCCTATGGTTCAAGTACCTTAAACTCCCTTAAGTGGAAAATCCAAACCTACCACCACCCAGCTGCACTCAGCACATCAGCAGTGCCGTAGCAGCAGAGGGAGAGACCATTTCTTTCCAGTTAGTTGTTAGCTTTTCCTACTTCTAGGAATAATAGCTACTGTTGTAGGGTGTTGCAACAATCCAGAGAATTATGGGGAGCAGGAGATCACTGCTGCTAGTTTTTTGAAAGATGTTTTTCCAAACGTCTGCCTATGGAGAGAAGACATTGTGTAGAGTGCTGAAGTACGTGCGCCCGGGCACACGCGTTTACACACTCGCCCTTTCGTCCCACAAAACCTTGTGTGGTGAGTTCCTGGAGTGGAGAAGTCAGTACATGGCAGTCCTCTCCCTGCCTCTTTCTCTGGCAATGTCTCTCTCACACATTATATTCTTGCAAGTAAGTCATATGTCTTATTTACATAGAAGCTATCAATAAATAAGAAGGTAAATTTGGCCCCTGCTGAGCCCATTATCTCTGGAGCTGCAGTCAAACCTGAGTGACATTCAGTCTCATCTTTGATGGCCCAGGATGTGGAATAGGAGCAGGTAGAAGGAGTGATGCAGAGACGGGGGTATGGAAAGGCAGAGGTGGAAGGATGTGTTCTGTATGCTGTCTTTAGCTTTGCATATCCAGGGCAGATAGTAGATTTAGGGCTTTTTGTTGTTGTTGTTGACCTCTCATGACTCTGGTGCCTTTCCCCTGGCTGAAGAAATTTCCTTTAGAACTGCAACACAATTCCGTATTCTCTGTCTGAAACTGTCAAAACCCTAGCTTTAGCCTGCCCTGCCCATGGGTCCACCACATTGTGGCCCCTGGATTTTACTAGAGTGGCTCCAGGTTCTGCCTCTCAGCATTTAGATAAAATGCACCTAGTAAGATCCCAGTAAGATTCTTAAAGTTAGAACTAGGGAGTTTTCCTGGTTAGTGTACAAAGCATAAGGTTTATCAGAAGGCTCTTCCTTACCGATTGCCACATATACAGCTAGCTACAGTCTGGACATGGACGTTTGTTATCTAACCTGAGCATTATAAACCAGTTGTGGTGGCTCAGACCTTTAATCCTAGCACTTGGGAGGCAGAGGCAGGTGAATCACTGTGAGTTCCAGGACAGCCAGGACTATGTAAAGAGACCCTCTCTCAAAAAACCTGAAAATTATAAGGGCTTGGAAAGATGGCTCAGTAATTAAGAGTCTTGCTGCTTTTCCAGGAGGGCCGAAGTTTGGTCCCCAGCATCCGCATCAGGTGACTCATAATTGCCTGTAACTCTAGCTCCAGGGGATCCAGTGCCCTCTTCTCTCCTGACCTCTGTGGGCACGGCACTCACTTGCATATACTGCACACACACACACACACACACACACACACACACTTAGACATAATCAAAAATAGAATCTCAAAATGAGCAGTACTTCTGTGAATAAATTAAGATGCAGCCAAATAGGTTGATGAAGGCAAGCTCTTCACCAACTGAGCTCTCCGCTGTATGGGGCTCTTTTGTACACCAGCAGCTTTCTCTCCATCCCCAAAATGTCATCTTCAAAACACCAGCAGTTACTAAAAAGACCTCTCTGTGGCCATGCATGTTCTGTGGCTTCAGGGATACTGTGATAAACATGCGTGTTCTGTGGCTTCAGGGATACTGTGATAAACATGCATGTTCTGTGGCTTCAGGGATACTGTGATAAACATGTATGTTCTAAACAGAACATGTGCTGCTAATCTTCATCTGCAGAGCACTGCCCATCAGGTCAGTGAGGACACCCTGTCCAGACTGTGTCACCGTTGCAGTTCATGTCACTGGCTTTTGACATCTGTCTCTTCTAGTTACTAATGGTCGTGTCCATTGTGCTGGAAAGAAACCCTGAACTAGAATTTCAAGACAAAGTAGATCTAGACAGACTGGTCAAAGAAGCATTTCACGAGTTCCAAAAGGACGAGAGTCGGCTCAAGGGAACGGAAAAACAAGTAAGTGGAGAGGACAGCGTTCTGGAGAATGTCTCGTTGTCTCGGCTGTTAAAATGCTCTCTAATCTTACCATCTCATGTCCCAAACACATCTACAGAGTACAAAATTAGAATGCTGAGAGTCAGTCAGACTTACTTGAGGAATTAATATTACATTTTAGCTAATTGCTAGTCAATTGAGCTATGAAGTTCTGACAAAAGAAGAAAAAGAAATCTGAGATGAGATCATTTTTTTTATATCGCTGACAATTAAAATGTGTGTTGCCAGGGAGGAACCACTGATTCCAGAAGGCTGTAAAATAAATTCAGAGGAAGATGGGAGTGTAGAACGGGCATCACTGGGGCTGTGTACTGTCTAATGTAGTCCCTTCTGGGCTCTCTGCTTAATATGGTATGCTCATCTGTGAAAGGGTTCCCTGAGTAAATAAAAATTACTAGCAAAGAGAAGGCTACTAAAAACGTCTGCTTTTGTTTTATGTGCTGAGAAGACACCTTGGGAAAATGAAAGCGAAGTGAGGAAAGCTCGTAATTTCCATGAGGAAATCTTTCTGCAAATCTGTTTGCTTCGTAGGCAGCTGCTGATTTCACCTGTCAATCCCAAGGCCTTGTTTATTCTCTTCCTTTGTAGGATGATATGACCTCCTTCTACAACACGCCCCCACTGGGAAAACGAGGAACCTGCAGCTATCTGATGAAGGTTGTGATGAGCTTGCTGCTGGAAGGGGAAGTCAAACCAAGCAATGGGGACTCGTGTCTGGTTAGCTAGAAGGGGTGCAGGAAGCAGAGGTGATGGCTGTGCCTTTTGTGTTGAAGCTAACTAGCCCAGGCAGCCAGTGATGGGTGAACTGATGTGTTAGCGAGGTAGATGCTGTATTCTGTTTGCTGGTATTAGACCTTTGCATGTCAGCGGCAGTCGAATGGTAGGCAGTGATTGGAATCAAGTGAAACCCCAGTTTTCACCGTTTGTGCCAGCTCCTATGATCTTCACTGAACCATAGAAATAGTTTATGAGTTGAAAATTCAGTACTGCATGTTTTGTGATCAAATATTCCATCAAAACTCTGCTTCTTTAGACTGAATTCTCACCTTCCAGCCATTAAAGCAAACTTTACTGAGACTTACGAGGTAGTGCGAGGATGCACTAAAAACAGAAGATGTGCGGCGCACACCAAAAAACACAAAGTGAACCCTGATATTTAACTTCAGAAGCTGCATTATTAATAATTCTGTTCAAAACTCTTAGTTTTTACCTCGTAAACATGACTGTGGTTTGGTATTATGCTAAAGACACAACGTATCAAACAGTTTCTGAGCACCTGTTAAAAACAGAAGTGTTCAACAGTGTGTCAGCTGCCCTCACATGCACGTGCCACAGGCAGGCATACATACCTACACATAATTGCAAATAATAAACATAAAAATGGTTAAATAGTTAAATTTAGGACTGTTAACCTTGTAAAAGCAGAGTTGAAAGTCAAAAAATTCTGTTTTTGAACTGACAAATGTATCTGGAAACAGTCTTTGCTCAAGTTCATAACACTGAACTTAACAGTCCTGAATGTTTTTATTTAATTCATTTGGAAAATGGAATTTGCTGCCAAATTTACTTATGCAAGTAGATTAAGTGTTTAAATCTTATTAAAGTATTTTCTTCTTAGATGTCACAATGTGGCCCACTTGCTTGGGCTCCAATCCCAGCAAGGATCATTTTTTTCTGATCAGTCCTCCTGAGTTTCTTCTAGGTCATCAAATTTGTCATATAGGATGTGTAGCCCAATGCAAATCAACTGATAGCAAGTAAGTGTGTGTGCAGACTGAAGAGTCCCACACAGCTCTGACCAGCTCGAGGTGTGGCTGCTCTTAGAACATGTATAGGACTCTGTGTGTGTGTCAGTCAGCAAGCCTGGGAATAATGGTACGATCCAGCCTTGCAAATCAGACAGTGTGTGAGGAGAAGTTAGTAAGAGATGGTCCTGAGGAAACCACTCACAAAACTTGAGCCAGAAAAAGAGTCATGAAGCCCATGGAGGAGAATAAGTTCTGGTGGTTGATGGGTAGGGAAGAGAAATTAAAGAATGACAGAGAGGAAAAGCCCTTGAAATATTTAAGACTTGTTAAAATTCAGAAGAAAGTAAACACTCGTATCCTTAAGAATTAATTTTTCTGATTAGCTGAGCAAAGCTGCGAGAAACTGCTGTCTGGTCGAAACAGACGCCACTTGCAGATCTACTTTCTGAGTGAGCCCCAGCTTCCTGTCCCATGTTCGAGGTTTTGGCGCTTTCTTCTGCTGCTTGAAAGTGCTCAAAATCAGTGACTGTGCATCAACTTCTTAAATTATGAAATGCAAAATTTATTGTTCTGGAAGATATTTTGGGATGATCAATAAATCTTGATGTTCATCTATCAGAAGCAATGTCTGCTTTCTAATTAGAAAAGCAAAATAGTCCTGAGACTCAGAACACAGAACTCATGAAATTTAGAAGTCCCATTTGATATACAGAGCCCACATGTTTTAACAGCTGCACTCAAGGCTGACTGAAATATTAGCGCATGTATTGGGGCACGGCAAGCCTTAAACCTGATTTAAAGCTGCTCCGTCACACTGGCAGATTCTCCGTGCTAAGTTTATTGTACAATCAGCGTCTGCTGGAAACTCCTGCCTGCATATCAAATTCAACTGCATTTCCAGAGCATTGTTAGAAGCATGGTGTTTCCAAACTTCCTTCCATTTTATTTAAGGCTTAAGAAGAGATATTTCAGCCTTTAAAAATCAAAATATGAGATCATCTTGATGACATCTTTAATAAGCTTCCAATGCTTTCATTAAACATTTGTTGAAAACCTGAATACATTCAACTTTTCACCCAAATCTTAAAGACTGCATTTGTATATAAGCCCCCCCCCCCCGTGAACAGGAATATTAAATAGATGCCACATAAAAGTCTAAGAGGCAGCCCAGTGTGGAACGAGCCCTAGCAGCAAAGGTGCACCCCATTCAAACTAGGAAGAGCCGGAACAGCACCGTAGTATGCAGCCAGACTGTCAGAGCCCTGCCTCAGACTAAACGTGTGCATGAGAAACCAGGGAGGCCAGAGTCATAATAACAGTGGCAGCATAGCAGCCTTCACACAAGGGGATGGGCACCACATAAACTTAGAAAAACAGCAAAAGACAAAAGAGCTGCAAGAATTTGTCTATGGCTCTCATATTCCAGCTTCCCAGTAGCTGAACAGGTTGATGGGTAAATTATGAAAAACTCTAATGCATCCAGAGACTCAGATGAGTGTGGTGTCAGCATCAGGAAGAAAAGAAGGAAAATGTTCTTCCAGAGTAAAAACTCTTCTCCCAGCACATGCTCTAGTATCCCATCATATGCTCCAGCAGGACCAGTGCCACCCCTGGATTAGAGAAGAGCCCATTCTAGACAACCCAACCGTAGGGCCCAAGTACAAGATTCTTTGAACAGTTCCAACACAACTGTGGCGGAGAATGAAGTGGATTTCAGCCCCAGTGACTACCACAGTTTTGCCGCCCAGGCACGGGGGAAACTATTGAGAATGGGCATTTTGACATTTCATCTGAGAGGGGGGCAGATGAGGGGTAGGGGTGACCATAATCCCTCCAAAGGTGTAACGTCTAAGCGGACAGTCTGGAAGCGACTACCTCCCACCTGTGTTTTGGTCCCTGCAAGGGTAAGGCTTCTGACTGGATGATCTGTTTGTATTTGATAACTACACACTCTCCCCACCCTCATTTGTTTAGTTTTTCCCGTGATGTTATTTGAAACTGTTGGTTCTGTGTTCACTGTGCTTGGTCAAAGGCATAGATCCTGTGTCCATGAGCGTAACATGCAGTGTGAAATGTTTCCTGACAATCCATGCATGGGCTGTTCAGCAGTGGTGCATGGTCAGCCTTAAAGGTACACATCTATCCCTTCACTCCTGCTCTTTTAGCTGGTGGGAGAAAATGTGGCCCTGTTCCGCAGTGGAACTCAGAGCTAGGCTTTCCGGGAGTTTTCCCCTCCTCACTCGGCCTGGGAACCAACCCTAGGGATTTGTTGATGCTGGGAAAACACTGTGCCCGTGAGCTGCCGTTTTATTTTTCTCCTGGCGTTGTTTTCTATTTCAAATGGGTGTCAGTTTAGTAAAGCAGTTCACTGTTGAAAAAAGAAAGTTCTGAAGGAATCCAAGAAAGCTCAAATGCCAGTATTGCAATTTATGTGAAGCAGTTCATGCTTAGGTTGTTGAGCACACACAGATGAGCCTGTTAATGGTCGCGCTGTGGAGTGACTGCAGGCTCGGTGCTTTGCTCTACCTGGGTGACGGCTCTAAAGGGGCTTCACACTCCCTAAAAGTCTCCACAGATGCTAGAATAAACCACATCTGTCCAGACATTTGTCAGCCTTCATTTGTCTAGTTATGAAGCCCAACAAGATTCACAAAGTATTCTAAACAGGTAACTTGCCTTTTTTAAGGCAAGTTTATGGAAATGGCATGATAGAGCCAGAGCCCTTCAGGAACTCCCCACTGATATTTTTTAAAGAAACAGAAGAAATGTATCTTATTTTTTAAAAAGCCACCTCAATACCAGAAAGAAGAGCAACGAAAGATGCTAAGCCCAGCTTGCTTTGTAGTCTGGTCGGCTTGGTTTCCAGCTGCTGTTCTCCTTCTCCAGAGCCAGGTCTGTTTAACTCCCTGACACTAACCCAGCTCTCATTTCAGGAGAGGCTCCGTGTGCGTTTCATCTTCATTCTCACATTCTGTGCTTTCAAAGTTACTCTTTCTTCCTTGACGGAGCCTCGCCATTAGTTTCCCCCAGGGTGGTAGTGGGTGTGGATGCCGCAGAATTGATGGTGGTGACTTCCCACAAACTGCCCTTGCTTGTCCTTAGCATATTCCAGCAGAGTATAGTCTGAACAGTTCCAAGATTAATTTCTGCTGCTTCCTGTATGTCAGCTAATTAGTGATGGAACAGAGTGTGCACCCATACAGTTGAAGGTGCTTGGGAATATATTTTTGTCCTGGAAATCTCTACTAAGAGGTTTTTGTGATGACCATTTTCATCTATCCCATGTGAAACTGGACTTAATTCCTAGAAACTTTCATCTCTCTCAGAAATAGGTCTATCTCCTGCCCCTTGTTGGCACTCACTGTGTGAGAGGCACACACATCCCCCATTCATGACAGTAAGGAGAGGGTGGCAGTAGCCTAGACGCTCCCCCGACTCCATGCCTTGACTTTGAGGGAGGGGTGCCCTCTTTGAAAGGGTGGTGATGTGGGATTTCCCTCTGTGTGCTATGGTTACCATTAATGAATAAAGAAACTGCTTTGGACCTATAGCAGGGCAGAACTTAGGTAGGCGGGGAAAACTAAACCAAATGCTGGGAGAAAGGAGGCAGAGTCAAAGAGAAACAATGTAGCCCCACCGATGCCAGAACTTTACGCCCCAGCCTTGTGGAGATACACAGATTACTAGAAATGGGTTAAATTAAGATACAAGAGTTAGCCAATAAGAAACTAGAGCTAATAGGCCAAGCAGTGATTTAAATAATATAGTTTCTGTGTGATTATTTTGGGCCTGAGCTTCTGGGCAGCTGGGAAACAAACTAAGGGCTCTCCTCCAACAGAGTAGATCAGATTTAATCCATGCCTGGCCTTATCATTTTAGACCCTGCCTTCCTGGGGGCTGCATTCTCCTGAACTATTGTGGCTGAGGTGAAGGGACTGGCATGGTAGCGTCTAGGAAAGGACACAGGTTCAGTCAGGGTGGGATGAGGTTCAGAAGGTCACAGCTCTGCTGAATCACAGTAATGAGCTAAGCCAGCTTGCTAAGCGTCTACCAGACACTGTTCTGCATGGAGATTAAGGCAGATCAGCTCTCTGTGGAGCTTGTGTTCTACCTGGATCTAAAAATGAGATAAGGATTGATAAATTCTGCTAAGAAAATTAAGGTGGTGGAAGGCTGTTGGGGCTCAGAAGAAATACGCCCATTGGCATGCTAAGTGTTTTGAACTACTGTGGACCCATGGTTTGTCTGCCCTTTCACCACCTAAAGCAGAATCTTTCAGAGTAACTCAACAGATGGAAACCTGGAACTCAGTCCACATCCGACCCAAGTGAACTTCACCCCAAGCTGTTGTTTATTCTTCCTGCTGCCCTCTCAAAACTCTTGCTCATTCTCTGAAACCGTCTGCAGCCACACTTCCCTTTCCTCTTAAAGAGAATATTTCCACCAACCACCTGGGGGGTCACTCTTTGAGTTCGTGCTTCTTATGATTCCCATTTTTAAGCCAGTTGAGTTTCCTGTCTGTGAGAAGCCTCTCATGAGGGACTTCTGAGCAGCAAGACAATCACAATGAACACAGGCAGGAAAGGTTGGAGTGGGGGTGAGCATGCTTGGCTTGACAGAAAAGAAATATGCTGGATAGAGAAAACTGTGGACAACACACACACACATGTGGAGAGAAAACTTGAAGATACTATAAGTCTTTACCTAAAGAATAAATCTACAGATAAAAAGAATCCAGAATGGGGCTGGAGAGAATGTTCGGCAGTTAAAAGCACTTACTGCTCTTGCAGGGGATCAGGTTCAGTTCCCAGCACACACATAGTGGCTCACAACCATTTGTTTTAGATAGATAGATAGATAGACAGACAGACAGACAGACAGACAAAGGGATTTGTTAGAGTTACTACAGGCTGCAGTCTTGCAAATCTAACAACGGCTGGCTATGAACAGGAAGTTCAAGAATCCAGTAGTTGTTCAGTCCACGATGCTGGGTGTCTCAGCTGGTTTTCAGTAGATGCTGGAATCCAAAGGGGTGGGCTCTAATGCCAGTGAAGAAATGGACTTGCTAGCAAGGCAAGAGCAAGCAGGAAAGAGCAAAGCTTCCTTCCCCCATGTCCTTATATAGGCTTCCAGCAGAAAGTGTGGCCCAGATTAGAGGTGGGTTTTCCCAGCTCAGATGATCTGGATTAAAAGTATGTCTCCATGGCCCAAAGACCCAGGTGAGAAGAGGGTCTTCATACTTCAGATTAAGTTTTAAAAAAATCCCTCATAGGTGTGCTCTCAAGTTTTGTGTTTTAGTTCAAGATATAGTCAAGTTGACAGCCAAGAATAGTTATCACAGGTCACAGAAGTTCTAACCAGTCAGTCTGCATTGTCACACCTTTAGCACAGATGGCTGCTTTCTGTGAGTCTGAGCTTCTCCTCACAAAATATACATAAAACAAAAATAACTAATGAAGTGCTCAACTTATCCACGTAAATTCAGTGTTGTGCAACGTGGCGGTTTGAAAGAAAATGGCCCCCAAAGGGAGTGGCACTATTAGGAGGCATGGCCTTGTTGGAGAAGTGTGCTACTGTGGAGGTGGACTTTGAGATTCCAGCATCTACCAAAGACCAGCTGAGACACTCAGCATCGCAGACTGAACAACTACTGGATTCTTGAACTTCCTCTTCGTAGCCAGCCATTGTTAGATTTGCAAGACTGCAGTGTGTAGTAATTCTAATATGTGCTCAAGCCATGTCCAGTGAGACAGTCCACTTCCTGTTGCCTGCAGATCAAGATGCAGAACTCTCAGCTTCTTCTCCAGCACCGCGTCTGCCTACATTCCCACCATGGTGATAATGGACTAAACTCTGAATTGTAAGCCAGCTCCAATTAAATGTTTTCCTTTATAAGAGTTGCCATGGCCGGGCGGTGGTGTCGCACGCCTTTAATCCCAGCACTCGGGAGGCAGAGGCAGGCGGATCTCTGTGAGTTCGAGACCAGCCTGGTCTACAAGAGCTAGTTCCAGGACAGGCTCCAAAACCACAGAGAAACCCTGTCTTGAAAAACAAAAAAAAAAAAAAAAAGAAAGAAAAAAAAAGAGTTGCCATGGTCATGGTGTCTCTTCACAGCAATAAAACCCTAACTAAGACATGCAGTATAATCCCGAGTTGTTTTTATTAAATCCATCGTAAAGCTAAACAAAAGCAAAACACTTTTTGTCTTGGGGGTTCTAAAAGTCAAAGAAAAAAATCTTAATGAGGACTCAAGAATCATAACTTAGGCCATTCTTGAAAATACTTGGTTAAATTCAGTCAACCAGAGAACCAGGGTAGAGGCTGTGGTAACAGAGAAAACAGAATACTTGTGAACCACGTACGACCATGAGTACACTGGAGTATAATAAGAATGGTAAGAAAAGTGGAACTTGAAGTTATTCCGTAGGTAACTAATGTACTGCAACAAAATCTCTAGGGCTTCTAGCAACTCAGTGAGGGCCGGGATGGGCAGCTCGGCAAGGGCTGAGAAGGGATTTCACAAGACACCAGTAACAATCTCATTTTATTTTCTAATTTTATTGGTAAGAATGTTTACCGTGTAAAATGTGTTTAAGTATTATCATTTTGTATATCTGGTTTGGAGCACAAGTAGAAGCCAGAGAATTAGAAATGGGGATGGGGGTGGCATACTAAGGGAGGGGAGATAGTGGGTTATAGGAAAGAGAAAGGTGGAATACTTGGGGGGGGGAGCTTAAGCAGTCAAGAGAGCAGGAATATTTAGGAAAAGGGGACACTCACCTGAAAGAAGGGCATACAAAACCATGTGGAAACCTACTATCTCAAAACTCATTTAAAAAGCATAACTAGAGGTCTAATGGACCACAATGTGATGTGGAAGAAAAGTGGGTACTGAGGTTTAAAGGGTTAATAGGGTGGAGGTGGGGTGAGGGAAGAAGTAATGGGTGAGTTCACTGAAACCAAGGACACACAGGAAAAGCCTATGGATCCCACTGGTTAATAAGCTAGTCCAAGTACTTGGGAAACTTGGGAAATAGAGGCAAGAGGTTCTCTGTTGGTCTACATCCTGGTCTACACAGCAAACTCCAGAGCAGCCAGGACTACATAGGGACCCTGCCTCAAAAAAAAAATTTAAGAAGAGTGGACAATCCTGTTCCCAGACTTGGATTATTAAATGAGTATCACAGTGCAATGCAGGGTTTTTTATCCATATTAGTTATTGGTAAGGGAGACCTCGGAAGTCTCCAAAATAATCAGACATGACCATTGTCCTTGGTCATCCACTGTAGCTGTAAAACCCTAATACTAAAAGCATCACACACTGGCTCAAGGCCAAGAGAAATCAGTCTTGAACTGAGCAGGCCTCCCTGCTGGCTAGCTCCCATGGTGCCCTAAGGTGCTGTGCAGGCTGCTGACGAAAAGACATCAGTGGTCTTCCAGTGCTGGACCTACCGGGTAAGGTGCCCTGCTGGTCCCATAGCAGCATGACTGTAATGAGGTGACCGGCAGCGTTCTGCCTAGATGTGAGGCCTGTTCCACGGGAGGGAATCATGTCTGCTGCTGTAATTCTGGTCAGAAGCCCATGGCAGGAGAGGTTAGGAGTCCTGCAGTAGAACCTGCTTTTTATTTTGCTAAATGGTCATGTTATCAAATTGCCTTCTGTCATTTTGTCACAAGCCTAGGAATCTATTGCGGCTGCCTTATCAGATTAGCCCCCAGGTATATACATCTGTGGGTGCTGTCAGCCCTAGGCAGGCTGGACTGGACTGTGTGAGGAAAGCAGCTGAGCAAGCCATTAAGAAACTTTCTTCCATGCCTCTGCTTCAATTTCTGCCCCCAGGTTCTTGCCCTGAGTTCCTGCTCTGCTTCCTTTGGTTTGTAACCTAACAAATCCTTTCCTTCCCCCAGGTAGTGTTTGATCATGATGTTTATCACCGTTTTATGTCAACTTGACACAAACTAGAGTACTTTGGAAAGAGGGAACCATAATTGAGGAAATGTGCCCCCCCCATTGGCTTGTGTTTGATGGATTAAGTAAAATGCTGTGGATCCTCAAGTGGCTGCAGTGGGCAGAGAGACCATACTGCACGCCCCTGAAGTGGCAGCAGACAGCCGGTTCCTAGAGCAGCCAGTCCCAGGCAGGGATGGCACAGTTCCTCAAGTGGCTGCAGCAGGCTACAAGTCCCAGGCAGGGAGCCACATAGTGAGTTAAAGACCTTGATGGGGCAGCTGGTCCCACAAGGAGAGACACACAGATGGGCATGCCACGAGACCACACTGCGGGTCTCCAAAGGTGGCTTGTCCCAGTCAGGGAGCCACATGGCAGGCCAGAGACAGAGATGTGGATAGGCACGCCATGCAGAATGAGGTTGGATATTTATTTAGTGGTTATGGAGGGGAAAGGGGGGAAAGGGAGAAGAGGGGGAGAAAGAGAGAGGGGGGAAGGGAAGGAAAGGAAAGGAAAGGAAAGGAAAGGAAAGGAAAGGAAAGGAAAGGAAAGGAGAAAGGAAAGGAAAGGAAAGGACTCAGGCTAGAAGCTGAAGATCAGCTTGCCTTGGGCAGACAAGGAGGGAGTGGGCATGGCTTGTGGGTGCATTTTCTTTGTTAATGACTGATGTGGGAGGACCATCCCATTGTAGATGATACAATCCTGGACTTGTAGTCTTGATGTGTATAAGAAAGCAGGCTGAGCAAACCATGAAGAGCAAGCCAGTAAGCAGCACTCCTCCGCAGCTTCTGCTTCAGTTGCTGCCTCCAGGTTCCTGTCCATAATAGGATATAAACCCTTTCCTCCCCAGTTGCCTTTGGTCATCATGTTTATCACAACAGTAGACATGTAACAAAGACACAGCAACAGAAAAGGCAAAATCAGACACCTTATGCAGATTGATGTTTACATGCACAGACCGTCACTGCTCCTGCCTGAGTCAGGGAAGCTTCTTTCCACAATTAATACAGAACTCCTCATGGTGCTGAAAGAGACTGAGTGGCATCCCTAAACTGGGACATCCTTATTACTCCCCAGTGCGCGCGCGTGTGCACGCGCGCGCGCACACACACACACACACACACACACACACACACACACACACACACACACACACACACACTGCTGACACACTAGCACTGAAGCTCAGAGACTGTCTCAGGAGGAGATGAGAAGGGTGGGGAGGGGTGCCATGAAATACAGTCTCCTGGACTCGACACAGCCACTATGCTCATCAGCAATCTCCTGCACATGGCCTGTGAAAGAGCAATCTAGCCAAAACTCTGGAATAGATGGGAGGTGCTCTCCAGGCCTCACCCTTCCTGAGGAGCTCCTGGCAGTTAGTTGCTGGGGAGAGGGAATCATTCTCTCTTGAATGATAGAGTTCTCATGCTCCTGTGGAGGTCCTCATAAGCAGCACTAATTGGATTTGGTGGGTTATCAAAAAAAAGGACATGAATTATGGAAGGACTTTTGTTAGGAGGACTTTGGGTAAATTGAAGGGGGGAAGGAGTGGACATGATCATGTTTCATTGCAAATCAGCAAAGCTTTCAATAAAAAGAAAACATTATTATTGAAAATTTTCAATTACCAGGAAAGTGTCTGGGGGCAGAAGGCTTATGATAAAAGAAAACTGGCAGTCTCCCAACCCAATGCAATTTGTAGCTCATTATCAGACGTTGCATCAAGTTGTAGCGTATTCACCTGGAAGTAGAATGCTCATGACAGATCAGCACTGCCGCAGAAACTGCTAGCTATATACCCGTATCTACCGCACACCAGGATCCTAGCTGGGCATTGGCTGCTCAGCTAGCCATGCATTCTGTGGAAAGGGAACAGAAATTCAAGTGACCCTGCTGTGGGACAATGGTCTTTTATCTTGTCACCTCAATTATTTTTAATAAAATGCTGATTGGCCAGTAGCCAGACAGGAAGTATAGGCGGGATGACCAGGCAGGAAGTAGAGGCAGGACAACAAGAATTCTGGAAAGAGGGAAGTTTAAGTCCACAGTCATGACCCAGCCTCAGAGGAAGCAAGATGTGACTGCCTCACCGAGAAAGGTACTAAGCCGCATGGCTGACACAGACAAGAATTATGGGTTAATGTAAGTTATAAGAATTAGTAAATAAGAAGCCTGAGCTTCTTACTTATTGGGACAATCGGTTTATAATTAATGTAGACCTCTGTGTGATTCTTTGGCTGTAGGACTGGGTGGGACAGAAAACCTCTGTCAACATGACCCTGCTAGTCCTGTCTCTACCCTCAATACTTGCTCCTTGCTCTTCCCCATGCCTGCAGCCAGGAATGACAACACAGGAGACGGGGTGGAAGATGGCCAAACCATTTTCATCTGGATGCTCAATTGGAGGACAGCTGCTCTATACCCTGCCCCACACCTTGGCAGCGAGCCAGGGTCCAGGCACTAGAAACTCCCCTCGTTACTTAGGAAGACTTTAAAGAATGTTTTAACCAGGTTCATGGAAGTTAGGAAACTGAAAGGGTGTGAAGTGTTGTATTTGCTCGGAGGCAAGGCAGCTTCTGTTTCCCAGCAGCCTAAGTATTAAGTACAAGATCTGGAACCGAGGGGGAAACAGACATAGATGAAGAGTGGGGATAATCTTATCACTAATTAGAAATACTTGGTCCCCCTCCAAACAGAGGACTACTTTTATTTATTTTTTTCTGAAACATTTTCTTGAAGCTGAACTTGTCAGGTGCTAAGGCATCCAGTCCTTCACATACTTTAAGACAAGAGCAGAACCAGCAACCAATAACCAGACTGAAAAGGACAGGAGCATGCCTTTGGAGATTTTGAGATTCCTGTATTTTGAGACAGAGTCTAAGCTGTCCAAAGTCTTGTGAACCCAGGTTTATCTTGAACTGACGATCTATCTTCTGAGTGCTGGGATTACAGGCCTGGGCCTGCACACCTGGCTTGAAATTCCTTTGTGAATTGAAACCGAAACAATTTTCAGGATATCTGGACTGTAATCAAATTATTGCAACAAAAAAAAATAGCTAAAACCAGATTCATAGAAAAAGTAATAGCTTTAAGCATGTGACCAACAAAATAGAACAAATAATGAATTAAGATAATCCCCTTTAATGTAAAACTTACAGGGAGCCTAAGGAAAGCAGAATGAATGGGAGCGGATGAGCGGGAAAATAATCTAAGATTCAAGTCCCCTCATCCACAGCGCAATGTGGTGTTTGACACGTGTGTGTTGTTGAGATAATAGCCATGCCGCCCAGGGCTTTGTGGTGAGGACGCTTACACGTGCTCCCTTATCGACCTCCAAGTACGTGTGTGAGTCCTTATTAGCTTTAGTCATGGTGTCTTGAAGAAAATGTGAGCTAGCTATGATACCAATTAGTCCAGTCAATCAGAGATGGACTGATAATTGTGTATATTTACCAAGCACAACACAAAGGGCACCGGAGCTCTCCTGTTTGTTCACTTTGAGACAAGGCTTGTGTAACTCACACTGTGTAACTGGGGATGACCTTGAACTCCTGATCCCTCCGCCTCCCCTGACTAAGTACTAGGATTTCTGACATAGGCCACCATACCCAGCACTTAGCTCTACTTTATAGCTCTATGTAAGAAGTATGTATCTTACATAGGAGAAAATGGGGGCAGAGTTATCTTTTCTGAACTCCCACCATTAGTAAAGCTCTGAACAGTCAGTCTGGGTTACAAAACCAGAACTCAGAGAAGGCCATCACTGGCAGAGACAAATTTAAAAACGAATGATATACACTAACATTAGACAGTTCTCAAACTTGCCATATGATGAGAGCAAAGAGGCTTCCTGAAGAAGTTCATCTGTTTCTCTAGAAACTGGAGTAAGGCTGAGATGATCCCCTTGTCCCCTCCCTTTGGCCACTTCACGATAGCATTGTGGTTCTGTGATGTGAGGTACCTTGAAGACAGCAGGATGGGTGTGGAGCATTTTCCCAAGGGAGGGAACTGGTGGGACCCATGCAGCTCTGGAGCCTAGCTCAGTCCTTGCTTGTAAACAGATAACCAGAGACGTACATGATAGGAGAGCCAGGTCCTAGCTCCATCTTTCAAAGCACCAGTGAAGCACAGAAGCGCACAGCACAAGTTTGACACTGAGTCTACCATAAAATAAGAATGTAGGAATTCTTCCCCTTTCCGTGTTCACACATCTGTTGGTGTTGCCTTGTTTGGGTCTTGTCAAACACCTTTCCAAACTGTAGAGTTTGTTTCTTCCCAGCAGACATTCTGTGTTCCGAGTCCAAGGTCTCATCTGCGTGGCAGCATATTCTTCTGTGACCTACGCCCCGGTTAACAGCCCTCTTCAGGGTTGCCAAGTCCCATCGCCTTCTCACTTGGTTCAGAATCCGCCATCTCCCTTTACTCCCACTTCCAGGACCCACGTTGTCTGGTCTGACTGTAGCACGTTTCGTTTCTGACTTAAGAAAGGAGTCGTCTCATCCGCCTGATTATACAAATGACATCACAAGTGAAGCAAACCAGGAATGTATTGTGGGACTTAGCTGCCTGCCTGATGTTAGGGTTTCCATCGGGAATGTCCCCCACAGTCTCACGCTGTGAGGGCTTGCTCCCCAGCTAGTGGCGCTTCTGGGGAAGTGGCTCTTTCCCTGCAGCGGTGACGTCCTAGCGGCAGGTCCATGCAGGTTATGCCAAGCTCCTGCTTGCTGCAGTGCTGCCTGCATCCTGGTTAGTTCTGGTACAAGCTCCCTTCCCGGACACACTTCCACCACTGTGAGCTGAGCTGCTAGCTCGTGACAGACGGAAGCCGTGAGCCCCAACAAGTCTTGCTTGTCTCTGTCAGAGGCTTTCCCAGGGGTCCGGATCAGAGCCTGGCTATGGACCAACCTGGGATTCCTTGCCAAGAACCCTGGGAGGGTGAGCTACACCCCTGCTAAGCTCTTTGCATGATGTAGCTCATTAAGACATCACCAGTTCTGTGAGGGAGGAGGCAGTGTTCTTGCTTCGCTTTTACAAATGAAGAGGTTCAACAGACTGTGCCAGGCCAGGGACAGAGCTGGTCAGAACCGAGTTTGTAGGATGCTGTGTCTGGACTCTGAACTTCACTAATTGACTTAACCTTTTAAACTGTTTAGTTTGGGTTTATTTTTAAACAGTCTGCATTCCTCTTTAAAGATTACAATTGTAGCCAGTAGCGAGCAATCCTGAAGTAATGTTCAGGAGAAAACTCCTGGCTGTAGACTCGGAAGAATGGACTGCCTCTCCATTTCTCTCTCCTCGGTTTCTGTTCCGTTGCATCTCGAAATTTCCTCTGCTCTTAGGGGCATTCAGCTGCAGATAAGGACAGTCTCACCAAGAGCTGGGACATTTGGTTGTCCTGCATCCTGAGAGTTGTCTCTTGGGTTGGTTCTCCCCAAGCCACAGTTCCCATGGGCATGATGCATTTGATTGATAGGGACAGCAGAGCTTGTTGATATCACCCCCTGTCTAGAAGCTCACTAATATTCATGGTCTTACCTGGGCGCAGTGTTTCACACCTGTAACTCTAATGCTCAAGAATGTGAGGCAGGAGGATCATAGTTCAAGGCTAGCCTGGCTGCATAGGGAATTCCTGGATTGGTTCAGCCATGTGGTTACATGCCATGGTCAGGAGCAGATATGATGGGGGATATCTTAGGTTTTTCATTGCTGTGGTAAAGACTATGAGGAAAGGGTTTATCCCAGATTAAAATTCCCAGGTCACAACCCATCATCAAAGGAAGGCAAGAACCTGGAAGCAGATGCCGTGGAGGAGTGCTGCTTGCTGGATTGCCCCTTTTCTTTGTATCCTGTATAGTAGTGATTACGAGCAGCCGTGCAGCAGAGTCAACGTGAGGCGACCTTGAATTCTCCTCCAAAGAAATTAGTCCTGTCACTTTAAATTTAACCCTCGGGCAAATTCTCAGGGCAAGGAAAGAAAGCAGTCACTTTCTTTGTCCAAATATCACAATTGTCGCTAATCTGTTGCTAATTTGTTTCCTTCTGAAACCTCTTGAGTTGGGTCTCCCCGGTCTGCATAGCTCTCAGCCCTGCTGTCTTCCAAACTCTTCATGGAATGGCGCATTAAGTTCTGCTTACATTGTTCAACCGCTTTCCTAGTCTGAAGTACCTTTTCATGCCCCCCCCCCCCCAAAAAAAAACGTGGTCATGTCTGTCACTGCAGTACCCATAATGGTTCCAGTTTCTCTCTCTCCACTACTTTTCTGTTACGGTGACAAAACATCATGACGAATAAAAGAAAGCTTTTAATTTGCCTTGTGGTTCCAGGGGTCTAGAGTCCATGATGGCCAAAGCAAGACCTAGTGTCAGGAACAACTGAGAGCTCACATCTGGATCCACAAGCAGGAGGCAGAGAGAGCTAAGAAAAGAAAAATGCCATACACCTTTTGAAACTGCAAAACAAAACCCCAATGGCCACACCTCCTAGTCCTCCACAAAGAGCCTCCAACTGGAGAAAAAGTATCCAAACATATGAACCCCCGAGGGACATTCTCATTCAAACCACTGCTGGGGCTTTCCACGGGATGTGCTCACCCTAATCCTAGAGAGGAGGCTCACAGGTAGAAAGCCCTGAGGATTGAGGGAGGAAGGCAGCAAGCAAGATAGGCAGACCTGGAAAGGACCAGTGGTAATGCTTATTCTAAATGGTTCTTTTCAACCCAGAGGTCCAGTGCTAAGCACACATCTTCCATGGGGGCAGTACCTTTTATTTTCCAATTAGATACAACACCACTCCATTATGCCTACCTTCCCCAGACACCATCAAAAAGTGATCTAGAGAAGTGTAAAGATGTTCTTCTTTCTGCTACTGGAAAGAAGGTGATGTTATCCTGGGGATCCTGGGATCCTGGTTAATTGTATATAATCAAACTATAGCATGGCTATTGGTACTACTGGGGATTAGTATTCTCTTCCCCCTTTTCTCTTGTAGCCTCTGTTTGGTTAAAAGCATCACCCCAGCCATATCCATATATCCAAAGAGTCTGGAATGTTTGGGTTAAGGCTTCACCCCAACCCCTGGCACCCCTATACCCAAAGAGTCTGGAATGTTTGGGTGGGACGTTCCATCCCAAGCCTCCTCCACAAGAACTGCCTCAGTCCAGAGTCCACCCCTAAGAAAGCCTGCCATACGATGACCCCTCCCCAGAGATGCTTGGGACCACTCTCACAGGGTGTTTAGACTGCAACCCAGACAACAAACATGGTTTCCAGGTCTTCCTTCCCTGCCTACCGGGGAGCGCTGGCATCCATTAAACCTGGGCTTTTTCTAATTCAGTTTGATTTGGTCTGATTTGGATTATTGCATGGGTGGGGAGATTTATCTGCTGGTAAAAACTTTTCAGCCTCTCCATTTAGGATCCTTTGCTTCTGGATTCTGCTAGGAAAGTAAGACAAAGGCTGAGCAGGTCAATTTTTGTCTCCAAGAGGTCGTATCCTTCTGCTAAATGTTTGCCTTCTGCCTGTCCACGGTCAGGCTCGAGTCTCACTATTTCCTTCCAGTCACTGAAGCAAAGTGGGGTGTCTCTAAATGCTTTGTTCAGTTTGCAAACAAACCTTCACTGGTCCTTAATGTCTGTCTCTGTGAGTCAGCTCAGACGAATCACAATCAAGCTGTGATCCCTTACCTCAAATGTGTCGCCTGCCCTTGTCTTTAACTAAAGAGGCATCTTTAAGTCCTCTTACCCCTCTAGACTCAGGAAATTCTGTGTCTCTCTATCCTGGAATGCCTGAGATGTCAAGTCATTCCGTGCCACTGTAGACTCGGGGATCCACTAGTCCAGTCATTACTTTTTGAAAGTCACCTTCCTTTTACATGACATGTAAGACTTCTGAGACCAGAACTCAGTAAAGGGTAAGTGAACGGGGTTGACGCAGCAGCCAGCACTGCGGTTCATGATGAACACGCAGCAGAAGCTAAATAAATGTTTGCTGATTGCCGTGTTTTAAGCGACAGAACAATAAATAAAGAGAAAGGAGAATTCTCTAAGGGGAGATATGATTGAAAATCATATCTAAAAGTCGGAGAAGGACTAGTGGCTATTTTCCTAGTCTTATATATGACTGTGAAGTTAGAGGCATTCTGCAAACCTGTATATATTTATCTCATCTTGAAAAAAAAAGCCAAAATGTAAGCTTGGCATTTATGAGAACAGCTGATAAATGACTTTAGTCATTTGAAAGCAAAAAGCTGAGGATTCCAACTTTGCTTTATAAAAATAGCTTTCAAATCACATCTGAAGTTGGGAGGTTTTATACAGATTAATCCCGCAGGTGATTTTTCAGCCTCTGTTGAACTGGGAAGTGAATGAGCGGATCCAGCAGATTCGGCAGCTGGGGAGTAGTTCTTTCTTCAGGTTTCCTTTGTTCTTTGCCCATTTCCTGCTCGCATACAGTGCTTTCTGTCCTCTTGTTCAAACCCCACACTCCCAGCTCCCTCCCACCCACTTCATCCCGACTCCCTCACCACGGATCCCTGTCCACATTCATACTATTGTGCTTTGTTCTTGTTCCGTGACCCTCTGATCTTACCCAAGACGATCCATGTGACCACAGGTTTAGGAGGACCCTTGGGAGCCTGGTGGGCTCACATGTGGTACACAGCTGAAGGAAATGACTTCCCTAGAACCCACCAGTTCCAGAAGTTTATTGAGAGGGTAGGGCTTATGAACTCCTCTCTGTCTGTGATTGGCTGTTGACAGGCCAAGTGCAGGCAATCACAGTCACTGTGAGTTCATGTTTCCAATGTCTGTACCCTACCCTAAACATAACATGACCAAAAAGCAAGCTGAGGAGGAAAGAGTTTATTTAGCTTACACTTCTGAAATGTGATCCATCATTGAAGGAAGTCAGGACAGGAACTCAAACAGGACAGGAACCTGGAGACAGGAGCTAATGCAGAGGCCATGCAGGATGCTGCTTACTGGCTTGTTCCTCATGGCTTGTTCATCCTGTTTTCTTATAGAACCCAGGACCATGAGCCCAGGGATGACCCCACCCACAATGGGCTGGGCCCTTCCACATCAATAACTAATTAAGAAAATACAGGCTTGCCTATAGCCAGACCTTATGGAGACATTTTCTTAACTGAGGTTCCACCTCTTAGATGATTGTAGCTTGTGTTAAGTTGACATCAAACTAGCTGCACAACATCTAAGTGTTGATCAGGTTTGTTTGATTTGCCAATTAAAGAATGAACATGTGGGAAAAATTCTAGCAGGGAAAATCTCAGACATAGCAGACAGAACCAACTGATAAAGCCTCCCTTTTATTGGGGCTGAGGAAACACACATAGAGCAGACACACAGAGAAAAAGACCCCCTGCAAAGCAGAGGGGACACTCAGGAAACTCAAGTGCAGCCTCTCCTTGAGGGCTGGATTACTTTAAAGCATCCATTCTCAACCTGTGACTAATGACCCCTTTCAAAGGTCGACCAAGACCATCAGAAAACACAGATACTTACATTACGATTCATAACAGTAGCAAAATTACAGTTTTGAAGTTGCAACGAAATGATTTTATGGTTGGAGGTCACCACAACATGAGGAACTGTGTTAAAAGGCCGCAGCGTTGGGAAGATGAGGAACAACTGATGTAAAGTCTCTAAAGGGCTTTCCTCCCTGAATTAGATTTGTTCATTTTGAAGGAAGATGGATGGTTGATTGGCGCACAACTGTTGTATAAACATGTCCTGATCCAGTCGTGAGCTTGTCTAGAGAGTCCATTAACAGGGGCCCTACTGGTGGGAGAGAAAGCCCACCACGCCTTAATTGTAAGATGCCAGGTTTGTCTCAGGTTAGGAGTGTGAGGAAGAATCCAGCCATCTTGGAAGTTTTCCATCTTTACTCTCAAGTCATGGTCCCCTCCCTATCTGTCTGCCTACCATGGAGTCTGTCTAGCTTCCAGTCCCTCATTCTCTGCTCCCAGAGGTCACCCTAGCTGTACTTAGGAGTTTGGAAGTGACCACTGTTGCGTCTATGAGCGTCAAAAGGAGTAATGGAGGGCGAGCATTCAAGGTCTCAGATGAGGGTCCATCTAAGGCGCTGTGATGTAAATGAACAGATTCGAAGACTCAGTAAGAACCATGTGGTGCTAGCGTGGACCCTTGGAACATGCCTGTGAGCACCTGTAACACAGAAATTGAAACTATTAGTACTATTATAATTCCCACTGAGAGCATAGCTAGGAAAATTATTGGGGCAGTTTTGCCTTTATTATAGGAAGAGGACATGTCCATTACAAGATGTGGATCCTGAATAAGGCTTAGGAGCTTGAGACGGTTTTTCCTGGCCAGTATGAAATTCAGAAAGTCGACTGTTGTGTCCCCTCTTAGAGCCTTGTGGAGAACATTAAGAGACAAAGTTAATGAGTTAAGTTCTTTGCCATTACGATTAACAGAAGTCTCGTTTAGCAAGCCAGAGAATGATTGTGCAGCTGACTGGACTGTGCACTGGAGCCCTGTGGATGGATAAGGTCAGAGAAATCGTCTTCTCTATATCTAGAATGATATAAGTTTTATTTGGCAGATCAGCGTAACTGTGCAACTAGGTGTTTGTTACACCAGACTCTTGCTTAAGGAGCAAAGGGCAGGAAACCATAAGAGAAGTCAGTTCAAGGGACTGTCCCAGTGGTACCCACTGCCCTCCCAGCAAGAGATGCCTCTACCTGTGTACCAGGTGTGAGGTTCAGTGGTCAGGGACACTGAGGGCAAAACCTGGGAGAAATCCAGCTCTATTTGATGAGGTCACAACCATACATCAGTGTCTAATTGACAATCTAGAAGAGAAATACATCTTTTATTTTAAGGGATTGTCCAAGGACATTCTACTCTTGCATCATGAAAGCTTTCCTCAAACCTGTGAGTTTGACAACAGCCTCCTCTAATTGGGAACATGGTGGCTAGGTGCAGAGGGACACATTGTGTGGGAAGCTCTTCCAGAGAGAAACAGTATTCCACAATTGGTTAATAAGGTTTCTGTTTTTGTTTTGTTTTGTTTTTGTTTTTGACCTCAGCATTTAAGAAGCTCGGCCTGTTTTCCTCAGCTACAGATAGACACTACAGTGCTGAATTAAGCCAAAGATTGTCTCTATATGGGCTATCTATCTATCATCTATCTATCATCTATCTATCATCTATCTATCATCTATCTATCTATCTATCTATCTATCTATCTATCATCTATCTATCTATCTATCATCTATCTATCTATCTATCTATCATCTATCTATCATCTATCTATCTATCTATCTATCTACTTATCATCTATCTATCAATCTATCATCTATCTATCTATCTATCATCTATCTATCTATCTATCTATCATCTATCTATCTATCTATCTATCTATCTATCATCTATCTATCTATCATCTATCTATCTATCATCTATCTATCATCTATCTATCTATCTATCTATCATCTATCTATCATCTATCTATCTATCTATCATCTATCTATCTATCTATCCATCCATCCATCCATCTATCTATCTATCATCTATCTATCTATCTATCTATCCATCCATTCATCTATCTATCTATCTATCATCTATCTATCTATCTATCTATCTATCTATCTATCTATCTATCATCTATCTATCTATCTATTATCTATCTATCTATCTATCTATCTTCTATCTATCTATCTACCTATCTATCTATCTATCTATCATCTATCTATCTATCTATCTATCTATCATCTATTTATCTATCTATCTATCATCTATCTATCCATCCATCTAGCTCAAGAGGAGAATCATTAGTGAGAAATAGCCATCCAAATAACATCTTGTTTGATTAAATGTCGTATCTGAGAACCACAGTCCCTTGGACTGTTGAAGAAACATGTTCTGCTTATAAGAGAATCTGTTTAACTCCTAGTTCCTCAATAAGGGAATATGGGGGCCACTTGACTAGGGACCATGGTCTGGCGTGGGGTTTAGTGACCTCAGGTGTGTGTTCCATGGGGCTTCTGCTCCAAGTTCCTGATTTGAATTACATAAGATGTATGTATGTATAACTATGTATTTGAACTTTATATAACATTCAAAGCTTATAAAGGTTAAGTCACAAAAGTTTACTATATGTGAAGAGATCAGTAAGTCCTATTTTCAATATATTCATAGCAAAAACCTGCCACTTGGGTGAGCTTGCTATTTGAAATACTGTTTGCCCTAAGTGTATTGTATTGTCATTGTAAATATTAAGTATACTTGCATATTATTTGTTTGTAGTAATTATCTTTGTTCCCTGAATTTGTAAACACTCTAAAATTCTGATTGTCAGTACTATAGATTCATCCTACTGAATTAAAAGATTTTAAATTTTGCTTTATATCTAGAAGCTAAGTTAATACATAAAGGGCTTATATAGTTCTATATAATTATTCTAATCATCCCTGGCTCTTTGGTATGTATATATACCTTTGTTGGGGAATATTATTTTAAGGTGTGTGACTTTTGCTTATGCTGCATTTGTTTAACTCTGTAATGCTGTGTTACTTTGCCTGTCTAAAACACCATATGGTCTAATAAAGAGCTGAATGGCCAATATTGAGGCAGGAGCAAGGATAGGTGGGGCTGGCAGGCAGAGAGTATAAATAAAAGGAGAAATCTGGAAGAGGAGGAGGAATGAGAGAAAAGGAGAGGAGGACATCAGGGCCCAGCCACCCAGCCACCCAGCCACCCAGGCAGACACGAAATAAGCAGGAAAGTAAGATACACAAAAGTAAGAGAAAGGTAAAAGCTCAGAGACAAACAGTAGTCAGGATAATTTAAGATAGGTATTAGATATTGGTAGATCTGCAGACAAGTAACTAATTTTCAAATTTGTTTTCTTTAATTGTTCTTTTTAATGGTGTTTGTAAAGCTTAATGACTGTTTTTAAAACTAAAACTGTATTAGTAAGGGTTTTATTGCGGTGAAGAGACACCATGACCATGGCAACTCTTATAAAGGAAACATTTAACTGGGACTGGCTTACAGTTTAGAGATTTAGTCAATTAGCCTCATGGTGGAGTGCAGGCAGCATGGTGCTGGAGAGGAAGCTGAGAGTTCTACATCTGGATCTGCAGGCAACAGGAAGTGAACTGTCTCAATGGGTGTAGCTTGAGCTAAAGAGACCTCAAAGCCCACCCCCAGTGATACACTTCCTCCAATAACACCACGAGTACTCCAACAAGGCCACACTCCCAATAGTGCCACTCCCTATGAGCCTTGGGGCCATTTTCATTCAAACCACAACAACAATAAAACAAAACAACCAAACAACAAAAGCCCAGATAGGGTTCATATACACCTTTAATCCCAGAATTCTGGAGACAGAGACAGAGTTTGAGATCAGCCTGATCTGCATAGCAAGTTCCAGGCCAGCCAGAGCTATATAGTAAGACTCCATCTCAAATAACAAAACAAAAACAGTATCAGTATAAGTACAACCTTTAATGAAGGAGCCTGAACAACTACTTTTGGGATGCTAGGACATTCTCTATAGGGCAAACACAGTGATATTCAGATATGCCTGAGCTAAGAACCACCCCATCTGTACTTCCTCGTTGCTTAAAATTGGCACTCCTTGACACTTATTATTCACCTCCATCACACCCGAAGTGAGATCAAGTCAGACCACTGGGACTTCACAGGCATGGTCCAGGAGTTATAAACTGCTAGCCTGTGGGATTCTAATATCGGATGCTGCAGAACTATCACCTCTACTCCCTGACTTGTGCTTTGACCGGAACTGTTCTTATTTGCACGGTCCTTCCTATTTGTGTGGCCCCTATTTGCATAGCAGATTTTGCACAACTGGAAACCATGTGCACAGTGTCTTATGCTATCCTCCCATGACTCTGTACCAGCCAATCTTGACTGTAGACCTTCACACGGCATGATTTACATGGGCAGGAAACCCCACAAAGAAACTTAACGGTAATCTGAAGTTACCTTTCCCCAATGGAAACCCCTGTAGCCCAGAATCTTTTCCATCCAGTTGGATCTCTGCTCTCCAGCCTGTCAATAAGCCATTTTCCTGTTCTGGTCCGAAGAGCGATTTCATTCACCAGCTAGTGAACACCGAGTTCACTGTGCTTCCTTAAGGGCCAGCTGGGAGAGCAAACTGCTGGAGTCTCTGGGATGGCTAGGATTCAACATCTCATCCCTGCAAGATCTTTAGAGCTTTTTTCCTTAAAGTTTAAATTATTTGTGAGATGGAGAGATGGCTCAGTAGTTAAGAACACTGGCTGCTCTTCCAGAGATCCAGAGTTCAGTTCCCAGGGCCCACATAGAGGGAGTTCACAATCATCTGTGGCTCCATTTCTAGGGGATCTGACAATTTTTGGCCTCAGCGGACACACGAGCAGACATGGTGCATATAAACTCATGCAGGCACACATACACATAAATAAAAACTTCGAAATTATAACAATGAGTCTCTCAACAAACTCATTCATTTCAGGATAACCAGAGCCCTGGTGTAAAGGATCTAGTGGTAGATGAGGCACGGCTTCTCCCAGTGAACTTACCGTCTGTTATCAAGAGAGGGCAATAGGCAAGCAAAGAAACATGATGGCAGAGACTGGAGACAAAAACAGCCCAGAGGACTCCAAGAGACTTGAACCTAGAGTGGCTCCCAGGAGCCCAAGCCGAGGTCCCCAGTTAGTTCCTTGGGCAGCTGAGGATAGGGAACCTGAAATGACCCTATCCTAGAGCAATACTGATGAATATCTTGCATACATCATAGAACCTTCATCTGGTGATGGATGGAGATAGAGACAGAGACCCACACTGGAGCACTGGACTGAGCTCCCAAGGTCCCAATGAGGAGCAGAAGGAGGGAGAACATGAACAAAGAAGTCGGGACCACGAGCGGTGCACCCACCTACTGAGACAGTGGAGCTGATCTATTGGGAGCTCACCAAGGCCAGCTGGACTGTGACTGAAAAAGCATGGGATAAAACTGGACTCTCTGAACATGGCGAACAATGAGGGCTGATAAGAAGCCAAGGACAATGGCACGGGGTTTTGATCCTACGTAATGTGCTGGCTTTGTGGGAGCCTAGCCAGTTTGGATGTTCACCTTCCTAGATATAGACGGAGGGGGGAGGACCTAGGACTTACCACAGGGCAGGGAACCCTGACTGCTCTTTGGACTGGAGAGGGAGGGGGGGGAGGGGGAGAAGGGTGGGAGGAGGGGGAGAAGGGTGGGAGGAGGGAGAGGGAAATGGGAGGCTGGGAGGAGGTGGAAACTTGTTTTTTTTTTCCTTTTCTCAATAAAAAAAAAAAAGAACATCGTGGACGGACAAATGTTCAGGAAATCTGTGAGCAGGGCATGTTTGAACTGAATATGGGAATAATTTAGTTATACCCAGAGAATAGTCCAATCATTCCAGAGACAGAGGATTTTAATGCAAAGCCCCCCAGGCAGGAACAGATTGCTTGTGTTCATGAACAGAAAGGCGTTGAGCCGAGGGATACTAAAGTGGAAAGATCAAAAAGATGCGGAGGTATGCGTTCAGAGGGTTAGGCAGGAAGTGTACAGACCTTGGCTGTGGTCTGGCGCTTAGCAGAAAGAACAGGTGAAGTGTTGGGAGAGTTGTAAGAGTCTGTGGGAAGGAATAATGCCTCAGAGAACCAGAAGAACTTTGAGGACTAAAGTCAGGGTTCTGACACAGACAGACAATTCCACCCCAGGCCGAGGACAGTGGGAATGTGTGTAGCATCTGAACCAAGCCCCAGACTCCCTGTTTCTTAGCATACTGCCTCTTGCGTTCCCAGTTAAATCCTTGGCTTTTCATTTGAGACAAGCTGTAAGAAAGCGTGCCCCCAGTCCTCCATACATTCAGTTCTATAGTTAGCCAGTGACCTCCACCCTTTCGATTTCGTTGCAGCAACTTATATTGGATTTCTGAACTCAGGTTCTACTTTCTTTTAATGAAGAAGCTCTGGCCTTAATTAAAATTATTTGGCCACATTTGCAGAGTTAGCTTTCTGCCTTTAAAACTACTGCCACCAGACAAGTCGGCAGGCTTCCAGAACTGCCTAGTCTCCTCTAAAAGGCCTCTCCTTCCCAGCTCCCTGTCAAGACGTGGGCAGGTCCCTAATGGTTTCAAGAGACATTTTCAAATGCCAGGCAAGGCTCTTCTGCAGCTCTTGTCGAGTCCTCGGAGGCAGGGAACTTGCCCATCAGCCACATTATCTGCTTGGGGACTCTGGTCCAAACACCATTTACCCAAAGTAAACTAAATTGTGCTTTGTTTTCTGCTGATTATAGATAAGAAATCGGCTCATTTCTAAAATGCATCACTCTTCTGGCAGGGGAGAAATGAAAAATTCAACACTTAAAAACAACAGCATCCATCATGCTATTTTCCTGTGATGTGCAGACACAAACCTTTATGTCCTTCATAAGTAAGGGTCGGTGTCTGGGTCACGGTGCACAAGGGAGGTGCAACTTTGTGATGAATCTCAATGCTGCATGTTTCTTTGCTTCCTTGTGACTGGCTCCCAGCAGCATCCCTGCCGAGCTGCTAATAAATTATAGCATGCTTTTCTCAAGTAACATTTTAATAGCTACGGTTAAGGTGATAGTAATGGGGGCAGGAAGAGGAAGCAGATCTTTAGACAGCTCTTATTTTTGTAGTAGGTGGAGAAAGCAGGGCACAGGGTTAGCTTTGAGTGAGGCCTACAGTGGATAATAGAGCTGATGATCTTAAAGTCTACCCTACACATTTATAAAATGTTAACACTAAAAACATGATAACCCCACAGGCGCAAGATACCATCTGCCATCTTTTCAGGGAGCCAGCAGGGTCGCTTTGGAGGCAAACACCTCTGAATTAGGATATCAGCACCAGCAAAAACCAAAGAGGACTTTGATTGATGTAATTGGCAGAGGCTCTCTCTGATGATGGGTCTCCCAGCAAAGGAAAGTAAGAGACACCTTTGCTAGAGTTTGAAGTACCTCTTTCCCAGTGTGCTGATTAGTTTTTTTTTTCAAACTAGCACAAGCTGGGGTCTTCTGGGAAGAGGGAATCTCAACTGTAAAAATGTCTGCAGATGGTTGTGGATTATACAAGAAAACCAGCAGAGCCAGCCATAGAGAACAATCCAGTAAATAGCCCTACCTGTCCCTCTTCGGTTCCTGCTTCCTGGTTCCTGCCTTGCCTTCCCTTAGCAATGGACTTTAGACTGTACAATAGCAACATAACCCTTTCCTCCTTAAGTTGCTCTTGGTCATGGTGTCTGTCACAGCAACAGAGACGCAAACTAGTACACGCAGAGGACTTTGTCCCCAGATACTCGTGTCCATTTTACACTGCAGCAGTCTTTTCCTCTGAAGCCATAATCTCTGGGTTTTTGTTAATTTCATGCATATTACTAATGATTCTATGTATGGAAGAATCAACCATCTCGTGGTAGGGTCTCTCTTGCTGTTGCTGGGATAAAATACCACCAACAAAAGCACCCAGTCCCTACCTTTACTTCCCTCTACAAAAAGCTGCATTTGCTGCTGACTGCTGACGCATGTCTCCAGCCTGAGTTCCTCTTCTGACCAGAAACCCCTTGGCTCCCCACTGTTTATAAACTGAAATCTAGACTCCTTAAACTGTGTCTTAAGGAAAGTTGTACTCAGTAACTCGCTAGTTCTCTGCTGTGTAGAAGAGAGGCTGGGATGTGTGTGGGGGTCATGTTGTCTGGCTAGCTGTGTGGAGGAGGGGGTGGGGTGAGGTGAATCATGTGTTCGTCTACATATGGAAAGGAGGGCTGGGGTGGGGGGTCATACTGTCTGGCTTGCTGTGGAGAGAAGGGCATGGGGTGGGGTTATGCTATCCATCTGGCCCAGAGGGCCGAGCAGAGGTGCTTTAGAGGAAGACCATTTTTGAGCATGGGGAGGTGGGGATGATACAGATGTAGAGGGCTTGCTTTGTTTTCCATACAACAGCTCAGACTTCCTGAAGACACCTGTTTTAATGAGCACATCATACTTTTCACATGTATTCACCTATTTCTAGCTGAATTATGGGAAGGGACAGGAAGCAAAAACACAGACACATTGCACTGGCTCTTTCTTTGACACTTACTCTCTGTAAAATAAGGAGAGCGGTACTTAGCACACTCTCTTACTATGGAGTAATACTCACGACCGGGACATTCTGAAGCCCGTGTGTGTCTGCCCAGAAGTACCCTTGGGGTTCTTTGTACATTTGAAACTCTTACTTCTCTCATTGAGGCCATACTGAAATAAAGTTTCAGCCTGACTGGATTCAGTAGGACTTGCTTTCCTACTGGAGTTGTGTCTGCCAACCAGGGCCCACCTGGCTGAACGACATTATCCTTTCCAACGTTGGACCCGGGTTGGAAGGACTTTGAGAGAGTCATGTGGGCTGTCACAATCATAAGATTATCAGTTGTAGTAATAAGGAGCGGCGGGGCTGCGTCCCCCAACACCCCAGCCGTCTGTCCGGCTCGGCTAGCTTATGCCCCAAATAATTACACGGACACTGTATTCTTTTAAACACTGCTCTGGCCCATTTCTAATAATCTATGTAGCGCCCCTAGGTGCGCTTACCGGGAAGATTCTAGCCTAAGTCCATCCTGGGTCGGAGCTGGGGCATGGTGTGCGTCTTCCCTGGAGCAGGTAGCATGGCGTCTCTCCTGCGTCTGCTCCGGAGAGGAGAGCTGCGGAGTCTGACCTCACTTTCTCTTCCTCCCGGCATTCTGTTCTGTTTATTCCACCCACCTAAGGGTGGGCCTATCCAATGGGCCTAGCAGTTTTTTTATTGCTTAACCAAGGAAATCAACAGATTGATATATGACACTCCCCCATCAATCAGTCCTGTTTTCCATGACTTTATTTAAAGAAGACAGCTCCCATGGGCACACTCCAGCAGTAACTCCCTAACTGTAAAAATAAACTTATTTTCCTCTAAATCTATGTAGACTCTGATGTTGCGGAATAGTTGATCACACTGTGACACCCCAAGACTGTTAATGAAGTTAACCTTGAATCAGTTACCTTGGCAACAAACTTGTGTTTATGTCATTTTGCGAACTCCTAGCTGCCCCTCATATATGTATATATTAAAAGCTATGCACAATTCTTCTGGTTTTGGAAGCCTTGACAATACAGAGATGTACACACAGCAACAGGATAATGGTTTCTTTTATGCACTTTGCTGTGGGATGCTGTCTTTCCTGGAGGTACAACTCTCCCACTTTGGCAGCCCTGCCTCTTTCTATGCCATATTCATTGAACCGTGTACAAACAGCCGACTGGCCTTCCAGGAGTGGGGGAGTGGTGTTCATCTCTACTCCCCAGTCAGATGTGGCAGATGGCTGGCTCTGGGAGTCAGCAGATTGAAACAGGGACTCTTGCAACACACCCCACATCCAAGGTTCATCTTGTTCAAGGGCACAGTGCAAAGAGCAGCCACAGTCAAAATGAAAGCTGTGTCTGATGAGGGTTCCCCACTTCTATTAACTCCACATGGCTTTTCCTCCAGCTCCAGCCTAACCAGAGCACAGCTCTTCTGTAGACTGGCTTATCTAACAGACCCCTGGTGTCTGGTTGAATTTGGGTGCTAATTCCAATTTAACTAATCCTCCGTCTCCACCATGGAAAAATGACCTCAAATTAGTCTGAAGTCACTTAGCTAGCGTTCTCAGGATACTTCAGTGAGGGGCTGAAAGGAGATTAAACTAGGGAAATAGTCTAAGAAATGACAGCGAGCACTGCTGAATATTTCCCTTGTGTCTCAGGCTATTCATGCATTCTTACCACATCTAATTTGTACCCTAGAGACGAAGACGTCACAGCTCAGCCGGGTTCAAATACCTTAGCCATGGGGATGGAGCTGAAAGGCTCTGTAGCTGCTCTGTACACAACCACACCCCACCCGCTGTCTTCTGGGCCAACGTGGGTGCAATCTGGATTTCCTTTCCCAATCAACGCATCTTTCGTGTGTGTGTGTGTGTGTGTGTGTGTGTGAACTAAATCTTGGGTATTGTATTTACCTTCACTGGCCTGGGAACCTCAGGGATTCTCTTGTTCTGGCCTCCTGTCTTGTCATGGGGCTCTGGGACAATAGACATGTGACACTGGTTCAACTTTTATATGGATTCTGGGGATTTGAACTCAGGACTTCATAGTTGCATGCCAACTACTTTACTCGTTGAGTCAGCTCCCCAACTCCCTAAGCCCATATTTATTTATTTGTTTGTTTGTTTGTTTGTGATTCAGACACTCACTGCCCAACCTAGAACATGCTACGAAGAACAAGCTGGCTTTGAACTCATAGAGAACCACCACCTTTGTCTCTCAACTGCTAGGATTAAAGTGCATGCCACCATGGCCAACCATCTCCTTTTCTTTTCTTGTTTTTTTTTTTTAATCTTTCTGGTTTTTGTTGTTTTATTTTCTTTTGTTCTGAGACAATGTCTCATGTACCAAGGCTAGCCTCAAACTTTCTGAGTCAAGTTGGATGACTTTGAATTTATGATTATTCTGCACATTGTTTATGGACTCTGAAGTCTAAATGTTAAGTGGTTAAAATGGAGTGAAATTGTGTTCCCTACATGCTTTGGTGCTATCAGAGTGGTCTGTGTGGGCCAGAGTGTTTGTTTACAGTTCTGTTTCTAAAGATGTATCTTTATTTTTATTTGTGTGTGTGTATATGCCAAATGTTCAGGTGCTAATACCAAAAGAAAGTGTCAAGTCCCCTGGAGATGGAGTTATAGATGGTTGTGAGCTTCCATGTGGGTGCTGGGAACCAAACTTTGGTCCTCTGGAAGAGCAGCAAGAACTCTTAGCTGATGAACTGTCTTTCCAGCGCCTACATTTCTTAAAACAAAACAAACCAAACAAACAAACAAAAAACGGGGGTTGGAGAGATGGCTCAGTGCCTGCTCTTTCAAAGGTCGTGAGTTCAATTCCCAGCAGCCACATGGTGGCTCACAACCATCTGTAATGAGATCTGGCACCATCTCCTGGCATATAGGCATACATGCAGACAGAAGACTGTATACATTATAAATAAATAAATCTTTGAAAAGAAAGAAAAAACAAATCCGAAAACCATGTATTACATTTTATTTATTCAACAGTGTGTGTACACTTATGTATACCGTGACATGCAAATGGAGGTCAAGTTTAGGAGCTGGTTCTCTCCTTATTCCATGTAGGTTCCTGGGATCAAACACAGAGGTCAGGCTTGGCAGAAAGCATGTTTACCATGTGAACTCTCCCGTACGCCCTGGTTTACATCTTTAAAAGGGGAGTCCATACACAGACACTTGGCTCTCTTTTGTAAAGAGACATTTGCATGCACAACCGCAAAGCACCACAGGTCATGCAGTCAAGCACAGCGAATGGTTTTCCTGGTGAATGACATGGCCAGCGAAGGGCGCTATAGACACACACAGATCTGTGGTGTGGTAGCCAAGGTAAGGCCTCCAGGTCAGCCTTGAGGAGATGGACTAGTGGAGAAGCCGGCTGGGTCACAGTGATGCCCCGTGGAGAACCGCATCGAGGCTTGAGTTGCAGGTTCTGCCTGAGAAGATGCCACAGGAGAGCGAGATTCTTGTTCTGGTGCTCTACCCTCTGTGTACCTGAGAGCAAACTGAAGCCTCTTCCCCTTCCATTTGATTCTTTTGTTTTTCTTGGGTCTGGTTTCTAGAGAGGTGTGAGGGAGCCTGTAGGGTCCTTGCGTGATGGCTACAGTTTAATGGAGACAGCTGGATGCCACATGCTACAGGGTTCAGGTTGTTTGTGGCATGCTTAGTCGGTGGGGTTTATTCAATAAAATTAGGAGGAGAGGTTCATTTTAATAAACTGTAAGGGGCAGTTGTCATCTCTAGGTTGGCCAGTTCTGTTATGATGAGAGTGTGTATTTGTATTTAAACTCCACCGGGGCTCTTCAGAGACCACTCCTCGTCCCACTCGTGTGGATTCTGTCTTATTGGATGTTAGTGACCCGCTCTCTAGGAAGTCAGGCATATTCACTGGTGTGGGATTTAAAGAGCTGTTGATAAATTTTGAGTCAGCCTGGCTCCCCTCCAGCTTCCACCGCGCTCCTCCCTGCACACTCAGCTTGTGTCTGCTTGAGCACAGAGCTAACATAACTTCACTCTCCAATTAGTGAGAACGCGTTCAGGAAGCAAGAAGAAAAATAGTCTAAAAAACTCACACATTCCTAGCTCGAATGTAAATTACTTATCCTTTCCTTGGGAATCTGGGGAAATGGATTGCAATTGTATCGCAAACCAACTGTACAAAGATAAAGTTTCCTTAGTTTCTAGAAACAGAGTCTCAGACAACTTGGAAGCATAGACGATTCTGAGATATAATCACAGATAGAGTGGGAGCGCGTACTATTTTATCACTGTGATGGGAGCGATGTACCCAGATGGCATCGCACACAGAGCTTTCGAAGAACTGCTATCCCCAGGGACCTGACATGATGTTTAAGGCACGGTAGTGCTGGGTTTCTCGTTCCCATGTATGGAGTGCTCTCTTCGCACTGCTAACAGTTGGGACCCTTTCTCCCTCTAGGGGCCTAGCTGTCCCACGTGTTTTCTAGCTCACAGTGACACGAGGAAATGGAAGTGACTACAGTGCTGTCTCCCAGAGATCTTCAGAAGATAAGGGCTGTTCAATGAGACAATTGCATTGGTGTGTATGTGTGTGTATTAAAGAATATTATTTTAAGATGTTTATGTTGTGGATTATTTTTGTTTAATGATGCAAAGATGTGTTGCATTCTTTTATGTTGCATTTGTTTAACTCTGTGATGCTGTGTTATATTGCCTGTCTAAAACACCTGATTGGTCTAATAAAGAGCTGAATGGCCAATAGACTGGTAGGAAAGGAAAGGCAGAGACGGCAGGCAGAGAGAACAAGTGGGAGGGGAGATTTGAAAGGAAGGAGAGATCAAGGAACGAGAAAAGGAGGAGAGGAGGACACTGGGGGACAGCCACCCAGCCACACAGGCAGCCACAGAGTAAGAGTGAAGGTAAGATGTGTGGAAATAAGAAAAGGAAAAAGCCCAGAGGCAAGAGGTAGACGGGGTAATTTAAGTAAAAACTGGCTAACAACAAGCAAAGCTAAGGCCGGGCATTTATAACTAAGAATAAGCCTCTGTGTGTATTTATTTGGGAATTGGGTGGCAAGCACCCCAATAAAGTGCCAAAAGAGTAAAAACAACAACTGCATGTGTGTGATCATGTTTGCACACGTGAGTACTCGTGCTCGGGAACATATGCACACACAGAGAGTCATTCAGCCTGGTCATACTTCTAAAAGTGTATCTAATTATCTAATAAACCGTATCTCAATCTCTCTGCTGTTTTCCTGACTTCTCCATGGCCTCCTTTAACTTCTCTAGCCCCTAGAGAAACAAATCGGTAGCTCTGGACCACGGACCATACAACGTACAGCTCTCAGAAGTACTGTTCTCATCTTGTTGCTAGGGAGCTGTATGAAGAACAGGGAAAAGACAAGCCTGAGTCTGTGATGCCTGTGGGATCTTTTAAATGATGGCATGCTTTTTCTTTCTTTTGTCATTTGAACTACATATCAAAGTGATTTCCAGAAGTCCCAGCACTGCTGAAAACAGTTTAGTCTAAAATAGTTCAATAGTCTCAAGAAGTTTGCAGAAAACTGTAAGGCATGTAATAGTCCCATCTCTTTCAGAATTATTTCAAATGGTAGTCATTATTGTATAAGGAATTCCTATGCTCTGTATTAGCTTTCCACCACTGTGACAAAACACCAGAAATAAACAACTAAAAAGAAGAAAATTTTATTTTGGCTCCTGGTATCAAAAGTTTCAGTCCAATTGGCTCTACCACTTTGGACTCATGGTGAGGCAGGACATTATGGTGACAGCATGTCGTGGAGCAAAGTTACTCATCTCATAGTGGCAGAAAGTGAGAAAAGAAAGGGAAAGGCACCAGGACCCCAGTATCTTTTCAGGGTCACACTCGTGGTGATGTAATGCTCTTCCTCTGGGTCCCATACTTCCAAATAGTTCCCAGACCAGTTCCAGTTCTTTAACATATTGCCTTCAGGAGATGCTTAAGGCATAAGCTATATTACTTAATATTATTCAGAATTTAACATTATTCGTATTTCAATTCAGTACTCAAGTTAAGAAGCTCATACCACTGGGCTGGAAATAGAAGAGGAAAGGCAGTGGTGATGTTAGAGGGGCAGAGAGTTGATGCCGCTAGGCCTGTCTCCTAAATACGCACCACTTCCAACTGATTTAACTCAATAGCCTAACAAAGGAGTACCGAGATGGCCCAATAGGAGAGCCAAACTGACACGATTTGTCATGATCGCACACATGAGCATGTAAGCTGATCATGTTCACTCCCATCACCCTCCTCGACACCCTCTTAGCTGTCCTCTTCTTCAGTAATACTTACCACACTGGGAGACTTTGCATATTAACACAGATACAAATAAAATGCTTGTAAGCTTCTATAATGCAGGATTCGTGATCAAAGAGACAAAAGCAAGAACCAGAATTTTAAGATTATTTTTACGTGTGTGATTTACTTCCATGTAGATTACACACATGTACACCATATAGGTGTTTGAGCACCAGAAATTTTAAAAATAATTTTTCTGCATTTGGATTTTAGGTATTCTTTGCCTCAGGGGTCACCTTTAGTGACTTTGCTATTTTTGCTCATTCAGCCACCTTTGCAAGTGAGAAGAATCTTCAGGTGCCGCAGAGCTGAGGGAACTGCTGTGTGTCTTGCCTGGGAGGCAACAGGAAGGAGTGGGTCGTGTGGTAGACCAGTAGTTCTTAATGCTCCATGTACACACACATTCAGATCACTTGGATTGGAGATTTAAAAAAAAAGGCAGGCGGCAGTGTGGCTGTATTTTACACATATACGGAATCTCTGGGAGCAGGACTCAGATAGTAGCATGTTTTAGAGCCGCTCAGGTAGCGTCAATGTGCAAGCCAAATTTGTAACAAGTAAATCAATCCAATACTTTTTCATTTTTATTGTGTGGACAGATGATCTGGGAACCTGGTTGAAATAAAGATCCGGGTTCATCATGTCTTGATTCTGAGCAGACCGTCCGCCTTTCTTAAGCAGCAAGGATCAACAGTGGAGCTCTCAGGCTGGGGGGACCTACATGGAGAGTGAGGACAGATGTCTTATGGAGAATGGGGTGAAGCGTGAGCAGCAGTGAGGTCATGGATAACTTTGTAGTAACTTGACACAAGCGAGAGTCATCTAAAAGGAGGGAACCTCATTAGAGAGAATGCCTCCATAAGGACATCTCTTAATTGGTGATTGATGATGGAAGGCCTAGCCCGTTGTGGGTGGAGCCATCCCTGGAATGATGGCCATGGGGTCTATAAGAGAGCAGGCTAAGAAAGCCATGAGGAGCAAGTCAGTAAGCAGCACTCCTCCATGGCCTCTGCATCAGCTCCTGCCTCCAGGATCCTGCCCTGCTTGAGATTTTGTCTTGATTTCTTTCAGTGACTCACCTGGTAGAGAGGCTATGGATGGTAGAGGGAGGCTAAGGATGAGTTGAAAATATCTGTCTGTCTAGAAAGCATGGTAGCCAAACCAAAGCCTACCCAGAGGTAGGGAGAAGAGACAAGTTCCCTCGACTACTCGACTCAAGAGGCATTGTTGCCGTCAAAGAAAGCGTACAGGCAGGAGGGATGGCTTAGCAGCTAAGAGCACTTCTTGTTCTTGCCAAGGACCTGGGTTTGTTCCTAGCACCTATGTGGAGGTTCACAACCGTCTGTAACAAACATCTGTAACTTTCCCACAAATACCACCCACACATGTGGCGCATGTACTTGCATGCAGGAAAAATAATTATATGAATAAAATAAGAGATAAGAAAATAGAATAAGAAAGTGATTGCAGACTCAATCATATCTCAGTAATAATAATAATAATAATACTTCAGGACGGGGCAAGAGTAGCAATGACTAGGTGCAGTGATTTGTCCCCTCTCCAAAATACAATGCAACTCGTGGAGATTAAATAAAGACCAGCCTGACCTCCAGGACAGGAAGTTTTTGTGTTGTGTGTGAAGCTATATGGGCGGCATTAAGTAAATAGTTCATAGGAACTGTCTTTGGATTTGGCGTCGGGGGGACACCGTCATTGCTCCACCAAATAGAGATGCTCCAGGTGTGTTTCAGTGGGTGAAAAAATGGGGTTAAATGTGGCACAGGGAGAGAAGCACAGGAGTTAATAAGCCAAGGAGGAGCGTTCAGATGTGCGCATTTACTCTCCGTAATGAGATCTTGGGTTACCTGTAAAAACATTTAGCTCTGATTGTTTTAAAGAGAAGAGATAAAATGTTTAATATGTGGCCCCCTGGAGTGTGCCCTTTTTCCGATGGAAATGATAAGCCTGATGCAATCGCTATCCTGTGCAGCAGGTCTGCTTATACAGCTTCCTAGCAAAGGATGCAATTGAGAACAGTTGTGCAGATGTTCCATATTCAGATGATGAGGGGAGAGCACATCTGGGAATAAGAGGAGCTTAGTGCCTTCCATAGACTGTAAAAGCTCCCACCTGGTCCCAGAACTCACCTGCCTGACTTTGACCAAGATGTTCCATACTGCAGAGGCCCAAATGCTGAGTCTGCCTGGTAATTAAAAATCTCCTCTAGGGGTTTTTCCTTGTGATCTGAGAAAGTGTGATTGTACTGAAATTACAGTGAGTCCTTGAGACCCGGACAAGTGGCGCCAGAATGTGGGATCAAGAGAATGAACAGCATATGTAGGGAGGAAATAACGTATTTGTTCTGAAGTAAAATCTTTGGCTAAGGTTTTCAGAGGTCCTTGTGTTTGTTTGCACATCTTTCTGACTGCTCCAGGCAGATGCCTCTGAGAGCCTCCACTTTCTCCTGTCACCCTGGGGGTCTCTCTTGGAAGAGAAAAGCTCTACCTGTCCCCAAGAATTCAGGAAGGAATGAGATGGGAACTATCTTTCTGCAGAGGTCAAATGACAGAGGAACCAGTTGAGTTGTTCTTACTTTCCATTACTGAGGTCTTAAATTGTTGATTTTTAAATTTTTTTCTTCTTCTTTTGAAAATAGATTCTTTTCTTACATAATATATTTTGATTACAGCTTCCCCTACTTCTACTCCTCCCCGTCCCCCTCCACTTTCCCTCCTCTCTACATCCACTCCTTTTCTAGTAGATAACAACCAAACTGCAATTCAATCTGTAGTGGTATTTCATTTGTATTTTAATAAATAATACTTGCCTGAAGATCAGAGAGTAAAACAACCCCACTGGTCAGCCTTACAGACCAGGCAGTGGTGACACACACCTTTAATCCCAGTAGCCACATAGTTTGCCATAGAAATCAGGTGGTAGTGGTGTTCACCTTTTATCCCAGTCCTAGAGAGGAATTTAAGATGGGAGGAGACAGCTCTCAGACACTCTCTCATTCTGAGATTCTTGGAGGCAGGATCGCCATTTCAGACTGAGGTAGTGTAATAGCCTGTGGCTGGCTGTTTTGCTTTTTTGACCTCAGGTTGAATCTCAATATCTGTCTCTGGGTTTTTATTAATCATTCTACATCAGTCTCTCTCTCTCTCTCTCTCTCTCTCTCTCTCTCTCTCTCTCTCTCTCTCTCACACACACACACACACACACACACACACACACAAATATTGAGGCTGAACAAGGCAACTCAGCAGAAGGAAGAGCCCCAAGAGCAGGCACACAAATCAGAGACCCACTCGTCCACACATCCAGGAGTCCCATAAGAATAGAAGCTGAAAGCTATGATATATACACAGAGGACCTGGTGCAGACTTGTGTAGACTGTTATTGTTGCTTCAGTCTCTGTGAGTTCATGTGAGCCTTGCTCAGTTGATTTAGAGGCCCTTGTTCTCCTGGTGTCCTCTATCCCCTCTGGCTCTTACACTGTTTCTGCCTTCTCTTTAGGGTTCCCTGAGCTCTGAGGAGAGAGATTTAACAGAGATGTTTAGAGCTGTGTATTCCAATCTCTCTCTGTCTCTCTGCCTCTGTCTCTGCCTCTGTCTCTGTCTCTCTCTCTGTCTCTCTCTCTGTCTCTCTCTCTGTGTGTGTGTGTGTGTGTGTGTGTGTGAAGTCTGTGTGTCTTTGCATTCGTTCCCATCTGCTGCAGAAGGAAGCCTCTCTGATGAGGCACCAATCTGTGAGTATAGAAGAATAAATATCATTAGGAGTCATTTTATTGTTACTTTTTTTAAATCTTAGGTCTCTTGGCTGTGTACTCTCTGGTCCTTGGTTACCCAGTGTCAGCTATGAGTTCTATCTTGTGAAGTGGAGCTTAAGTCAAATTGGACATTGGTTGGATATTCTTGAGTTCTGTGCCACCGTTGCTCTAGTATACCTTGCAGGCAGAACCTATTATCTCAAAACTTTTGTAGCTGGGTTGATATTTACATTTCTCTTTTGGTAGCCTGCAGAGCACCTCCATGTACTAAAGACACTAAAACTGAGGGGTGAAGGCTCCATGCAGGCTTCAACTTGACTTCTCCATGTGCAATGAGTTGTGTGGGTGTTGCCTCAGCAATGGGGTCCTACAGTCAGTTTGTGGAAAGTAACCCTTATCTTAGCAACGACCTAGGTTGTTTGGGGATTCCCATGGGAACTCAACTGAATGCAACCCAGTCCCAGTACTGGAAGCCTCATTTGGTGACAAGAGATGACTAGTTGTGATTCTGTCACTCCCATTATTACGGCTTTACTAGGCTCACCTTCATATATTTCAGAATTTCCACTGGTTTCCATACCATCCCTCAAATGCCCTCAATTTTAGCTGTCTTTTCCAAAATTTCTTCCCTCAAACCTATCTCCCTCTCCCCACCTGATACTCCCATCATATCCTACCCCACTCCAGCCCACCCCTAAAATCCGTTCTATTTTTCTCTCCCAGGGGGATCCATGTGTCCTACCACAGCCCCTGTCTCCATACCTAACCTTTCTGAGTCTATGGATTATAGGTCAGTTTTATTTCATGGCTAATAATGACATATAAATACATAGCATATTTATCTTTCTGGGTCTGGATTACCTCACTCAGGATGATTTTTCTGGAGTTTCATTCATTTGTCTACAAATTCCATGATATCATTTTTTAAGCAGTTGTGCAATATTCTATTGTATAATTGTACCATATTTTCTTTATCAATTCTTTGGTTGAAGGACATCTAGGTTGTTCCCAGTTTCTGGCTATTGTGAATAGAGCATCAGTGATACTGGCTAAGCAAGTGTCCTATGCTGGGATGGAGCATCCTTTGGGCATACGCCCAGGAGTGGCATAGCTGGATCTTGAGGTCAATTGATTCCTAACTTTCTAAGGAAATGCCATATTGATTTCCATAGTGACTATACAACTTTGCTCTCCTATCAACAATGGATGAGTGTTCCCCTTACTCCACATCCACAGCAGCATGAGCCGTCACTTGTATTATTGATCTTAGCTATTCTGACAGGTGTAGGAATGTAACCTTAAAGTAGTTTTGATTTGCATCTCCCTGGTATCTAATGATGTCAAATATTTCTCTAAGTGAGTCTCAGCCATTTGAATTTCCTCTATAGATAATTCTCTGTTTAGGTCTTTACTTCACTTTTAAAGCGCATTATTTAATTTTTGATATCTAGTTTCTTGAGTTCTTTTTATATTTTGGATATGAGTCCTCTATCAGATGTAGAGCTGCTTAAAAAATATCTTTTTCCATTCTGTAGGTTGCCACTTTGTCTGAATGATGGTATCCTTGGCCTCACAGAAGGTTTTCAGCTTCATGAAGTCCCATTTATGAATTGTTGGTCTCAGTTCCTTTGCTATTGGTATTCTGTTCAGGAAGTTTTCTCCTGTGCCAATGCATTCAGGGTTATTCCCCACTTTCTCATCTATCCAGCTCAGTGTAACTGTTTTTCTTTTTTTAATGCTACATAAACAGCCATTATACTGTTTTTTCTGCATCTTGTTGATTTATTGAGCTATACATTTTCCCACTCCTATCCCTCCTCTCCTCTCCCCTTCCAAACTCCTCCTGCCCCCACACTCCCAATTTACTCAGGAGATCTTGTCTTTTTCTCCTTCCTAAGTGGATCCATGTATGTCTCTCTTAGGGTCCTCTTTGTTGTCTAAGTTCTCTGGGGTTGTGGATTGTAAGCTGTTTATTCTTTGCTTTATGTCTAATATCCACTTATGAGTGAGTACATACTGTGTTTGTTTCTCTGGGTCTAGATTACCTCATTCAGGATAGCTTTTTTTTCTAGTTCCATCTATTTGCCTGCAAATTTCAAGATGTCATTATTTTCCACTGCTAAGTAGTGCTCCATTGTGTAAATGTACCACATTTTCCTTACCCATTCTTCATTGAGGGGCATCTAGGTTGTTTTCAGATTCTGACTATTATAAATAATACTGTTATGAGCATAGGTGAACAAATTTCCTTGTGATGTGATTGAGCATTCTTTGGGTATATGCCCAAAAGTGGTATTGCTGGGTCTTGAAGTAGGTGAATTCACAATTTTCTGAGAAACTGTCATACTGATTTCCAAAGTGGCTGTACAAATTTGCACTCCCACCAGCAATGAAGGAGTGTTCCCCTTACCCCAATTCCTTTCCAGCATAAGCTGTCATCACTGTTTTTGATCTTGGCTATTTTGACAGGTGTAAGATGAAATCTCAGAGTTGTTTTGATTTGCATTTCTCTGATGGCTAAGGAAGTTGAGCATTTGAGATTCTTCTGTTGAGAATTCTCTGTTAGGTCTGTACCCCCAGTTTCTATCAGATTATTTGTTCTTTTGATGTCTAGTCTTGATTTCTTTGTATATTTTGGAGATCAGTCTTTTCTTAGATGTGGGGTTGACAAAGATCTTTTCCCATTCTGTAGGCTGGCATTTTTACTTGCTGACTGTGTCCTTTGCTTTATAGACACGTCTCAGTTTCAGAAGGTCCCATTTATTAATTGCTGCTCTCAGTGTCTGGACTACTGGAGTGATATTTAGGAAGTGGTCTTCTGTACCAATGCGTTCAACGCTACTTCCCACTTTCTCTTCTATGAGGTTCAGTGTGGTTGGTTTTATGTTGAGGTTCTAAGATATTTTATATTATTTGAGGCTCTTATGAAAGATGCTGTTTTCTTTCTCAGTCTGTTTGTCATAGTATATAGAAGGGCTACTGATTTTCCCGAGTTAATTTTGTATCCATCTACTTTGCTGAGTGTTTACAGCTATAGGAGCTTCCTAGTGGAATTTTCAGTCTTACTTATGCATATTATCATATCACCTGCAAATAAAAATGCTTTGACTTCGCTCTTTCCAATTTGTATTCCCTTGACCTCCTTTAGTTCGTGTATTGCTCTGGCTAAGACATCTAGTACCATATTGGATAGGTATGGACAGAGCGAACAACTTTGTCTTGTTCCTGATTTTAGTAGACTTGCTTAGATTTTCTCTCCATTTAATTTGATGTTGGCTATAAGTTTGCTGTAAATCACCCTTATTTTGTTTAGGTATGTTCCTTGTATTCCTAATCTCTCCGGGACTTTTATCATGAAGAGGTGCTGTATTTTGTCAAAGGCCTTTTTGGCATCTAATGAGATGATCTCATGGTTTTTTCTTCCACTTTGTTTATATGATGGGTTACAGTTATTGTTTTTTTTTATTTTGAACTATCCCTGTATCTCTGGGATGAAACCTACTTGATTATTGTGGATGATCTTTTCGATGTGTTCTTGGATTTGGTTGGAAAGCATTTTATTGAATATTTTTATATCAATGTTCATGAGGAGAATTTGTCTGTAATTCTCTGTCTTTGTTGGTACTTTGTTTTGGGGTATCAGGGTAATTGTGGCCCCATACAATGAAGTGGGAAAAGTCCCTTCTGTTTCTATTTTGTGGAATGATTTGAGGAATATTGGTGTTAACTATTCTTTGAAAGTCTGGTAGATAGAAATCATCCATCCCTGTTTTTGTTCTTTTTGTTCTTTTGTTTTTGTTTGGGAGACTTTTAATGATTGCTTCTATTTCACTAGGGGATATAGGTTTATTTAAATTGTTTATCTGATCCTGATTAACTTTGGCAAGTGGCACCTATTGAGAAAATTATTCATTTCTTTTCAATTTTCTAATTTTGTGGAATACATGTTGTAAAGGCATGGCCTCATGATTCTCTGAATTTCCTGGTTGTCTGTTGTTATGTTCCTCATTTCTGATTTTGATAGTTTGGAAATTCTTCCTCTGCATTTTGGTCAGTTTGGATAAGGGTATGTTTATCTTCTTGATTTTCTCGAAGAACCAACTCTTTCTTTCATGGATTCTTTGTATTGTTCTCTTTGTTTCTATCTTATTGATTTCAGCCCCGAGTTTGATTATTTCCAGCTGTCTACTTCTCTGGGGTGTTATTACTTCTTTTTGTTCTAGAGATTTCAGGTGTGCTGTTAAGTTGATAGTATGAAATCTCTCCAGTTTTTTTTTATTTAATGTAGGTGCTTAGAGCTATGAACTTGCCTCGGCACTGTTCTCATTGTGTCCCACAAGTTTGTGCTGTATGTTCATTTTCATTGAATTCTAGAAAGTCTTTAATTTCTTTATTTCTGTATTGATCCAGTTTTCATTCAGTAGAGAGTTTTTCACTTTCCATGAGTTTGTAGGCTTTATGTTGCTTCTGTTGTTATTGATAAGATGCAGGGAGTTATTTCAATTTTCTTGTACCTGTTGGGACTTTTATTTGTGTCCAAGTATGTGGTCAATTTTGGAGAAAGTTCCATGAGGTACTGAGAAGAACATATATTCTTTTGTGTTTGGGTGAAATGTTCTATAAATATCTATTAGATCCATTTGGTTTTAATATCCATTTGGTTCAGAATTTCTCCACTTTGTTTTTGTCTGGATGATTTGTCTGTTGATGAGAACAGGATATTAAAGGCTCCCACCATCAGTGGGTGAGAATCAATATGTGATTTAAGCTTTAGTAGTGTTTCTTTTACAAAAGTGGGTGCCATTTGTTTGGGACATAGATTTTAAGAATTAAAATATCTTCTTGGTGACTTTTTCATGCGATGAGCACGTAATGTCCTTCCCTATCTCATTTCATTAATTTTGGGTTGAGTTCTATTTTATTAGATATTAAAAATGGCTACACCAGCATGTTTCTTAATTCCATTTTCTTGGAATAATTTTTCCAACACTTTACCCTGAGATAATATCTATCCTTGATGTTGAGATGTATTTCTTGCATGCAGCAAAAGAATAGAACCTGCTTTCATATTGATTCTGTGTATTTGTATTGGTGAATTGAGACCATTGATAATGAGATATCAATGACCAATGGTTGTTGATTCCGGTTATTTTGTTGTTGGTGGCGATGGTGATGTTTGTGTGTGTATGTGTTCTTTCATTCTTTTGCTTTTGTGAGATTATGTATTTCCTGTGTTTTCATAGATGTAGTTAACTTCCTTAGGTTGGAGTTTTCCTTCTAATACCTTTTATAAGCCTGGATTCATATATAGATATTGTTTAAATTTGGTTTTATTATTTTCTTTATCTATGGTGATTGTAAGTTTTTCTGGGCTGGCATATGAGGTCTTTTAGAGTCTGCAGCAAACTATGACCTTCTGAGGTCATTGAGTTTCCATTGAGAAGTAGGGTGTAATACTAATTGGTCTGCCTTTGTATGTTATTTGGTCTTTTCCCCTTGCATCTTTTAATATTCTTTATTTGTTCTGTACATTTAATGTTTTGATTACTATGTGCCAGGGGGACTTTCTTTTCTGGTCTAGTCTATTTGGTGTTCTAGATGGTGTTTGTACCTTTATAGACAACTCCTTCTTTAGACTAAGAACAATTTCTATGATTTGTTGAAAACATTTTCTGGATCTTTGAGCTGTTTCTTCTCCTTTCTCTATTCCTTCCTTAGGTTTTGTCTTTTCATAGTGTCCCTAATTTCCTGGATGGTTTATGTCAGTAGTTTTCTGGATTTAACATTTTCTTTGACATGTGTTTCTATTTCTTTTATTATATCTCAAGGCCTGGTATTCGCTCTTCCATCTCTTGTGTTCTGTTTGTGAAGCATGCCTCTGTATTTCCTGTTCCAATTCCTAAAATTTTCATTTCCAGGATTCCTTCAGTTTGAGTTTTCTTTTTAATTCTATTTCCATTTTAAGATCTTAAACAGTTCTATTCATTTCCAGATACAATTTGTGTTTTCCTGGATTTCTTTAAGACTTGGGAGAAGCCAAAAAGTTCCAGAAATCTTTACGTTGTTATGATTATGAGGTAGCTTAGAAAGAGGATTGAAGATAACAATAAAGTTCTTCAAATTAATTTCCTCTTTAAGAATCTCTATTATCTTCGTAAGGCAGTTTGAAGTTCTTTTTCTTGTGCTTCAGCTGTGTTGGAGTATTCAGAGCCTCCTGTGGTAGAATAACTGGGCTCTAGTGGAGACACATGGCCCTGAATGTTATTGATTGTGTTTTTATGTTACTGTATATGCATTTGGAATTGGGTTGATTATAAGTCTTTGTGCTGATTTCTGGTTTTGTCTTCATTGAGTGGTATTCTGTTCCTTTTCTTCTGTTTCCTCTCTGGGTTTCCAGAGAGTTTGATGCCTGTGTTTTGCCTGGTAGGGATTATTCTTTTGACCTGACAGTTTGGACCACTGGGCATTCCAGGTAAAATGTGTTTCTGGGCATTGGGAGCTGACAGGAATGGCGATAGGTTAGAGGTCCTAGGGAGTCTACGGAGGGAGTAGGGTCTTCAAGAAGAATATGCTTATTCTAGCTCCTTGGAATGGGAGGAGACAGTGAAGAGAGGTCACCCCAGAGGCTCTGCCATAGCACTGGGTTGGATGTAGTGGGATGTACGTAGCGGAACAGAAGGAGAGCAGAAGGTCTACAGTCAGCCCACCTGCTTCCCTGGCGGGAGTGCTCTGTGGATTAGCAGGGGGTGCCTGTTGGAGCTGGGGCTGGGATAAAGCAAAAGTGGGGAGAAGGAGGTAGGAGGAGGAAGTCTGTGGGATCCACAGCAGGTGTTCTGCTGCAGAGCTGGGGGTGAGACAGAAGGATTGGATCTGGGAGACCAGAAGGAGAAGAGAACTCTTTTATTGTTTATAAACCTGAGTCGTTTAGATTCATGAAGTAGTTCATGCTTTAAAAAATGGATCTAAAAAGATTTGTTTTCATGCAAAGTTGAAGTGTTTATCACCAGCATGCTCGCCCTGAAGAAAACACTACGGAAACAGTGAGCACACACATGCCACAGACACACACACACCAATGCATCCATGCATACACATACACATATATGTATACATGCTCACATATGCATATGCACACACGCACGCATGCACACACACATACACACACACACTCAAGTTGAGAAAAACCAGAAAAATGAGGTGAATAACAAAATATCTATAGACAGATATAAATAAGTAAACATCATAAAACAAGAGAACAAAGACAAAAGTTCTTGAAACAGAAGGGATGGGGGAAGTGGAACTGGGAGGTGGGGACTCAGGAGAAGCCAGAAAGTTTCAGAAATCTTAAAGTTATTGTAACTATGAGATAGTTTATGAAGAAGAATGAAGATAACAATAAAAATTTTCAAAGATCCTTCCTTGCTGTACTAATGTGACATGTGACATCACCCACGGAAACAGGGCAGTTAAAAGTGTTGACTGACTTGGCCTCATCTTTTTCTGCAACTGCACAATAAAATTTGGACTAAAGTCGCCTCCATATATATTGAGCAACAACCTATCTTGATTTGCAGGCAGGTTATAACCTAATCTAAGTGAATACTCTAATAACTGAGCAACTGAAGCTTGGCCAATCACAGCAACCATCTCTTCAATCAATCCGGTCTAACCATTGTCACATGTTCTAGGATTACCATTACTGTGATGAATCTCCACCACCAAAACACTTTATTTGGCTTCCACTTCAACATCGCTGTTCGTTGTTGAGGACAGGAACTAAAACAGCGCAGTAACCTAGAGACAGAAGCTGATGCAGAGGCCATAGAGGGGGTACTGCTTAATGGCTTGCTCCCCAAGGCTTGTCCAACCTGATTTCTTACAGAACTAAGGACCACCAGCCCACGGGTGGTATCAACCACAATGGGTAAAATGGGTTGGGCTTTACCCCATCAATCACTAATTAAGAAAATACCCCACAGGCTTGACTGCAGCCTGATCTTATGGATGCTGTCTTTCAATTGATGTTTCCTCCTCTCAGATGACAATAGCTTGTGTCAAGCTGACACAAAACTAGCTAGTACACCACATTATGACCATAGAAGGCAAATGTCAATTATATTGACATCAGAATATATTGTCAATCAGAATACTTCTGTATGTCACTTCCTTTCACTGACTATAAATAGAACCCGTGCATAAGGTAGGTTGGGACATTATGAATCAACTTCCTTCAGGAATGCTGCTTCATGATTTTATTCCTTAGTCATTCTTAAATTAGCTCACCTCAGACTTACCTTTAACACTGTATGCAGTTTAGGACAAGAGCAATAAAGAGGGTAAATATGAAACAATAGAAACTACAACGTACAAACAAAGCAAATCACATCCGTGTGGATGGATCAGAGCCTGGAAGACTGAACACATGAATTGATCAAAACTCACTAATAGCTATCTCAATCATTCTTCAAAACTGAGTGTGGTTGTGTATATACCTTTAATTTCAACATCCTCAGCCCTCTGGAAGCTGAGGACAGGAAGATTATGAGTTTGAGGGCAGCCTTGGTTACATGGACCCTGTCTCAAACAACAAAAATAAACAATAAACAGTCTGTCCTGGTTGACTTTTGTTGTTGGTTGTTTGTTGTTAACTTGGCACGAGCTAGAATTATTTGGGAAGAAGAACCTCCACTGAGAAAATGTCTCCATCAGATTACCTGTAGGCAAGTCAGTGGGAAGCATTTTCTTGATTAATGATTGATGTTAGAGGGCCCAGATTACTGGGAGAGGTGCCAGACCTGGGCAAGTCACTGTGGTGGATGGTATAAAAAAGCAAGTCACAGTCTTACTGCAGCTGGGTGTTTGTTGATGTTCATGCCCATGCCACCACTGAAGAAGACTTGTGGCTTTTCAAAATGCCCTTTACTAGATTGAGAGAAAGACTTTCTATTCCTCATTTACTATGAAACGGTATTGAATTTTTGTAAAATGTTTTTTCTGCATCTATTGGGGGTAATCATATAGACTATCTATAGAGTAAAGTATCTTTGCAGTGGTACTCAAGCCTACACATGGCAAATTTACGCCTGCCCCTTCACTGTTGCATATATGACTCACGCCCACCCATGATGCTCATTTTAGTATGTTTTAGTGTGCCTCTGCTTTGAGATCAGGTAGAGGACTTTGGTATCATGTCTATTCTGGAGCATTGGATTTTGTAACATTTTGGTTTCATATTTTAGATTAACGATGCTAACTCTACGTCTCTTTATGTCTCTCAACACACTTAGGTTCTTGAATGTAAAGTGAATTTTGTATAGCATATGGTTGAATTATATTTTAACACCTTCTGTTGGTCTCTACCTTTATCACATTTATATTTGCTGTAATTACTGATAACAGAGTCTGGTGTTCTCTTATTTCTACTCTAAATGCCATTTTATTTATTTATTTTTATTTTTTGGTTTTTTCGAGACAGGGTTTCTCTGTGGTTTTGGAGCCTGTCCTGGAACTAGCTCTTGTAGACCAGGCTGGTCTTGAACTCACAGTGATCTGCCTGCCTCTGCCTCCCGAGTGCTGGGATTAAAGGCGTGCGCCACCACCGCCCGGCTCTGCCATTTTATTTTAATGCCTGCCATCCACATAGGCTAGAAGAGGACATTGATCCCTTGGGACTGGCATTACCGCTGGTTGTGGGTCACTGCCTGGGTTCTGGGAACTGAATCTGTTCCTCTGTAAGAGCAGCAACTGCTTTTAACTACTGAGCCAGTTCCCAAGCCCCTCTTAGCTTCGTTGAGCTCAGGCCTATTCCTGCATGAACTGTAGTAGCCTTTCTGGCTTTATGGAGATGTCTCTTCAACTTTTTAAGTTTTTGGTTAGTCTATTGTTCACTTCAAATGTTATTCATAGCCTAAAAGCATCTAAGATTTTAAATTGACAAATACATTTTAGAGAAAAGTTTTTTTTTCATTTTGCATTGATATGATTTTAATGAAGTTATATAAACATGTAGCATGAATTCTAATTGTTTTTAATAACATAAACTCAGAGTCAGATATTAAGGGTGAAAGCTGAGAGATCAGAGAAACAGAGTGGCCAGCCACTAGAGAGTTCTTGCCTCTACCAATGCTCAGACCAAAAGGGGTGATCCTGTCTCTACAAATCCTCAGACTGCATGTTCAGACAGAATCCTCAGACAGACTGCTGTCTCTTTGGAATCTCAGACTGCATCCTAGCTCCTGTCTCTTCCCACCTTACAATCCTCTCTCTGCCCAGCCATATGACTCCTGTTCCCACCTCCTTAGTGCTGGCATGAATGACACGTGATCCCAAGTGCTGGGATCACCTTTGTGTGAGTTCTGTTTCTCTTTTAAACAGATTCAACCTGGTGTAGGCCAGGTAGCCTTGAACTCAGAGATCCATCTGCCTCTGTCTCCTGAGTGCTGGAATTAAAGGTGTGTGCCACCACTGCTTGGTCTCTATGGCTAACTAGTGGTTTAGCTCTGTGCTCTGATCCTCGGGCAAGCTCTATTTGTTCGATTGCAAACAAAATGTCACTTTGTTGCCCCATTTTTAATCCAAGGGTTTCTGTGCAAACATGAGCTTTGGCTCCATTTTATATTTTGGGTGTGGCTTTGTAGAAGGCAACAGCTTTCCACCACAGTGACAACCAATGGAAGGAAAGATTTGCTCTGGCTCCTGGTTTCAAAGGTGTCAGTCCACCGTAAACAGACTTTTCTTTGGGCCTCCAGCTTACAAAAAATGACACGGGGGACTTATTATTAATTATGAAAGCTCGACCTACTGCTTAGCCTTGTCCCACTAGCGTTTATAACTTAAATTAACTCGATTCTATTCATCTATATGTCGCCACATTGTCTGTGGCTTCTACCTCTCCTCCTGCATATCTTGCTCCCACTGTGTCTGGCTGGCAACTCTACCTTTCTTCTTCCCAGACCTCTCTCTGTCCAGAAGTTCTGCCTATATCTCCTGCCTAGCTATTGGCCATTTAGCTTTTTATTAAACCAGTCACAGTGACATAGTTTCACACAGTGTAAAGGAATATTCCATATCCCACAACAGTCATGGTCACTTGGCTCCATCGCTTTGGGCTTCTGGCAGCACAAAACGTCATGGTCCTCGAAAGTGACAGAGGTTTCCCAGCTCACAGCATTCAGAAAGAGAAAGAGAGAGAAGGGGCTTAGGGTCCCAACATCCCCTTCAAGGACAGACTCCAGTGACCTCACTTCCTCCCTTAGGCCCAGCAGTTCTGTCATCTTGCAGGAGCCGTTCCATATCCCGATTGGAATCACCCCATTCGGCTTTATTTAGTTTGCTGCTTAAATCACTCCTGGTTGACCACCAGGTGCTCCTGTTGGCTCCAGTGCACGTTTGAGAAAGATCAAGGAGTGTGTGGGTGGGTGGAGGGGGGGTGATCACATGCGTTTGATCAGGTAATTGCAAGCAAATGTTTATGTCGTTCCAGTGTAAAAGACATTTTTCCTTTGCAAACATATTTCAGAAAAACTGAAGTTAGCCATGGCTAAAAACTTTAATATCAAACAAAAAAGACAAAAACACTTCAAAAGCAAAGGAGCCCGCGTTTAATTTGCATTAGGAAAAGTAACTACATAAACTAAATGACTAAGAAGAGGGGATGAATGAGATGAAAGCTGAAACGGGGAAACAAAACGTGAAGAAGATAATTGGAGAAATTGGCTTCTTTGAAAAACGCTGTTGCGTTTGAGCCTGATTAAGGCAATAAAGAACGAAAACAGGCAACATTTGGCAGGAGCAAGAGGCTGTATCCATCTGAAAAATTACAAATAAGGATTGTATGGAACTCTGTGGCATTCAGATTTGGAGCCTTAAGGAAATAGAGAATTTTTAGAAAAATAAAATTACTAAATATAATTCAGGGGTTAGAATAGTCGGCTGAACAAAGACTGTGGGAAGATCTAAAATCTTATTTAAATTCCATCCTGGTAAACTCAGTATGGTTGAGATGAGTTTATTCCCTAGAGAATAAATTATTCTCTTAAAATTATCTATTCACTTTCTATGTATGTGTCCACGTGTGAGCGTGCACTTGCGTGTGTGTGGAGTATGGCATGCCTGTATGTGCAGCGGCCAGAGAAGGTCTTCCATGACTATTGCTTAGAGGCAGAGTCTCTTCCTGAGCCAGGAGCTCACATTTTCTCAGCTAGTCTTGAAGCTGGCACGCCTCCGTGACTCTCTTGTGTCTGCCCTCCCGAATCAGGGGCCGCAGCATGTGTAAGATGCCCACCATGTTGAATGAATACTGGGATCCAAATTTTTAGCTGACAGAGCCATCTCTCGAGCCCCAAGGATACATTAGGATGGCACTTGTTAGACATTTGAGGCCACGGAAAATGCAAACCTTCACACTCACTTTGTAAAGTCAATGCAATTTTAGCACTGCTTCGTGATAGTTTTCCGTAAAATTTGCTTTAAACAAATGTTACTTATAAATACAAAATCATTTTTAGACTTTTGCCAGTATGTGTAGAATTTTTATTTCAAAGCCATAACTGTGATTTATTCAAGGAACGAAAGATTAACGTTGTCATCTATCAGTGTAATTTATAACAATAATGAAATAAAACGAGAGTCAGATCAGTAGATAGAAAAATATTTGATAAAATTTAGTGGCTGTTAAAGTCGTGAGCAAAATAGCAGGAAGAGAAAACAGAGTTACGATGATGGATAAGGGTTCACAGATGCAAACAACAAAAATGAATTTAAACTCAAACAAATTTCACTCAGTCCAATGATAGCGAGAGCGTGAGTACAGCCAGTGTTTAATATTGAGTCTTTAAAGTGAGCATAAAAACCGCGCTTGGTGGCACACGCCTGTCATCCCTGTGCTTGGGAGGTAGGATTCAAGGCTATCTTTATTTATAAAAAGCAAGTTATACGGTGCTTGGAATGAAATGGTCATTTAAATCTCCAGGAGCTATTGATGACAATTACAAACCTGCGCTGATATGAGAGCTATCTTCCAGAGAAGCTCATCCTTAAATGGGAACTCATTTTAAGTCAGTTCTTCCTAAATGAATATATGGGTATTACGCAATTTCTAAATACAGATACTTTGTGAAACCCCCAAAAGAATCTCAGAATATATGTTAAAGAATAAGTTTCTAGGAATAACCTAGAAAACCATGATCTAACCAAGAATATAAACCAAGAATAACGGAGATGGGGAATTTCCTTTTCAGACCATGTTTTTTATGAGTAGACCAGATGTCTCCCTGGGTAAAGGCACTTGCCTCCAGTCCTGACGACCTAAGTTTTACTTTCAGAGCTCACATGGTGGAAGGAGAGAATGACTCTTGCAGGTTAGCCTCTGACCTTCCCATGAGCACTGTGGAACATGCATGAATGAGCAAACAAATACGCACACAAATAAATAACTAAATATTATGAAGTGAAATCGCTTTAAATCGGTGCCATACTTGAAGACCAGAGAAATAAAAAAGAGACTTCAAAGTCTGAATTCGTGTTTGAAAACATGACATAGGACAAAAATGGTTATTTACTTGGGGACAAAGATGATGGCTGATTTAATAAATGTGCTGGAACAATTGTACATATAGCTGTATTAATTCTTATACTTCTTTCAAAAATAAGCTTCTCACAGACTCCTCCAAGTTTCAGTACAATGAGATAGAACTGAAGCATTAATCTAATCAATCTTTATCAATAAAAATTGTGAGTCAAATATCAGGTAAGATCCTGAAAGATCAGAGAACAGAGAGCAGCCGCCAATGGCTTTCTATGACTTCCTGTTCCTCCAGCCAAAAGGGTTGAAATCCTCTCTTAGCCCCACCTTACCACTTCCTGTCTCCTCTGTTTACAGTCCTCCAAACCTGTTTGGTTAATTTTGGTTAGCTGGTGGCAAGCTCCGTCCTCTGACTCCAAGCAAGTTTTCTTTGTCTTTATTTGATTGAACACAATCAAAATATCATACAACATAAACCCATGTTAGCTAGCACACAGCTGTGGTCTAAGTGTGTCCTCCAGTGTTTCATTTCCTAGAAGCCCAGTCTATACTGAGTCACACAGGGAGGATGCGAGACCTTTAAGAGATGGACTTTGATGGGAAGTAATTAAGTCATTAGAGGCACTACTCCTAGAATGTATAATTATAGTTTTTCTGAGACCCCAGGTAGCCCCCACAAAGGAGGGTGCTACAAAGAGTGAGCTTGGTCCCTGACTTGTTCTGGCTTCCATCTTGGTATCTGATCTCACTATACAAACCCGTCTGTAATGATGCCATCTTCCACTTTGTGACACAACCAGAGGGACCATGAAATCCATGGGACAGATGCTCCTCATACTGAGCTATGTAAACCTCTTTTCTTTCTAGCCTCAGGAATTTTACAACAGAAAAAAGACAAAGGCAGTCCCTTCTACTCTAGAAAACAGATATTTTTAAGACCTTCAAGCCTGAGGCAGCAGAGAGTCAGTAGGAAGCAGCCACTTACTCACAGGAAGGGAGATGAGAAGTTATACAAGAACAGTGTGTGTGGTCAAATATGTCTTCATTCTGGCCTAGGGAGCAAGAAAATTGAATTTGGGATACTACACACAATGAAGAGGATGTGGGAGGGGGTTAGGTATGGCTATGCTTGACTTCCAAATTTATTAGTATGCAGAAAACTCAAAGCAACACCAATGGGAGCTGAGATCTAGGTTTAGTGAGACTAAGGCTGCTTGCCTAGAAGCAGCAATTGGAGTTTAAATACAGTCAAAAAAGGATCTGCAAGAACAAAGGGGAAAACACTTCTGTGTAGCAGAACTGACAATTGTTACGATAACTTTCATAATAGAATTGTTACCATAACTTCTGGATTCTATCCAAGATTATCTAACGTGCAAAGAACTAAGAAGATGGCTAGCTATGGTGATTTAGGCTTACAAGGTTAGCCCTTAGAGTTTGAAGCCAAAAGATCATAAATTCAAGAACAGTTTGGTCTGAATAGTGCATTCCTTATATTCATTATATCAGCCTGCTTATTCTTTACTTAAAAACAAGCAAATAACCACCCGAAAACAACCACAAAAGAACCAAGAAAACAGATCACATTCTCAAGAAACTGTGACTATTCTATGGTAATAATTTTGTCTTCAATAAAATAAGACAGAACAAACTGTCAATGAATGAAAGTCTCGGACAGACAAGGAAATATCATCATAAAAATAGGAAATTCCTAGGATCGAAAAATAAAATATTTAGGACTCGATTAGATTTAAAATCTAAAAGGATGTGGCAGAAGACAATTAAGAAATTGAAGATAGAATGATAAACTCGAGTGATAAAATTAAGAAATAAAAAGATTGGGGGGCAAACAGTTTGAGTTAGATGTTTCACGTATTCACTTGCATTTCTTTGGGGGGGGGTGTGTGTGTGAGAGAGAGAGAGAGAGAGAGAGAGAGAGAGAGAGAGAGAGAGATCATATTCATATTTGGAAATCAGAGGACAACTTGTGGGTGGGAGTTAATTCTGTTTCCACCATGTGAGTTCCAGGGATGTCATTCAGGTCATCGGGCTTGGGGACTAGCACCTTTACCTGCGGAGCTGTCTTGCTGGCCCTGTAGGTTTTATTTTTAAATATTGTCCATATAGCATTATGGTCAGTCTTCCTGGGCCACTCAGTGCCATCCTGATGCTTCTCTTCTGGTTCTTTATTGTCAGTGTCGTTTCTGGGTCAGTTTGATTGACTTCCCTCATTATGGGCCGGACGTGGCCTACTTTGCTCCCTTCATAATTTTTGCATATTTGCCAAATTTTGTCAAATTTTTCTTCATGGGTCCTTTAAATGATTATATTTTCACATATATTTGAGCCACACTGGGGGGTGCAGTTTCATTTCTTGGAAAGAATTTGATCCTGCCAGCTCTGACTTAAGATTTGCTAGCAGAAGCAATGGGGCAACATCTGTTTAGGGCAAAATGGTCTCCTTTACAAGGCGAAACTCTTCTGAGTGTTCTCCAGAGCCTTAGGATTCCGGAATTTTCCACTCCAGATAGTGAGAACAGGTATTATTCTGCTCTTCTGGAAGGCTGTGGCTCTCACACCCGTGTGCTGAGCAGCACTGGTGCTCCCGCACTGGGACTTCTCTTGCTCCCAACTCTTTGGCTTGTAGCCAGGACATTCCAAGCCCCTCCACGCCATGCATCTCCACTTCCACAGCACAGAGTGAGAACCCTACCCAGGTGCTCCACGGCTCCTGTGTGTCCAGCAGGAAATTCTCTCCCGACCATACTTAGGTGCTCCATGGATCCTCCTACTTATAGGGATAAGACAAAGACAAGGGATCACTATCTTTAACCTAGCAGCCAACATCTTGAAACTCTCCCATAATGCTTTGCTCGATTGTTAGCCATTCCCTCTCACTCCTTCACTAGCCCTTGCCCCTAGTTCCGAGCTCTGCCATCCAGGCGCTCTGAGAACTCAGGTTCCTTCTTTTGGTAACTACTGGGATTTTAAATAAATATTAAGCAGATTTATAACCTAGTGTTGAAAAGCAATGGACCTCGTAGTCGATATAAACTTGAAAAGCAAGAGTAATCTTGGAATACTCACTATCTGATTTAAAGACTTGCTATAATACTGTGGCAGCCAAGACTGCCTTAAAGACGCTCATGTGACCAACAGAATAATATAAAATTCAGGATAGTCCACATTTGCCTGTGTGGTCAGTTGAGTGTCAAGACTGTTGAGAAGGGATCATCTTTTCAAACAGTGGCGGAGCAATTGTATATTCACATGTAAAAATATGAACTAACACCCTTGCCTACACTATACAAAATTAACTCCAAGTGAATCTCAATGTAAGAACTTAAATTATAAAACTTTTGGAGAAAAACATACATGGGAACCTTGTGAATAGGGTACAAAAAGCATAAGATGTAAATTAAATGAAAATTAAAATGAAAAAACATGGACTTTGTTCAGGTTAAATGTTTTCGAATTAAAAAAACAACACAGGCAGCTAAACAGGCAATCTGTAGAGTAGGAGAATAAATATGCAAAGCATACATCAGATAATGGGCTTGATCCTAGGAAACACAAAGAACTATAACTGAAAAATTAATTATTTAACAAAAATTGAAGACTGTGCTTTGCAAAACAAGGGCTAGATTTGTAAACAGACATTGTATAAATGGAGATATGCAAAGATAACCAAAAGGCATATTAAAAAATTCTTCATGCCACTGTTCATCACAGAAAACCCAGTTAAAACCCACATCCTGTTTCACTGGTAAGTACTGGTAATGCCCTGCACCACCGAAGATGTTCAAAGGCCTCTGGATCCAGCTGGAGAAGTACTTGTGCATCCTTGTTCATTGCCACTCTGTTCATAATAGCTGGGAAACAGAGCCAGCCCATCTACAGACCGCAGATAATGGAAACCGGCTGCAGAAACACAATGGAATTTTATTCAGCTGTAAAGAAAAATGAAACAATGAAAATTGCAGAGAAATGGGTGGAACTATAAAAGATTACCCCGAGTGAGGTATCTCTGTCCCAGAAAGACAAACGCTGTGGACCCTTTCATATATGAATACGGTTTTGAGGTTTTGGATTTGTTTGTTTAAACTGGAATGGCTGTGGAGACCTGGAAGTGAGAAAGGATGCAGCAGAGGTTCTAACGAGTGTGGAGCTCATAGAACATATGTGCTATGAGAACAAAGGGAGGGAGTACTGGAGGGGGCATGGTTTGATAGGAGTGGAGGAGAAGACTGGGTGCAGGAGGAATGTATAAGGAAGCCACATAAAATCTACTACTTTGTAAGCTAAGAAAAAAAATAACAAGACTTTGAACAAAGGTATCATGCACGGGTGGATAATGCTAGAAGCCATGGGTTCTTAAACAGAAACTCCGGTGCCAACTGTGGTACACTCCTATAGGAGTTCCAGGAAGGCTCCAGAAGCCCCACAGACTATCAAGGCTGTGGACACTGACATTGGGTAGCAGCCGGAACTGGGTGGTAAGACCCTGTTTTCTACATAACTTGGTTGCAGAATATGAAGAGGTTACATAGGAACTGATCTGAAAGCTTCTTCCCTGCTGGCTGGCTTTCATAGTACCAAAGTAGCTGTGCTGGCAGCTGGAGGGAGGAAGTCACTGTTGCTGTTTTTACTCTTTCAGCTCTTAGCTCTTTGGGGGGCCTGCTACCCAGCTCCCAGATAAAAACACAAAGGCTTATTCTTTCTTATGAATGCCCGGCCTTAGCTTGGCTTGTTTCTAGGCAGCTTTTCTTAAATCATCCCATCTACCTTTTGCCTTTGGACTTTTATCATATATACCTTTCTTTACTTCTTTCTCCATGGCTTGCTGAGTAGTTGGGGAGCTGGCTCCTGATCTCCTCCTCTCCTCCTCCTTTCCTCATTCCTTGATCTTCCTTTTCTCTCTCTTTTTCCCCTTCTGTTTATTCTCTCTGCCTGCCAGCCCTCCCTATCCTCTCTTCTGCTTTGCTATTGGCCATTCAGTTCTTTATTAGCTCAATCAGGTGTTCTAGACAGGCAAAGTAATAGTTTCCCAGAGTTAAATAAAGGCAATAGGACAGAATGGAATGCATCTTTGCATCATTTACAAATGTTCCATGGCAGAAACAAATGTAACACATCTTTAGCTAATATCCCACAACTCACCAGTGAGTTTTCTCAACTTTGGACCTTGCGTACTGTATCACCAGCCTCCAGTTAAGAAACTCTCACTGATGTGGTGGTGACTTGACTGTCTATTTAACCAGCTGTTTTCTGATTGGATGTATGTAGAGGAAGTTTATGTTTGGTACTGTGGACCTGGTCAAAGGCCCGTGGCTAAGGAGACTCTAAAGACTAGAAGCATCATACTACTGTCATTTTACTCTATGTTCATGAAATTGTCATACAGTAAATTAACTTTTAAAAATATAGTAAAAAGGAAAATATATAGTAGTGATTTTTGCCATGTGCTCCATAAATTTCATTCCTAGGTATTTACTCAAGAGAAAGAAAAAGATGTCCACAAAGACACACACACACAAAACTTTATAATGGGATACTTTGTAAATTGTCAAACAAGCTAATTGTGGTTTATCTGTCGTATGGAATTCTAGACTTCAACAAGAAACAGATGACCAATGCATTCTCCATCCCGTTTGAGTCTCAGAAACCCTGTGAGAAATTCAGCATGCGCATCCATGCTGAGTGATCTATTTGCATGAAATTCCAGAAAATGGCAAAACCATAGTATCAGAATGCAGAGCAGTGATCACCTGGCTTGAGTGTTGAGGGCAGGAAATATTTGATTTGGAGTTCTTCCATGGTGACTAAGGTTACTTGATCTATACAGTAATCTCAGCTTATCACACAGTATACTTAAAATAAGGATGCTTTATTTTACATAACTAATACTTTAATTTTAAAAAGGGAAATTAAACTTCATATTACCAATATGCTCAAGTTCGAAAAAAAAAACTCAAGAAAGGTTTGCAATGTTAACAATCAGGGAGACATTCTTGGCTAAAGTAAGAATACAATTTTATGATTGTAATTCCAACTACTTGTGAGTTCCAGGCCTGCTGGGGCAACTTCACGATAACCTGTCTCAAAATAAGAAGTAAAAAGGAGGCCTGGGGCTACAGCTGAGGGGTAGAGTGCTTGCTGAGTATTTACAGTGCCTTAGGCGCCATCTCCAGTGTGGGGTCGGGGAGATTGATAATGTTTATATGTGACTATGAAGGCAATTAAAGTTAAAAAGCAAGAACATCAAGAAAAAAAATCATGTAGATAAATGATGCATAGAGATAAGTAATCCATATATTCAAAATCCTTGTTCAAACTGACCAGCACACAAACACCAAGCTGTCTAAAATTAGCTAAAGAAGTCTCACGGAAGAGTCAATTCAGATGACTTAAGGTATATGAAGAGATGGTTAAAGTCAGAAGGATGCAGGATCAATGGGCGGTGACGTCCCAGTATTAGGAGAAGCTGTAGCACTTTATCCTCGGAGGACCATAAAGAAAACAACACAGACACATCCTGATGGAAGTGTTTCATGTCATGGTCCTTGGCCTAAGTAATCTAACGTCTATGAAGAATAAGGTCACATCGTATGTGTCATTTAACCTTACTAGGTCCCCACTGAGAAAGCCAAAGGAAATCAAAACAGACAGATCAACACACTGAAATGTTTATTGCTGTGCTTTGTCTAACGGCACAGAAACGAGATCACAGTGGGTGTCCATCAAGAGGCAAAGACCCAGCAAATTCTGCTACCCATCGAGCCATCAGCGAAATGAATGATTTGGAGCTACCAGTGGGTGGCTTTGTCTGCCACTTACTATGGAGTAAGACATTAAGATGTAAAACAGCCTATTTGTTTTTGATAAAACAATGTAAAATCGAGCTGCATGGACACATCTCTATTCAAAAGGCGGTATGAGCATGAAGACAAAACACAGGAAGCTGGACCAGGTTTTTAACCCTTCTCTGAAGGCAGTCATGTCGTCAGCATTGGCCACGTAGGTGCTGGTGGACACAAACAACAAGCCAACAAGACGAGCAGTGAGTTCCAACTGGAAAAGCTCGCCTCTGTCCACATATGCATTGCACCGGGACTTAACTGCCCCAGTGCACAGCTGTGGGTGTGTGTCACAATAAACAACTCAAAAGCAAGTGCTTATGAATCCAGGGTGTTTCCGGCAGCACCCGGGCATATTGCTTCACTTGACTGCACCACAGCCCCGGTTCTGAACACACGCCATGAACACCCTGCTGGCGTTGCTGCCGTTCACCGAGGAAGAACACCGCCGGAAATATCTGGCTCGGATTCTAGACAAGCGTATGCTGGGAATTTCAGAGGCTTTCCAGTGAGCTCAACTGCTCGGCTCTTTCAGACATCTCACAGTGTAGTGATGGGAAAATGCTCTCCCTAACTCCCCACTGCCATTTCTCAACATGTTAAGTATCAAAGACGCCCATAGCACATTGCTTATGTGAAAATCCTGTTATATAGTTGCTTACTTAAACTCCATTATAAAAGAAAACATCAAATGAATTTTGGCTTGAGGTAGGTCAGAATTTCTAGCAGTGTCTGAAATGGCCTAAAGATATTTCTGCCTTTTTTTTACTGGGTATTTATTTGAAGGGGTGCTCCCAGCCATTTCCCAAAACACTGGTCTAAAACCCTGTAGCTACTCAGCTTCCAAAGTTCAGCTGGGATTTAACTTGTTTTTGTTTCTAGTAAAGCCTGGAATGACGTGCATACCAAATAATTGTTTTAAAACAAATTCTGGGGGATTTATTTTCATTATTATATTTATTATCATTATTATTTGTGTACCTGTATATCTGAGGCCATGTAAAGATTTCTCGAATGAAAAGGGCCACAGCTGGGAAGTGCTTAGGAAGTCTTGAGTGAGGCTACTCGATTAATAAGCTACCCAGTATCTCCATATTAATAATCAAAAACTCATGTCTTGCTCATACAAAGTGTGAGGATCTGAGAGACTTCTCAGCAAATGTTCTTGTTGCACCAGCTAAAACTTCCATGTGGATGTCAGGGTATCTCCCTACTAATGTGTAGTCATGATTACTGCCATGGTGGGAAGGGAGGTACGTCCAGAGGTGAGGGGAGAGGGCCAGACTACCACGAATCCAGGGGTTTCTCTAGATATGGATGCCCCCTTTTGCTTTCTTTGTTTGTTTTTTATTTTATTTTGTTTTGTTTTTCAAGACAGGGTTTCTCTGTGTAGCCCTGGCTATCCTGGAACTAGTTCCTTAGACCAAGCTCACCTTGAACTTGCATATATCCACCTGTCTCTGGCTTCCAAATGCTGGCATCAAAGGTGTGTACCACTACATCTGGCCCTTTTTCTTTTTCTAAAATCAAGACACATATAAGTCTAAAGACTAAGAAGAAAGTAAGAGCATGCTGGTGAATAGAAAGGCACTGCATTCAATATATTTTGTGCATTAAATATAATATGCAATAAATATTTTGGTGCATAAACTATTCTATATTATGTCATGTATAATATATAATACATAGCCTTGGTTTTGTTACATAAAGATGTAGAATATATGCATTTATAACACTATTATAAAACAAGTATGATTTACATGGCTTTTTGTTGTTCAGTTTTTGTATTATTTAAGGATTTTCTTTCTTCTTTCTTCCCTCCCTCTTTCTTTCTTTCTTTCTTTCTTTCTTTCTTTCTTTCTTTCTTTCTTTCTTTCTTTCTTTCTAGACAGGATTACATTAAATAACCCTGGCTCGTCTTGGAATTAGAATCCTCCTACCTGAACTTCCTAAGTGCTCAAATTCAGGAAGGTGACACCAGCCCAGTGCTTATAAAGAATAAAAGTAATTTTAAATAAAATTATAAAAATGAACGTAGAAATTCAGTTACACCAACCACAGCAGTTTGGCTAGGATTGCGAAGGCTGATAAAAAATATGGGGGAGACTCTCTCCTGGAACCCTGGGGTGAAGACAAATATGTCTATTTCTGAAGCATAATCAGGCTGGCAATACCAAAAGCAACTTCAGTTCTCTTTTATCTCAGCAATCCAACATAAGAACGCATCCTTCAGGTCCGACAGATGGGAACTGATAATGTAAAGAACCATTCACTTCAACGTACCATAAGAGAGAGGCTAAAGCACTCACACCATGGATGGGTCAATCAGCTAAAGACACAGACATCGTGAGGGCATCTAAGAGATGAGAACTTTTAAATTTGTTTACACATTTTAAAAAGTTCACAGTGCGGTATGGTTGTGGGTAATGTAACAAATATTCCTATTATCTCGGGGCTAAGAGCAGCTAAGCCCTTCTGTTTTTGTAGTAGGCCTGGGGGCTCCCTGGATGCTTTGTCTTCTGCCCAAAGCATGTGAACTGGGACAGAACAGCTGGCTGGTGCCCCAATGCAATCAGATGTCTTTACTTTCCTGCCAGAAATCTCCTCTTCTGGGCTTGCTTGGGTTTCCTCACAGCATGGCAGTGCCAGGGCAGTCCCACGTCCTAACAGAAGGAAGCCGCTAATGAGCAGAAAGTGGGAGTGGCCAAATTAGTGAAGATTTGTGTGTGGAATTAGCTTAACATTACATCTGCATAGTCTGGGTACTGAAGCAATCTAAGAGCCTGCTCTAACTCAGCAAGGACAACACTTGCTGCTAGGGAGTGGGAAGGCCTGGGAGAGACCATAGGTTAGGGAGTGTGTCGTGGTCACCTCTGCATTTCAGTCTGTGCTGCATCACAGGATGCAACTTATGTAAATAGTCATGCTTTTTATATTTAAAATTCAGAAAAGAAGCATTGTAATAAAACGATGTTTTTATAGGAACTAGCTCTTCAGAGTACCTTTTGTTCTAGCTTCAGTGTTTGATTTATTATTTTTTGACATAGTGAACACAAATTACTTTAATAATCAGGAAAAGTTTAAAACCACAATTTTATACCGAAATCAAATCAGTTCTTTAAAAGGGTATTTTTCATCAGATTTGCAGTGCCCACAGCACACGTTTAAATGGCTATGTTTCCCTCTGTGGGAAATTTCATGAGGAGACTCTACATTTGACTTTCCAGATTTGCAGATGGAGTGGGAGGGATGGCTTCTGTGTAAAACTGAATTTGAGTAGTGAATTTAAATAAGATGCCATTGTTCAGGTTCTCGCAGCCCAGTCCCACCCAGATGGGAAACTGGGGCACGAGGCAGAGCAGGGAGAGCTCGACTATCACCTCATGCACATGATGTTACATTAGAAACAAACAAAACCAAGACAATGGTGCAGATCCAAATCTTCCAAGAGGAAGGTCTCAGCGAGTAAGTGCCCTCTGCGCAGGGGAAAGATGATCTCGGGCTTCTCACTCATCTCTCTGAGCCTTGCTATTTCCAGCAACATCATTCTTGTAGCTGTCAGTTATCGGAATATCAAAAAATAAATGTGTGTATCCGAAGATTTTTCTATTGCTTTCACCCATCTTCTCAGACATACCCAGAAGTCATATGCTAGAATTACGTTGACACACTCATCCCCATGGAAACAGAGCCTGGTGTCATAAACATGGCATTATGACTTCTCAGCAGGAGGATGCAGATGGAATTTTGGCACTCGATGTGTAAGGTTTATTCAAAAACACAAATGTCTTAGAGAATAACACCAAGGGTGGGAGGGAGAGGAGAGAAAAAGCATGAATTTCTTCCTATAAAATACACATTAAAAAATGTCTCCTGATGATTTGCTCACCTCTGGAACACTCAACTACAATTTTTTTTCCATTGTGCATTGCTGGGCTTGGTATGCCATGCTCTTGTCTTGGTCTTGTCTGTCCAGACTCCATTTTAGAAGGAGAAAATGAGACCAACAGAAGCAAGAGGACTTGTCCCAATCACACCCATACAGAAGCTTTACAGCTTCTGTGACCCTAAAGAAAGATGCCTTCTCCTGACTCTTAAGCCAGGTTTTTCTTTTTTCTATCTCAGTTACACTTTGACAGCATAACATGTGATCAGTTACAACACTGATTGGGCTGTCTGCTATTGCTTAGCTGTGATTTGAATGTATCCCTCAATCGTTTTGCATATTCGAAGTTTGGTCTTGAGTGGTGGTAATTGGGGGCGATAGGGGTTGGTAGCACCTTTAATAGGCAGGGTCTAGCAGGAGATAATTAGGTCACTGTGAGCATCTCCCTCAGAAGAGATTGGTAGCATAGGATAATTCTTTCAGGACCCTGGTTAGCTCCCAAGAGCCTGCACTGTCAACAATACAGCAAATTTGATGGTTGATTCTCTTGACTCCCTCACCAGCTAATCTCCAGCATTTGGTCCCATCCCCATGCTGAATTCCAATAAGAGACCCTCACTAGGAGTCAAGCAGATGGATAGCCCTGATCTTTCACTTTCAACCTCAAAAAAGGAGGAAAACAAACCTCCTCCTCCTCTTCCTCTCCTCTTCTTCCTCCTCCTTCTCCTCCTCTTCTTTTTTTTTTTTTAAAAACAAGTATTAAATTCACCTTTTCTATAGTGAGAAGAAATGGACTTTATTGAGATCTTCTCTGTACCCACCAGAACTATTTCCATAAGATAGACTTTCTCCCCCTCTCTGATAGGTTATTTTCTGCTAGCTCTACAGTGTTCCCCTTACTCGCTAGCAGAGTCAGTCCCTCACCATGTCTGCACTGTGTACAAAGCAAGCAGAGGGCACCCCCTTTTTCCAGAACACAGTCTGAAAGCTTCACATGTGTGCATCCTCTTGGCCAGGGCTTGGCCATTTACCTGGTTTCAGAGGAATCTGGTTAGTCCCATCGTCAGCTAAAAGTGGGAGAACATCTGGATAACTGTACATCTCTCTCAGAGCAATGTTTTCATAGAATCTCAACCCCTTTCTATTCGCTCCTATGCAGCTGAAGATGGGATGCACTATTTATTAATCCAGGAGTATTTAAAATTGTAATGATTCTATCAATAAAGGAGACTATTGAATCCCCCAGTGACCCTGAACAGTGAAACATGAGACCATGTCAGAAATGAGTTGGCCATTAGAGTATGTATTGGGATTTGAACAGAGACTCTTCAATACTATGGCTATAAGGATAAATAATTTTTTTTTGCAGTGTGGAGTTTAAGACAGGGTCTCTTTGTGCAGCTCTGGCTGTCCTGGAACTCACTCTGTAGATCAGGCTAGCCTAGAACTCAGAGATCCACCTACCTTTAACTCCCCAATGCTGAGATTAAAGGTGTGTGTGCTAATACTACTGCCCAGCAAATTTATTGTATTTCTTACTTGGCAATCCAAGGTTTGTAGGGTAAGGTTGGTGAAGCTGTTTGTGCCATGGGAGAGTAGTTGTTAGTGGAAAGCTCGTGCTTTTCTCTATGGGCAGCACAGCTGGGAGGGCTGCCTCCAATTCGTTCATCATTCATCTCTGTATCTTTCAGTAAAAGAAAAAAGTGGAGAAGGGAGAGCAAGGAAGGCAAGGGAGAGAGATGGTTTCCTGGATAGTTAGGTTTGGGTTCCTATGCTCCCAGGTAGCTGCTGGGAGGCAGGAAGGAGAGTCACGGGATCTCTTTACATACTTGGATTACATCCCCACTGAGACTGTCCCAGTGCTGCATGGGCTAGGTGCTTCCCTCGAGTCTCCTCCGGATCAGGAAATATTCCTTATTATTGTTATGAAGCAGCAGCTGCAGTCCACTCACTTCCAAGCCACTCTAGTATTTTCATGTCCTTAATGGAGAGTCATCTCGATCTTTGGTCCCTTGGCGGCAGGAAGGCAGACTCTCCCATGCTCACACTTGTATCATCTCAGTGCACGTTTTCACCCAGTGGCTGTGCATCTACACCAGACTTAGGCTTTCAGGAATAGAACTCATTCTTTTTTTTATCTCACAGACGCAAACAAGCCCTGTTTTCAGACACTTGGCATCATTAATCATACAAGGCAAGCAGGACCAGTGCTGTTCATTGCTTTGTCCTTGGGATTCAATGATAAGCATCTTCCAGCAGGTATTAGTTCAGATGCATGGGCATTATACCCATTGAATAAATGGAGTTCAGCTCTCTTCAACCCTAAAAGCACTGCCAGTGGTCCGCTCTCACCACGAGTGGCCTCGTCCTATGTGGAAAAAGGAAGCTGTTGGATTGTGGATCTCCTGCCTCCAAAGAATGGGTTCAAAATCACTTTTCATGATCAAAAATAGTCTTAGGCTAGAAATGCCAAGTTCATAGACCTTTTGAAAACCAACCACCTATAATTCACCTTATTAATTGTCCCCTAGTATTTTGACAAAGAGTGGCAGAGGAGCACAAAATCCTCACTGGGGATTGGCCTTTCTATCACGTCATATCCAGATATGCAGTGATAAGAACCATGCAAAATGGGGTATAAATTTAAATCCACAACAACCAAACAAATCTAACAAGAGCAACGAAATCATAAATATGGCATTTACAAGCCAGAATAACAGCAAAAACAGAAACAAGCTTATGGAGCTGGAGAGCACTTCTTAGGAGTAGTTGCTTGCAGTGGCATTTCAACTGTATTTTAATAAATAAAGCATGTCTGAAGATCTGGGAGCAAAACAGCCCCACTGGTCAGTCTGACAGACCAGGTAATGGTAACACACACCTTTAATCCCAGTAGCCACACTAGTTGCCATAGAAACCGGGCAGTGCATGCCTTTAATTACAGTGGTGCATGCCTTAAATTCCAGATCTCGGGAGGATTATAAAACAGGAGGAGACAGCTCTCAATCTCAATCTCATTCTAATATTCCTGGAGGCAGGTTCGCCATTTTGGACTGAGGTAGAGGTAAGAGCCAGTGGCTGGCTGCTTTGCTTTTCTAGTCATCAGATTGAACCCCAGTATCTGTCTCAGAGTTTTTATTAATCGTGCATCACTTGCTGTTCTTCCAAAGGAGGAAATTTGGTTATCAATACGCAAGGGCTTTTAACTCCTTGTTTAGGAATTCAGCATCTTTTTTTGTCCTCCACAGGCATCCATACTCATATGCACATTCCCCACATATACACATAATTAAAAGTAAAAATCTTTGAAAAAAAACATTCTAAATTTATCAATTTGATTTCATCAGAATTAAAACCACCCATTTACTCTTCAAAACATATATTCTTAAGACAACAAGAAGGGGCTGAAGAGGTGGCTCAGTCGGTAAAGTGATTGTTTCACTAGCACGCGGGCCTGAGATCCCAGACATCCATGTAAAAAGTCAGAAATGTTGTCTGTGCTTATAATCCCAGCTTTGGAGAGGGAGGAAGGGAAGGAGGGAGGGAGAGAGGGAGGGAGGGAGAGAAGGAGGGAGGGAGGGAGGGAGGGAGGGAGGGAGGGAGGGAGAGAGGGAGGGAAAGACAAGTGGATCCTGAAAACTGGCTAGCCTGCCAATCTAGCTGAGATGGTGAGCTCAGGTTTGGAAACTGACCCTGACTCAAATAATAAGGCTGTGAAGGAAGGAATAAAGGAAGATGTTTAAAGTCAACTTCTGGGTTCTACACACACAAACTGGCAGGCGTATACATGCACACATACCACACACACACACAAGTAAACAAGAAGATAAGAAAACATTTCATGGCTAGTAAACAAAGATATTATTAAAAATCAAAATTTAAAATGTCTCCATTTTAAAACTGGGCAACAGTTTTTTCATTTCCGGAAAGTGAAGTATATGAACTTTTTCCTGTTCCCCTTTCTGAATTTAACTAACATTCCCTGGATGTTACATACAAATAACCCTCAGGAGAAACATGAAAGATGGGGTGAGTGAGGGACCTTGACTCTGGTGGACTTCAGGGTGCTGAGTTCTCCAGCTTCGAATGTCCCTGACATGCAGAGGAAGGAGCTAGCAACTTGCAAATAACGATACAATGGCCTAAACAAAGAGCAGCAGGAGACCTCGCGGAGAACCTGAAAGAGTCCAGGAAAGGTGTGTGGTAATATTTACCCAGTTGTGATCCAAGACAGTTGAAAGGGAGGAAGGTGAACCTGGGCTCACAGTTTCAGAGGGCTTCAGTCTGCTACCCAGGAAGGACATGATGGCAGGAGGAATCTACCCATCATGATGGAAGCGTGCATCTACTGAGCATCTCATGACACATTTACGGAAGCAGAGACTGTGGCAGGAAACCGGCAGAGACTGCCTTCTAAACCTGCTCCTGTGGAGTGTGGTAGCACACTCCTTTAATCCCAGTACTCAGGAGGCAGAGGCAGGCCGATCTCTCTGAGTCTGAGGCCAGTGTGGTTTACACTGTGAGTTCTATGCCAACAAAGGCTACTCAATGAGACCTTGTCTCAACAAATAAAAACAAAGAAACAAAGCAAACCTGCTAGCGACTCCTAGGAAGGTCTGCCTCCTAAAGGCTCCAGAGCCTACAAAATAGCTCTGTAAACTGTGATTTAGTGCTCAGATCATAAGTCCATGAGGAAGATGTCAGGTTCAAACTGATAAAGGTGGAAGACACTTAAGTAATGGCTTCTCTGCTCTAGCTGAGCACCATGGGAAAAGAATGGCCCCCTATTCCCTCACATACCATCAAACACCAAGTTAGAAAATTAACTGTCATCTTCAAGGCTCCAGTACCCAACCCAAAGAGATGGCGCAGGGAGATCTGGGGCCTTCCACCCCATGGTGTTGGTGAAGCTTCTGGACTGCAGCTGAGGTGGGCAGTTACTACAGGGTAACCTCCTCTTCCCCTCTGGTGGGTGTGAAGGCAGGAAGAGGAGAGAGCTGGGGCTTTCTCTACTGCCATCTATGACATAGCATATGGAGGCCACAGGGGGAGTCTACCTCTGCTAGCAGAAACGAGAGCCCCCGACACCAAGGTTCAAAGACTGAATGGGGGGACCTTCAACTTTCACTCCCTCTTGGTAATAGCAAGGCAGGACTCCTTCCTTACCAGAGAAGCCTCAGAAAATACAACTAAAAACATTTAAAAGAATATTTTGAGTTTTACAATGTACATAAAAATGTTCAATTTGAAAAAACAAACACATTTATCTGAGGGAGATGAGGTGGGGCAAATGAAAAAAATGCTGGAGGGAGGTAGTGGTTGGTGGAGGTGATCAAAATATTTGGTATGATGTCTGAAATGTCCACAGGATCAATGAAAATATTATTACAAATTATCTTATAAGAAGGAGATTCAGAACAATATCAAACTTAATGAAAGATGACAACCAATACATGTTGACACAGAAATTTTAGATTTCTCTGACACAGTAATAAAAGAAGCTCAATGAACAATTATCAATATTATGTCAGAAGCGAAGAAATAGACACATCAGTGGAACAGAAAATATAGACAATGAAGTGGAAATTTAGGGTTGAAAAATGAAATAGCTGAAGACAATCCCAGGGATGCTGTATACAGCAGAAGGCTGGAGGAGAACGAGAAAAAGCGAAACTCGAGCAGTAGAGATTGCTTACTCTAAATAACAGAGAGAGAAGTCATCAAAAACCCTGAGCAGCATCAGGGACATGGGAGTCTATTACTGCAGATCTATTGTTTGTGTCCTTTATGTCTCAGAAGGAGGGGAAAGCACCTGGCTAACAGTGAACCCAAAGAAGTAATGGCTGGAACGTCCCCAAAGTTGCCAACAGATAGAAACCAATGAATGGAAAATGCTGAGCAAATTACAGGCAGGGAAAAAACCCCCAAGTCACACGAGCACATACCAGTATTGACCTCCAGAAACTAAGGAGAAACCCAGTCTTGAAAGCTGGAGGAAAAGCATCAGGAAAGGAACTAGGACAGTGGTGGAGCCATAGAAGTAATGGTCCAGAGAGAAGCAGCCCAGTCCATTCTAATACAGAAGGGAAAGAGCTCCCTCCCAGTCCTGAACCCAGGGTGTGTACTTTTCAGGAATAAGGGAGAAATCACGATATTCATGGATAAAAAAAACCAACGAGAATTTATTGTCTAATTTGCTTGTATAAAAATGACTTTTAAACAGAAAAGCAGGTTAAAAGTAAGAACCAATAGCCAATAGTTCAGGAGAAAGAGACAGGGCCCACTAGCCCCTCCTCTACCCATGACTAATTGTTGACAGGTCTAACCTCCTGCAGGCCCAGTGAAGGCAGCAACTGCCATGGGTGGTGGTGTCACGCCCAGGAGACAGCATTCACAGCCCTTCTCCATATCATCCGGTCCCTGCCCTCTTTCCACCCCCTCTCCCGCAATGTTCCTGGGACGGTAAGGGCGGGTGGTATAAATGAACGCTCAGCTATCGTTTATTTCCAGTACCTTGAGCAGTCAAGAGTCTCTGCATTCTACATAGTTTGCTGCAAAGAGAAGCACTGTGTCCAGGGTTGAGCATAGTATTTGTCTGTGAGCGTGATGGGGAGTGGAAATTGTCTGTAGCTGTGCACTCCCTGGTGGGCCCAGCAGGCTCCAGTGAACAGTTCCACATCCATGGTCATGTGCATGGCCTGGTTAAAGCCAGGGAGTCATAAACCAGAACAAATCACAGTAACACAAGAATGAACACGGGGAAAGGACTCGTAGGGAGGAGGGGGATTGATAGGGACAGGAGGAAGATAAGAGAGTGGGGGGTGTGAGAGTTATCAGAATGGATAAAATTGTCAAGTTTTTAATTAGAAGTAGAAATTTCAGAATATCAGCAAGGAAGTCAGAATGCGATAAGAAAAAAATATGACTGGAACAACAGATTTTCCTTTTCTTATGTATTAAAGGAATATGTGTGTGTGTGTGTGTGTGTGTGTGTGTGTGTGTGTGTGTGTGTGTTTCAAGACAGGGTTTCTCTGTAGCTTTGGAGCCTGTCCTGGAACTAGCTGTAGACCAGGCTAGCCTTGAACTCACAGAGATCCGCCTGCCTCTGCCTACTGAGTGCTGGGATTAAAGGTGTGCACCACCACTGCCCACCAAAATTATATTCTTTTGAAGCCAAAATATCATAGTCTGCTGTAGCTCAGAATATAAGCTACATGTGGAAATAGAAAGCACAAGGAAGTAAGGATTATTTCCTTATGTTGCTAAATTGTTGGCATGTAGGTTGAGGCTTGATAAGATCTATATATGGGTGTATGTGTGTATGCGCATGTGATGTGTGCATATGTACGCGTGCATGTATGTGTGCATATGTACACGTGCATGTATGTGTGCATATGTACACGTGCATGTATGTGTGTGCACATATGTGTGTATTTATGCATGTGTGTGATGCAAGACTTGGAGTAGGCATGTAAACCTGTAGCTCAAAATAACTATGAATTCAGTCTAACTGCAAATCATAAATTTATCTAAAACATGAATTTTTGTGTGATTTCTTTTTATTGTAGTTTGATTGTATGGCTCTTGATTATGGAAAATTACAGGGGATGATAATACATATTCTAGGTTAAATCTATATTTTTTGTTTTCTTCAATTTTTGTACTTGACTTTCTATACATTGCCCGATATATACACAATATATACAATATTTCCGAAATTGTCTATCCATTTGTTTATCAACATTTTAAGTGTCTCCACACTACCTCTCCCTTACGACTGCGTTAGGTTAGGGATGTCTGAACCTTCAGCTTCACTGGGCCGCACTGAGCAAAGACTTGTCTTGGACCGCACATCAAGTACACAAATATTAAAGAAAGCTGACGCAGTCCAACTCTGCTCCTCAAAGGACTTTGTATATTTTGTGGGATATCTGCAAACTAAATAGCCTGGTTGAAAAAAAAAAGTAGGCAAAGCACTTTAACTGACATTTCTCCAAAGATGCTACGCAAATGGCACACGCATTAAAAAGCTCAATGCCACATCACAGATACTAGGACGGCTTCCATCAAAAACTGACAAGCCCCAGAAACAAGTTTTGGTGAGGATGTAGAGAAGCTGGAACCCGGTTCCCTGCTCGTGGGATTGTGCAATGTTGATGCCTCTATGGAAAGTATTACATAGGTTTTTAAAACATTACAAATAGAGTTATCATATTATCCAGGAACTCTAATCCTGGGATTAACTCAAGAGAATGTATGTATGTATGTATGTATGTATGTGTTTATGTGTTTGTTATGTACTTATCTCTGTAGGAGGGGTAGTGTGGGAGTGTATGTTGAGGCTGGAGGTCAATGTCAGGTGTCTTTCTTGATCTCTCCTTTTTTTTTAGACAGTCTCTCACTGAACATGGAATGCATTGATTTCATAGACTAGCTGGTCAATGAGCTTCAGGGATGTGCCTGTCTCTGCTCTACCAATGCATGGCTGTGCCTGGCTTTCTATGTGGCTGCTGGGAATCTAAATTCAGAGCATGGTAAGCACTTAGGGCCATCAGCCCTACTCAAGAGAAATTAAACCAGGGTCTCCAATATATTCACATATCTGTGTTCATAGCAACATCACCACATAACTGAGAAGTAGAAGTGACCAAAATTCAACTGATGATGAATGAGCAGACACACAATTACACACACACACACACACACACACACACATGCGCAACACACTCTCATGCACACACACGTGCACACGCCTCCCAGCTTTAAAAAGTCAGTGAGGCACATTTAGGGTCTCTGAAGAGGGTGTAATGTACCCACCTTGCCCTCTGCAGCTCTTCCATTTGTTGGTTCCTGAGGTATATCATTGTTTGTTAAAAAGCTGTAAAGGCAAGCTGGGCAGTGGTGGCGCACGCCTTTAATCCCAGCACTCGGGAAGCAGAGGCAGGTGGCTCTCCGAGTTCGAGGCCAACCAGGTCTATAAGAGCTAGTTCCAGGACAGGCTCCAAAGCTACAGAGAAATCCTGTCTCGAAAAACCAAACCAAACCAAACCAAAATAAAAATCAAAAACAAAAAACAACAAAAAAACAAAAAACAAAACCAAAAAAAGTTGCAAAGGCAAATGTAGCACACTCCAGAGATCTTTGCGTTCCTCTAGCAAATTATCTGACTTGGGGAGGGGAGCAACTGAGTTGGGGTAACCTTCAACTACAGATTGCACCGAAGTGCAGGTATTTTGAGAACCCCAGCTGACCAGGTTCTGAAGTAGAGGCAGTCTTCTGGGATCAAACCTTTAACATGTAGGGATGTGTGATAATTTTGAGTTAGTGTCATAACTGAATTGAATTAAGGAAATCCAGTTGATGACAGATAACTGGGGATTGATTATTGAACAAAAGACCCAGCACAGGGTCTCTGAAGACATTGTCTGGGAGGTGGAATGACAAGGGTGAACTGCAGAAGCTTCAGGGGATAAGTCTCGAGCCCTGTGTAGCATCCCAGGGGAGAGGGATCAGTGGACAGGGTGAGGCCTGCTTGGATTGTGGATAGATTATGAAGGCAGGACCATGGTGATCTGTGTATGGCTTCAATGTGGCCCCGGAGAGAGAAAAGAGTCAAAATTCATCTAAGGGTTTGGAGATGTGGATCAACAATGTATTTTCCATTATTTATAGAAAGAAATGTCATCTGGGCTACTTTCTTTCTGTGACCCAAACTGGCTTCTTTTCCCTCTTGGAATGGGTAAAAGGACCAAGCACTGATTGAACAGAGGGAAAGTTTATTACTGGCCAAAGAATAGGGGGGCTGGGGTGACAGGCTCATAATTCAGCTTTTTGAGGTTGGGGAAGTTGCAGGATAAGAGAAACGAGAGGAGAGACTTTTCAGAGGAGGGACATTTCACGACTTTTGGGACAAAATCGGGTTTTTCAGCAGTTTGTGAATTAAGCAAATAGAACCTCAATGATTTGAGCTGGACCATGGATCCAGTGTCTGAAAACACATTTGCATATGTAGATGTATGTGGAACAAAACTGCTCCTGCCTCCCGTGCCACACACTTTTAGAGTTCAATCCAGACGTTTCCCCAGCTTGTTACTAAGAAATACGCAAACCCTGAAGTTATTATTATTATTATTATTTTAGTGTTTGGTGTCTTCTCTGGGACTTGGCTTTTAGTTTAGTCTGACTCTGTAGCTGAGAGTCCAGCCTGAAAGCAAAGGAAGGTATTGGATGTGGAGCACAAGGGCAGTTAATGTCCCTTGCAATCTAAAGGCCTATGGCGAAGTTACTATGAGTTCCTCAATAGAAGCAGAATACAATCTGCAGACAGAGCAGGGATGCGTGATGATGATCAGCAAGGCCTAGAGAGAGGCTCAAGACACTCAGAGGCAGTCACCTCAAGGTCACATCAGAGGCAGTCACCACAATGTCACATGTTTCCTCGTTTATACCCAATGTTGACAGAAAACATTGGAAGACTATGTGGGTACAATCACCACAAGGTCTGACTTTTAGCCAGATTTTGTTTGTGTCTATCCCATGGACATACAAATCATATTTTATACAATTGTACAAATCATATATTATGTAATTATGCAAATCATCTTCTATAACAGTTCTGAAAGTTCCCTTTATCTACTCTATGTTTTGAGCTATAGATAGCTAATTCTTTTCAAGTAATTAACACCCTGAGAAATACCTCAAGTTCTTCATGTGCCCAGAATGCCCCATCCCATCCACCATTCTGCCCTCCTGAGCCTTGATCTCAATAGGTCTTCAATTTCAGGTGACCACATAAAACTTACTGTTCTATCCCAGGACTACTGGCTAGATGCAACGTAATGGCAGCTAAATTCCACCAGTCTTCATTGTCTTCATGCCCCAGCACAGCCAAAGTCTATATTTTCACTCTCCTGAAGACTTTAGTCATGAAGCAATCTATCATGGCTTACTTTATTGAGTGAAATCCTTAGCCAAACTAAGTTAATTTAAGGGGAAAAAAACGTTTATTAAGAGCTGCGGATAGATGTCAGAATCAATCAGAGTTTCAACTTGACCAGACAATAGGATTCCAAGATATTTGGTCAAACATTATTCTGGATGTTTCTGTGAAGGTCTTTTTCTAAGATTAATGTTTAAACAAGTAGACTAAATAAAGAAGATTGGCCTCTGTAATGCGAGTTAAAGTCCCATCAGCTAAATAAAAAAAGATTTCTTTACCCAGGAAGAATTCACGCGGCCTGGATGTCCTCTAATTGGGTCACCAGCTCTCCCTGTTTGGACTTGAACTGACCTTTATCTCTTTTCTAATTACACTCTGCAGCTCTCGGGACTCGCAGAGCCTCCACAATCACGTGAGCTATTTCCTTATAAAAAGCCTTGATCTATCTTCTTTCCAAATGACTTTCTTCCTCTGGAGAACCCTAACTAATGGGAGTCGAGGCAGATCTTCCCGTAATTCTGAAAATTAAACTGTAGCACTAGGCAACCGAGGAAGTACTGCCCTCCTGCCACAGGGTGGAAGTTATCAATCACCACAGCCACCATTTTTGCAATACTGGAAAGTATACCAGAATGGGTTTAGCCAGTCCGGGATTGCCGGGTGGTTTCAGCAAGACAGTGTGACCACAGAGGCAAACGGAATGAAGTTTTTAAGAGACCAAGCCTTGAGGTCCTCAGACACCACAAATGTCCAATACAACTACTTATAGTTACAACAAGAATATGAATATATGCCATCAAAAATATCCAAACCAAAACTTGTACCTTCTGCCCTACTCAAATCTCACCAGTTTCCCCATAGTTGAATATCTTCCAATTTTAGTCTGTGTTGTAGATTATTATTTTAAGGTATGTTATTTTTGTTTATGCTCTGGGATATTTGCTCAATGATGCAAAGATGTGTTTGATTGAATAAAATTTACCTGTGGTCAGGTGGCTACAGCAGCAACGAGCTGACCGGAAGTTGTAGGGAGGAGCCAGGTGGAGAGGGTTTTTAAGGAAGGGCGAGGAGAAGCATTAGGAGGTGAGCTAGGTGAGCGCTTGGCTTGCTCTTCAGCCTCTCTGGGGAGCAGAATTCTACCTTAACCTTTGAATCTTGAGTTCTTTAAAGGGACAGAGATTTAGATAAATTCCTTTTGTACCTTTGAAAGAGTCGGTGCCTGAGGGAACAGAATTTCCTCAGGCTGCTCCCCAACCCTGGTAGTGCAGTTGCTGCCTAGGATAGCAGTAGCTTAAAAGGCAGCAATAATGAAGAAAGAAGACAACACTTCTACACCATTTCCCGTTCTTCTGTAGATACCTGTGCAGACTAGCATGCATGCTTTTCTTCTAGGTGGTGGCTGTGCATAAGGGTGACCTGCAGGGTGGGTGGGAGTGCCGATTTGATTTCAGTCCCTCTCTCTAGGTCCCCTGGTACATTTTCACTGGCTGAGATGACATGGACAACTGTTGATGTGGCCCATAGAGGCTAGCCTCATAGCACAGAGGACAGGGTACAAGCAGACCTGGGGAGGCCAGAGAAAGCTGTCCACCCAAGAGACGCTGGGAGGCAAGTGGCAACTTGTGGGTGATTGTGAAGAATAGCAACATGTCGGATTGTTCTTGTGGTCAGTCACTCCGCTCTGTATGATGCAGGAGCATACATGAAGCAGACATGTCGGCATCATTACTTTATGGCTGTCCCATGGGTACAGGAAAGAGACCCATGACCAGGGACTTGCAGATACTTCTCTCCCTGCCCTTGCTCAGTGCTGAGCATCCCTTAGCTCTAAGCCAGCTCACAAGGCCACCCCTCCGTCTCAAGTTCATTTAGTTCCCTGGAGGACGCATGGGAAGGCCCAACAGTGCTGTGGCAGGGCTTGCTGATCTCTCATTACTCTCTGCCATTTTCAGTGTGGGAACACAAACTCACTTTCTTTCCTGGCTCAGACGACAGGAATAAAACACACAGGGACCAGCGTGGACACACTGGGCAATCTAAAGTTTGCCAATCCCCAGCAGTCCTTTTGCTATGTTCTGGATGAGCGTTTCCCAACAGGTCCACATCTAAAAGGTTTGCCCCCAGGGTGTTACAGTTGGAGATGGTGGGACCCTTAAGGAGTGGGACCTATGAGATCCCATGCCTAAAGTCTCAGTCTCTCTACTTCCTGAACTGTACTCTCTGCACTTTGTTGTACTACATGTTCTGGCTATGGCGTGATGCTCTCTCCAGAAAGGCCGTCCACGGCTTCTGATCCTGGATTGGAGCCTTCCGTGTCACAAGCAACACAAACCATTTCTCTTTATTAGTTGTCTTAGGTATTTCGTTGTAGGGATGTGAAACTAATGCCCATTTCACGCTCTGTTTGGCTTGCCTCGTGCACTTGTGTCTGTGTAGACAGGTGACCCCGACCCCCTGTTCTTGTTCATTTGTTATTAATATTTGGAGATGAGCGTCAACGAAAGCTCTTTACTCCTCCCGACGAACTAAGGCACCACCTTCATCAAATGACCCCAGCAGCTGGAGATTCTTTCTAATCTACTTGTCTGGGATGGTATGCACTCTGCCATGGATATTTGGATAACTGTACCTCATAGCTGCTGTGCAAAAATTCCTGTGTCGTATCTTCAAAGAGGCGCTGTGGCCAGCTACGGATCTGAGGTGATAACCTTGAGACTTTAGCAACTTTTCCTCAAGGACCTGAAGAAGGATTGACTTCTGCTGGGTCCTGGGTAAACACTGGATGATGTTGACAGCCAAGCTGACTCAAGGCTTTTCAGAGGTATGAGATAGGACTAAAAGAAACTAGGGCTGTGTCCTTGCCCAGGGCAGACTCAGCAAGGTCTGGACTGGGACTGGGGCTGAGTGGCCTAGAGCTTGGGACCAGGGCCTCATAGGAGTTAAGGCTTCCTGGGAGCTTTGACTCTTCCCCCTGAAGAGACTAGAGTCGTCAGGCCTAAGGCTGTTGAGTGCTTGCCTTGGGATGCCCTTGAGGTATCTTGTGTTCCCTTTGTGCAATGACATTGCTTGATTGGCTTCTTGTTGCCTTTGCTTCATTGTTTGGCTGTTGTTGCTGGCACTGTGCCATTTTTCCTTTCATTTTTCTTATAAATAAGAATTTGCATTTTTAAATAAACTTGTTTGCTTGAGCCACTAGCTGTGTGAGACTTCCTGATTCCAAACTTTTAATCTTTTTATTTTCTCGTCCCCTGGTCATCCCCCTTAGGACTCGGACATTGGAGAATGACCTGCTGGTCCAGGTCAGGACATGGTCAGTACTACTGAGCTATTTCCTGTACTTATGAAAAGAATTCTCACATAGCTGTTCCGTATATTTCTTAAGACAAGCCTCTCTGTCAACACAAATAATTCCAATCAGACCAAATTAGACCAAATAAAAGATGCTCACATTTAATGCTATCCTCCGGGGTGACCAGGAAAAGCATGGGGGGAGGTGAGGAGACCACGCGAAACCCAGAGACCATGTGTTCTTTTTCTGGGCAGCAGCCTAAATAATCTGTGGGAGTGGTCCTGACCCTCCCTGGGGAGGGGGTCACTGCTTGGCTGGCTTTTCTGGAGGTGGAGTCTGGACCAAGGCAACTGCCAGGGGAGGGGGCTTGAAATGGAGCTTCCTGCTCCATCGGGCTCCAAGGATGAATGCCAGGGGCAGAGATCTCACTTCTGACCAAACAAGAGCCATCACTCCTATGGACTTCCAGTGTCTGTGGTTGTCTGTGCAAGATAAAGTCAACTGGTATTTCAGCTAAATTGGGAAGTGGTCGCAAAGCCCACTCCAGCTGAGAGCAATTGGCAATTAACACCTACTTGGGAAGGAGGAGAAAGTTTTCTTTGGGAGTTTGGCCCCTGCTAGGTTGTGCTAATTGGACTCAATGTGTTATTTTTTTTTTTAAGTGTAAGGTGACAGGAAGCTGGGAAGAAATATGGGGGAGGAGGGGAAGATGAGGGTTGAAAATGATCCAAATACATTGTATACATGTATCAAAATAAATGAGTAAGCCATTTTCCAAGATCAAGGATTAAGAGACTTATTCCCAGATTCCACAGTCTACTGATGATTTCCATTAAATCACCACCGAGAACTGTCTCAGTCAGTTCCAGTCGTCAGGAGGTAATAGCAAGAATTGGCAAGTGGGATTGTGTGAAATTAAAAAACTTCCATACAGCAAGAGAAACAATTATCAGACGAAGAGGCAGCACATACCGCAGAGAGGCAGCATGCTAATCCGACAGACGATTGATACCAGAATACATAAAGGACTCAAAAATTAGACACCTACAGAAAAAGAAAGATTCTAATCAATAAATGAGCAAATGAACTGACTTGCCAATTTGCAAAAGAAAAAGTACAAATTATCAATAAACACATAAAATATTGTTCAGCATCCTTTCCATTAGGGAAATACGGATGAAAACAGAAAATTTAGTGAAGATGTTTAGAGAAAGGAAGCCTTCATTGTTGACGGGAATGCAAGTGAATGCATCCAGGGCAAAAGTCAGTATGGAGGTTCCTCAAAAGCCTGAAATTAGGACCATCGTGTGGTCCAGTCACATTCCTGGGTAGTACAGGGACACCTGCCCAACAATGCTCACGTGGCTCCTCGGTCACCTGGAGATGTTTCCAGCCTAGGCAGCCATCATCAGACAGATGCAGGAGACACAGAGCTCTATTCTGTCATAAAGAGGAATGGGATTATGCCATCGTAGGAAAATGGGTGGAGGTGGAGCTTAGGTTTTGAAATAAGCCAGACTCGGGAAACATAAGTACTGCATTTTCTCTTCTCATAACTGCAGTCTAAGTTGAGAAAAACATGATAGCAAAAGGGAGATTTTTAGGGGAGCAGAAGGGGTTGAGGGGGTACAATAAAAGTATTGGAGAGCAGACAGGGTCAAAGTATATCATATGCAATATGAAAATGTCACAATGAAATGCAAGTTTCGTGCAACTAATATGTGTTAATAAAAGATGTAAAAAGAAAAAAGTATGATGGGTAAACTCGTGTGTGTGTGTGTGTGTGTGTGTGTGTGTTTGTGTGTGTTTGTGCACACTTGTATATATGGGCATGTGTGTGTGCATATGTGTAACTGGAGACAAGACATCAATTGTCATTCTTCCTGGGCATGTCTATGAGGGATTGTCTTGATTTTTAATTGATATAGGCGGGCCCAGCCCACTGTGGGTAGCACCATTCCCTAGGCTGGTGGTCCAGGCTGTGTGAGAAAGCTAGTCATGAATGAACCACGGAGTGAGTCGGTAAGCATCATTCCTCCATGTTTCTGTTCAACCTCTTGCCCTGACTTCTCTGAATTGTGAGCTGTAACCTATAATGTGAAATAAGCCCTGTCCTCCCCTACGTTACTCTGGTCGGAGTGTTTTATCATAGCGGCAGGATGAAACTAAGACGCAGGAAAAGCAGTGTGCCAAAGATTCGGCTCTATTCCTACGCCATCAACGATGCTGGGAGTCAGTTGACAGCAAACCTGAAGGAAAGCTGACATAGCACTTGTGACAGATACTGTGTCTGTAAGTTAGGTCAGGTAGGCTCAAATAGGTCCCTGTCTGTAGTCCTTAGAGTTTCTGGATGTGTGGAAGACTTGGCTGTGGGTTCTTGGCTGTGGAAGGTCTTAGCGGGAAACAAGCGGTTAGTTAGCTTCTGTAGTTTCCCCCCTCCTTACTCTCACAGAGTAGGAGGATGAGACCAGTCCCCTCGTGGCTCTCTACTTTCCTCCATGACGGCTTTTCCTGTCTTTCCCATCTGCCCCTGGACTTCTGGTAGCATAGTAGCTCAGCTCTGACCTCCCACTATGGCTCAGCTCAGCAGCCACAGGGACCATCTGAGAGATCTCAGAGAGACTCAAATTCAGAACAAGAAAGAGACCCTCCACCAAGGCTCTCCCACAGAAAATGTTCTCCTCAGTAGCTCCGGCTCAATTACTGGTTTGTACTAATGTAGAAGCTTTATCCCCAAGGCCTCTTCTCGGACATGGCTTCATTTCTCTCTGAAACAGCCATGGGGCATTTCACATTCGCTTCTTCAGTTTTCTGGTTTTCATTCTATTTCATAATAAAGGGGTGAAATAATACACATACAACTTGAACAGGGTGCTAACTCTGTTTGGGAAAGGATCCCAAAGGCTATGAGGCTTGACTGAACAGAGATGCTAGGAGAGTCCAGCAGGGTTTTCACTGCGCTAGGAGCCTGGCGGAGGGAGGGGTGGAAATACGCGGTGGTCGGGGTTATCGGTACCTGCCTCCCACGGGCGTTGTCAGCCGGTGTGGGATCAGTCAGTGTGGGTTATCCGTACCCGCCTCCCACCAGCGTCGTCAGTTGATGTGGGTTATCTGTACCTACTCCTACCAGCGTCATCCGTCGGTGTGGGTTATTCGTACCTGCCTTCCACCAGCATCATCTGCTTGGAGGAAGGGATTCCCCTCCCTGCTTTGCTTAAGGAGTCTTTAGGGTTAGGAACACCCACTGGCAGGGCTGATAGAAAGGTCAGTAGCATCGCTGGATGCAGAAGCCTTGTCTCTAAGCTCTTTAATGTCACCAGCATCCTCACTTTCCTGCCTTCTGCTTCTCCACCTCCATCCACCTGTACCTGGGCTCCACTTGTCAGCACTCCCACCCCCAAATCCAACAGTGCTGGGGAGAGAATGAAAAAGGGGAGTCAGACGGAAGCAAAAACCTTCCCCAGAGGACAACAAGGTATGCAAATAGAGGAAGGGTTCTGTGAAGTCATGGTTTGTTCTCTTGGCTGCCTCAGTGCCTGACACCTGTCAGCTGTAGCCCAAGGGTCTCTCTCTAAAACATCATTTGGTGATTTCTTCTTGGGTTTCTCTGCAGTCATTTTTTTGCTCTGCTTGTGGGGAAGTTTCTGACCTCCCTACAACTTCCCCCAGTCTCTGCGGGCCTTCAGTCCCTTACCCTCTCATTTCCGGTGCCTCCACAGGCAGCAGTGGGTGTGGGTGGGACCTGTGAAAGGGGTGGGGGAGAGGGTGGCTTTCCTGCGGTCTTGGCAGCTCTGAACTCCAGCAGGAAGCTCTGGGCTCCCAGAAACAGCATCTTCAGAGCCAGAAGATGAGGGAGGTGGTACTCTACCCCCAGAAGCTCCACGCCATGGGGTCAGCACTGACCCCAAGGTGTGCATTGCTCATTTCTGCAGCCCAGACCCCACCGCTGTATGGTTGCATCCACATTCTTCGGGGAGTTTTCCTCTCTGCCAGCACCTGCCATCTGGGAGAAGTGGCTTCCTCTGGGGGAGAAAAAAAAAACTAAAGGGGACACTGTCTTCTCCCAGCCCCCACTGGTTGCTGAGGACAGCAGATCATGAATGGGAATATCAGTGGAGGCCACACAAATGGGAGATGCCTGGAATCCTGTTCCAGTGGGCGCTGGGCCTCTCAGAAGATGCTTTTGCTAAGAAGCGTTGCCTCCTTATTTAGGACCACAAGATAGCTAAAAGCAAGATGTAAAAGCAGACAACTGCATTTTGTGCTTCTTCCCTGGCAGAATTCCTTAGTTGGAACTTCTGTTGCTGTGATAAAACACCATGACAAACAAACAAACAAAAACTAAATGACTTAGAAAGGAAAGAGTTTGTTTCATCTTACAGCTTGTAGACCATCATGAAGGGCAGTCAGGACAGGAACCCAAGGCAGAAGCTGATGCAGAGACCATGGGGGAGTGCTGCTCACTTGCCTGCTCCCCATGGCTTGCTCAATTTGCTTTCTCACAGCACCCAGGACCACCTGACCAGGGGCAGCACCCCACACACTGAGCTGCACCCTCCTACACCAATCGTTAATCAAGAAAATGCTCCAACTCCAATGCAAATTACTAGGATCTTAGCACTCAAGAGTTCCAAGAAGTACTTGACAACCACCAGCCTGCATTGAAATGCTCATAGTTTTGGAATTCCATAACCCTGGGTCATGTTAGTAGAACGAAAATAACAGCAACACTGGGGTCTCGTTGTCCAGGCCAGAAGCGTTGCTTGAAAAGTCCTCACTCAGAGCAAGGCCTTTCTTCACAGGTGTGCACGATTCTCCCTCTACTTCCCCCTCCTAGACACTCAGAGAGCAGGTCACACGGTGGAGTATGCAACCCAGTTAACAACGGCCTTGTTACACGTCAAGCAGAGGACAATGGAGAACGCGGTGGCACAAGGAAGAGAGAGATTCTGTGGCCAGCTCTCCCTTCTGCACCCTGAGTCCCTTGGGATATTTGCTGGGCAGTCTGTATCTACATAGCATCATGCTCTGTTCCTGGTACCCTTGTGTTCCTTCCCAATCAATCAGCCTCCCGTTGCCCTGGAGATTTTCAAGCTGTCTAATTTCTTTTCAGGTTTCACTGCAGTTCAAAAGTTTAATAATTGACTTTAGGGGAACAAAATCAGAGATGGGGGAAGCTACTGGAAGAAGTCAGATCTTTCTCATCTCCCACATGCAGGGAGAGTGCTCACCCTCGGACCTTTGTTAGGGCTTTTGTTCCGTTTATGCTATCTACATAACAAGCTAAGCAGTTTTCAAATGTGTTGGGGCTCTATTCTTTTGGGAATCACCTGAGCTATTAGCTTGGATTGGGGTCTTTGGGGCGTAAAAGGGCCATGTTTTGTTTTAAAGTATCAACATTAAGGCTTTTTAATAAAAAGTTGGAGAAGACTTTCGTTGAAGAGAGATTTCAAAAATATTTTTTTCAGTGAAGTAACTTAGAATTCTGAACATTTACATATGAAATTTCAGCTGCAGCATATCTGGATATAAATAATACAGTGAAAATTTCATGTCGTTAAGCATCACAGGAGTCCGACAATTTCTGCAAGGATTTGCATTTAATTCTGTTTTTTTTAATGTGTTAACTAAAAATAAAGTAATTTCAGGCATATGAAGTAACCAAGACAGTAAGGAAATTTGCAATGGAAAATGTTCCGTTTAATTCAGTGCCTGCATCTTGAAAAATCCCTGAGATTAATTTATAGGAAAAGGTCACTTGGGGTGCAGGAGGGAACAGGCTCCTGGGAGTTTGGTTTGACTTTCAGATACACCCCATTCTACCGTTTGGGCCCATGTAGATCCAGCTCTCCTTTGTAGAGACAATGTTAGAGAAACACTCCTGCAGCTGGAGATACCAGAGGTATGGAGACAGGAAGTGGAAGGACAGGGCAGGCGGAAGGCAGGGAGACACTGTACCCTTTGCGCCCGCTTTCCCCCAGCAGCCACTAGGGCCCCGTCTGTCTTTTGGTTGGAGCACCTGAGCAGGCATCCAACTGAAAGTCTTTTATGATTGTTTTGGTCTGCTAAGCTACTGTTACATGGCAGTGTTAGCTTAAACAATGAACACATGCTTTCTTCCAGCTCTGGAGGCTACAGAGTTGGTCCAAGTGCCGGGAGGTTTGGTGTCTGTAGAGTGTCTTCCCAGCTCAGAGATGGTGATTCTTCACTGTGTCCTCAAGGGAGGAAAGGGCAGCTGGCATTTTGGCATCTTTAAAAGTGCCCCATACTGACCAAGAACAGGTGTGGTGTGCACAACCAAAATCCCAGCCCTTGGGAATCTTCCATCAATGATTTCCAACCAGACATTGGCCATCTTTCCCTTTGAGTCTCAAAAATTTTTTTCTCTCTCCAGGATCCAGTCTAATAAAAGGATGGAACTAGAAAAGATCATATTGAAGGAGGTAGCCCAGACACAGAAAGGCAAACATTGCATTTTCTTTCTCACCAGAGACTCCTAACTCCGAATCTTCAGATGTGAGTACATATCCTGGAGTAACCTCAGAAACCAAGAAAGTAAAGGGACCATTGCCAGGGTAGCGGAGGGAGGTGATAGAAAAGGGAATAACAGCATTCAAGGAATCCAGCTGGGGAGATGGCAAAGTGGGGGACTCTGTAGGGAGGAGAGAGAGATAAATACAGAAGGGGGAAGGAGGAGGGTAAAATAAAACGATGTCTGAAAAAGTCATAAGTGATTATATTCACTAATTATCTAAAATCTATAACACACATAATTCTATATAGAAGTGTACATAGATAGTTTACTGAAGTTTTCTCATCTGGACTGACAATACTTCCTCCAAGATCCAAGTGCCACCTAATCAAATCCCTGACACCAGGCATGAAAAGCTCTTTTTTGAGTTGTCGGTCAAGGTTATCCAAGAAACTCCCAAACACACAGCTTATTGCTATTGTCTCTAGGGGTCCCAGAGGTGGAGGGTAAGTTCTTATTGCCAAAGACACCATGCACCTCATCCACAGAAGACCTGAGTTGGAACTGACCTGAATGTCTTTTCTCTGAGAACTAGCTTTTCATGTTACCAGCAAGCGCCATGCAGTCAAAGAAACCAACAGTCTAATCCAGCTGTGACGCCTATGAACCGCACCAACAACCAGCATGACGCAACAACCCTAATGGTTCAGTGTTGCAATGAGGTTAGCTTAGACCCAAAATAATCACACAGAAACTATATTAATTAAAACACTGCTTTTAGTGTTTAGTGGCTCATTAGCTCCAGCTTCTTATTGGCTAGCTCTGAATTAGAACCATTTCTCTTAATCTGTATATCACCACGAGGTCATGGCCTACCAGCAAAGTTTTGGCATGTGTAACTCTGGTGGTGGCTCCATAGCTTCTCTCTAACTCTGCCTTCAGCTCCTCCCAGGCCAAGCCAGTTTTCTTTATTCATTAACCAATAAAAGCAACACAGAGACAGAAGGACCTCCCACACCAGTTCAGTAGTGACACATGTGCCTTGTTGGTAATCAACAGCTCTTTAGTTGGATTTAAGATCCTCTCAATAAGAGGGAAACCAGGCCTGGTACTGAAAGCATTGCCCACTTCCCAGGGCTAGTAAAGGCATGAATCTTGGAAGAGAACCTACAAATGGCACTTTATTAAACCAGAACAAACCCCAATTACATTCTAAATGTTTGTTCTTTATTAAACCAGAACAAACCCTAATCACATTCTAAATGTTTGTTCTTCTGCCCACAGAGGAGTGGAGTTCTCACCCTTCACCAAGAACTTCTCTTTGCAATGGAGACCATTACAGAAAGCCACAACCCACCAAATACAGAGTTGTGGGACCCAGTCCTAATAGATACATCTACAAAACAGCTCTGAATCCCAGGCTCAGAAAGCCTGCAGAAGAGGGGGCTAGAAGATTGTAAGAGCCAGAGGATCAGAGAGTTTACAATGAGATAGTAAGCAAGGTCAGAAGCGACATGCAGAAAGCCTCACTAAGATGACCGCCCAGTCACGAGCTGAACAAGGACAACAGTAGACATGTGAAGTGGATGGGGAGATCTATGAGGCCTCAACTCTAGACAAAGAACCATAGGCAACTAAGGAATGCTGAGAATGAGTAGGAGAAATAGCCTTCTTGAGGTAAGGGAAATATAATGTAATTATATTACAGTCTCAAAAATACAAGAAATATGAGGCGGGGACTTTGTACATGACATTGGCCATTGATCTTAGCATATTGTTTTGAGATGTGATTTCACCTCAGAGACTGGGAATTCCTCCAAAGACACTGTGTCTGTTTATCTCTTCAAATTTCAGACTGAATGCAGGTCAGGAGCCCCTGATCACTGATGCACGGAGGAAAAAGGTGAGATGCAGATCACATGTCTTCCAGAGCGGGAGGCCTTTCCCTCCTCCATGGACATATGAGACTGTGGACAGAGTGTGGGAGATTCAGGTTGGACAACAGGTGGAATCAGTGACCAGAGATGACTAGTAGAAGGAAGAAGCAAATCCAAAGGCAGAAGGAACTTCAGGTACTCAAGCATTTGCTGGGAAGCTCAGCTCCAAGGCCGGACCAACTGGAGCTCAGTGATGTGTGTTGCTGATTTTAGGACTGAGGTATGCAATCTTGCAGATGCAGGGAATGCGGCCACCCATGGCTCCCCCTGAGGAATTTCCCTCTGCCCCAGGAAGCCACCTCATCTAAGTTGACATCTCTTCCCAAGGACTGTCTCTATCCAGTGATTTACCAGTGAGGTGAAAATAGTCTGGACTCATTGTTTCTAGGTTGGGCAACTGATGCCCTGCCCCACCATCAGAAGATGGCTCAACCACAGCTCTTTTCTGTCTTTTCTTCTATCAGCAATAAAGTTTAGATTTGCTCTCTGCCAATTCCCAACACCTCTCTCAAACAGTTATGGGTTCCTACATTGCTCTCTCAGTTCGTGGAATCCATGTCTCTATCCCAGAGTCTGTCTCCAGAGAGCTGAGACAGGATGAGGAATGCTCCATGTGTATGGATCTAACCCAATGTTTTTTCTAAGCAGGAAAATTCTTCTTACACCCAGCTACCACAATGGACTCCACAGTTGTTCTGAATTCTTTGTCATCGGCCTCAAGCTCACTCACCAGTGGCCTTCTACTCTTCATTTATGACTTGAGTCATGTTTTGGAAGGTGACAGCAATTTCTAAGGTGCATTTATATATTCGAGTGTCACCTTATTGAGAGCTTTAAACACATATCCTGCTTTGAGCTGGGCGTCGAAAACCCACATGCTAGCTCCCTCTCTAGCTGACATGTATCTCGCTATACAGACCAGACAGTCCGTTCTAAGAAGTATTAATATGGTGTGGGTGAAGCAGGCACAAGGGGTGCGTGTGTGCAGACCAGACAACAGCTCTGTGGTCTCAGTTCTGTCCTTCCACTTTGAGTCAGTGCCACGGAGCAAACTCAGGTTACCAGGCCTCTTATCCTGAGCCTCTTGTTTGCCCTTAGCTGACTTAAAAGACCATTTAAGAACCATTAAGGAGACTCAGCAGATAGAAACACTTGGCCTCCAGTGGAGACACCCTGGGTTCTAGAGTGGAGGGAAAGAATCAGCTCCCCAAAGCAGTCCCCTAACTTCCACGCATGTGCCATGCTACACGCTTGCCTGCCCTTGCAGCCTCACCACCAACACACAAACAATCATTTTTTAAAAAATGTAACTGAAAAAGAATGTTCAAACTCTGAGTACTTCCGTGATGATGCACGTGTGTAATTCCAGCACTCAGCAGCCGGGTGCAGGGATGTCTCCAACTCAAGGCCAGCCTGAGATACATAGTGAGACCTTGTGTAAAAGCAAAACAACTTTTAAGAAATATCAGAACTTTGAGAGAAAAATGACCGACAAGAGTGAAGAAGATAAAAGTTTGTTTACTTCAGATAAGCGAGAGGCTGTGATTTGGCAGAGGTGGGTAAAGTATGATGGAGAATTTTTTAATTAATTAATTCTATTTTGCACGTATGGGTGTTTTGTCTGTCTGTCTGTATATTATGTGTGCTCCTGGTGCCCAGGGAGTTTAGATGAAGGTGTTGGTTCCCTTGGAACTGGAGTTAAGGATGGTTGTGAGCCACCAAGTGGGAGCTGGAGAGCCAATCCAGGGCCCCTGCAGGCACAGGACTCTTAATTGCTGACCCATCTCCCAGCACCAGTGCTGAGATTTCTGTCTCATGGCCCAGTGTTACAGTTGCTTATCTGAGACAGTGAAGGCTGAGATGGTCAGGCACACAGTACTGTGGCGTTTGCCTGAACGATTCCTTCTTGGTAACTCGCCACCTTGATTGGATGAAGTGGGTGGCTGGAAGGCAGACAAACCCATGGGAAGGTTTGTTGGACACTGAGGCCTTCCTACCTTTCTTCCAGGTTTTGAACTTACTGCCCATCTTTGCTCTCCAGTCTATCCGGGAACATTGCCTCTCAGTCCCGTCAGGAGAGTTTCTCTTGAGTGGCGTCTTCCCCTTCCCTGTCTCTCCACCACACACTCCTCTCCACACTGTAGAACTTTCTCCAGGCTCCTCAATTTGATGAAACTGGTTTCTAAAGTTTATGAATTCACTTGTAGGGCAGACATTGCAATCAAGTCAAGAGTGGCTGTTAGAAGCCCTGTCTCCTAGGCGACCGCATGATACGATGCCAAGCCTTATGTCACAGGGGCAGCATCAGAGCGCCTCAGACGACTCACCCTGCAGAACAGTCACCACTCTGCCAAGTCCTCTGTGGATTAGCGGTGGATCGCAACTCACCTGGACAACTAATTCAGCATAAGATTTTAGCAAAAGGCAACACTCTTTAGTTCTGGTAGAGTCATACCGATATTTAAGAGTGCTTAGAAATCGGAGTGGGTTAGGATATCTATCCTCCCCTTTTTATTTAACATAGGAACATTTCTTTGCCAAAGTCTGTTTCTAAAATTTCATCACTTTCTGGGAAAAGAAATAAACGATGCACAGAGAAGAAGCGTGTAGATATTGTTGCTATCTGATTCATCTGAAGCTGTGGTACCTAGCTGAGCATGCTCAGTGTGATGATACGAAATTAAACCCTACCGTGCTCCTCCAGCATGGTACCAATTCGGGAACTCACAGGGGTGGCTTAGATACATTCCAATAATCTCCAACTATGGGAATGCTTGTTTCATGCTATTTTATCACCACCTTCTAAGGATGGAAGCCGGCCAAGACTGCGCTGGTAGCAGGCAGGGAATAAGGACTCCGAGAGTGAATTTAGCAGTGCTTGGTTCCATGGCTGACCGTCTTTCCTCACCAGTTTCCATCCCCTTACCTTGGGAACTTTATTTGCCCTTGAGTTTACGTACGCGGTTGCTGTATAAAATGCTTCTGCCTGGGTTCAGAGCTCCTAGTCAGATGCCCATCACTTTCATTATCTAACTGAACGGGAGTGAGGGAAAAGGTTATAATGCATTTTAAATAAAGACCCTGGAAGGATTTCATGTAAAATTCCATAGTAAGTCAGTCAGCAGCTTTAAAAATAGTTCAGAAATTATATACACACATACACATAAATATACATATATATGTATATACACATACACGCTTATATAAATGTATACATGTATGTGTGTGTGTGTGTGTATATATAAAGATAGTGTTACTCTCCATCCTAAGACTCCCCAGCTGGCTTCCCATTCCACACTGAATGCATTTTGGTCTTACACCACGCCCCAGGACCCTAGGCTGGCCCAGGGCTCCGTCTCACTCCACTGTTCCTATCACCCCATCATCATTTCATTACTAGTTCGCTGTTGTTCATTGTCTCTTCTACCAGAATGTTAACTCCACGACTGGATGTGTCTTGTCTTACCCACTCCTTGTGCTGGATTCTAGGTCTAGTACCACTGTGCTCACTAATAATTGCAAAGCAAGTCTTGTCAAGTGGGAAGACTATTCTTTGTAAAAACAGGGTGAAGAGGAGGGGAACCTGGACCAGAGAACAACCCTGGGGGCAGCTCTCCTAGTCCCTTTGCTTCTGCTTTTCACCCCTGCTGGAGCCGTGTCTGAGGGTTGGGATGCTGTGATTGCTCTGAGCAGGGGGCTTGGAGGAGAGCGCTCAGTGGCCAGCTCTAGCAGCTGTGCTGAACTGCAGGACTCTCCTTGGGTCATGGACTTGTGAAGCAATGGATGAATCTGGGTGCAGTGTTAGCAGAATCAGGAAGACCTCTCTCTACCCACTGCTCCTGTGTGTAGTTGTCCTGGCTGGTGGTGGGGCTGCCGGCGCCCCATGCTCAGGTGCAATGCCAGGCAGCCCCCCAGTCCCACCGCAGATAGGAGGAGCAGATAGAGACTCATGGGAGGACGAGAGCCTGGACTGACTGCTCACTCTACAGCCCCTCTAATTGAATGAACCTTGTGTTAATTGAAGCACTTCTTCAAGGCTGCTTTTAACTCTCTTGCCCCCCTGTTTGCCTTTGTTGGGGCGAGTTTTCCAATTCAGCTGAGAAACCTGCTGTTCACATTGCTGAAACCATATTTTTTTTTTCTTTTCACAGGCAATTGAGCGGAAATAACGGTGCTGCAGCCTTCCTCCTCTTTGATGCTACGGGGAGATTTATCGGCTTCAAAACTCTTTTCCCGCATTTCTTATCCCTTTTCCTCAGAGTTTTACGGACTACATCGGGAAGCTGATTTAAAATCCTTGGCTCAAACCGAAAGAGTTGTCCTCGTATGAGAATTTCTCCTCCCATTGAATACCTCTTTGCTCAGGTTCCAACATATGCGAACACAGTTACTGGGGACGTTTCTAGAAGGGTAGCTAAACAACGAGTGAAAAAAAAAGACATCATGATTTCGCAACATCTGTAGCTACTCTTTGCGTGTCAGCAAATAGCTCTCGGTGAGGAGAGATACCTACACAGAAAACACCTGATTTGAGTGTGCAGTACACCCGTTTACAGCCGTCGTCTGGAAGATCATTAATCATTTTCCCTCTTAGTAAATATATGTTCATGGCCTTTCAAAATAGGAGTAGTATACAGCTGTGGTTTCGAACCATGATTTATGACCATTTTTTTTTTGTCTGTCATTTAGAAAATTCCTGGTACCTCTGTGATTACAAGCGCTATTGTGGGGAAAAGGCCCGCAGCTGAATTGGATGCACATGCTCATTTATTTATTCCGGTCGGCTCTTGGAGCTAGAATTGCTGGTTCACACATTTAAGGTCTTTTGATCCATGCTGCTAAATAGACAATTTGTATTCCCCCCAGCAGCCCGTTTTCATCTGTATTCTTCTGCTCTGAGTATCATCATTTTATAGCCCTTTTTTCCCTTCATTTTATGGGTAAATCTGGTATCTTGTTGTTTAATTTCCTTTTCATGCATGAATAATTAGGCTGACTATTTTTCCAGCCTAATCATTTTTTGATCACCAGAATCTTAGCTTTCTCCTCAGGTCCTTGCCTGCTTTTCTGGCTGAGACTCAAGACCTCTGACATGGATCCGTTGCTCCTTCCCCTCAGGTCTTCAGTGTGGTTGATTCTGCTTGTCAGAGAAGACGCTTCTGATGCTTCCCGGCCTCCTGCTCAACTCCCACACACCCGAGAAGCAGACGGGCCAGCCCTGGAGTCCGTACTGTGGTGGAGATTGAGACTGTGGGACTTACTGTGGACGGATCCCTACGCCGTGGCCATTTCTGTAGCGGGTTCCCTCAGGAGTCTTCCAGGGAAGCACGCTAGTAAGCTAATCACACTGATGTCTAAAGACTCTCATAACTTACTATCTTTCCCTGAGTTATTTGCATTTAGATAGAGAAACCTGAAGCAATTGCTACTTAATGTGCCCTGTCAAGCCAGGGAGAAGAACCTATTTGGGGGCCTGGAGTCTTCCTGCCCCAGAAATCACACCGCAGAAGCCCACCTGCTCCGTCTATGGGTGATCCCAAGTTCTCAACAGTCTCGACAAAAAAGCAGCAATAATGGTATGAACATGTACAATGTAAGGCCAGAGGGAATTAGACACAGCCTACTTTTGAGGGTTTTATTTTTTCTATTCTTTTATCAATTTTGCCTTCTCTGCTCAGAAACTTGCTTTTCCATTTCCTTTACAGAATTACTAGGCGCCACTATCCCCTTTTCGCCAGTGCTAGTGACTTGCTAAACACCTCCCAGAAGTGTGCTCTGAAATTACAGAACAATAAATAGCTTGTGAGCTAGAAAGACGCATCGCTCTCTCAGGATAAATATTTTGGCATTTTTGTTTTTTTTTTTTTGTGTAATGTATACTTCTGTAGGTGAACACAGTAGCTATTCAAGGAAAGCTGAAAACACAGAGCTAAGGCATTGTACCAGTCTTTGGACTGTAGGAATCACAGAGTCAAAGGACTCTGATATATAGAGTCCCCAGATGAGAGTCACTGTTCCCGAGGATGAGGCTGTACCTTGGAGAAGGAGCCACATGTCCCAAAGGCAGTATGTTTGCCCAAGAGACAAAGGCATCTTAGGTCACTTGGAGACAGAGTGGAGATATTAGTGAACCAGACAGCCTCTTGATGAGACTGTTTGATTACATGTATTTGTGTTTTAAACTTTCAGTTACATTATAGAATAAGAGAAATTTGGGATGATTTAAAATCTTTAATTCATCTGACCATGTGGCTAAGTTGGTATCACATAAACTATGTAAAAACATTAGCATGTACACTCAAATCCATATGTAAGAATAGATTTTTAATTGACAAAGATTCTGTATTACCCATTTTAAGTTAGACTGCTGATCAGATAATTTTCTTTTTTAAAGTATTAACGACACTTAATCTCAAAGTCGTTACCTTTAAAGACACGATGTTTAGTGGAAAGCAGAAGACCCTTGATTGTAAGGGCAGAGGCCTAGCCTGGTTATGGATAAGGCTTTAAGGAAGCTGAGAAGGCACTAATAGCTTTTTTTTTTCTTAAAAAAAAAAAAGAATCACTACTTAAAAAAAAATTTAAAGTCGGGCAGTGATGGCGCAGGCCTTTAATCCCAGCACTCAGGAGGCAGAGGCAGGTGGATCTCTGTGAGTCTGAGGCCAGCCTGGTCTACAAGAGCTAGTTTCCAGGACAGGCTCCAAAGTTACAGAGAAACCTTCTCTCAAAAACACACACAAAAAAATATTAAACCGGACAAGATAAGAGCCTTGAAAAACTTGTTTTTGAGAGAGGAGAACACAGGTAGAGAGGTAATGTTTTTCATCTTAATGCTATAAACCTGAATCAAAGTTTATTCTAAAAATAAGGTATTCGTAGTGATCATTGTCTTAAGACCTAATAACAATTATTTTATTATGTGCAGAAAATATTATATTTTTATTGTAAGCTTACCTAAATTTTGAATGTTATTGTTTATTGTTGTTGAATTTTATCTCCTGTAGTCTCCATTATGAAAAGGAAATTTAACACAGAGGAATTTGGCATTTATGTCCAATATCACGGCCTTAATACAACACTACACTCAACATTTGTTTTCTAAAAATCTTTCTGAAGAAGAAATCCATAACAATTAGCCCAATCAGGTTTTGTTTTTAAGATTTACTTTTTGTTAAAGACGATATTCCCTTATAGAAAATGTTTTGTTCTAAATTTCACCTTCTTACATTTAACTCATTAGATTTCCAGCTCCTTTGATCTATAATTGTACAAACCTATTTCCTATTTTCATCCTACATTTATGAACTTCTATCAGGATTGGCTAAATCTTGTAGCAGACACAACCTCCGAATCTTAGAAAGTTAACATGGTGGAAGTTGTATTTTCTTTTTTATTGTTTTTATTGAGCTATATATTTTTCTTTGCTCCCCTCACTTCCTCCTCCCTCCTCTTCTACCCTCTCCCATGGTCCTCATGCTTCCAACTTACTCAGGAGATCTTGTCTTTTTCTACTTCCCATGTAGATTAGATCCATGTATGTCTCTCTTAGGGTCCTCGTTGTCTAGATTCTCTGGGGTTGTGAATTGTAGGCTTGCTTTTTCTTTGCTTTATGTCTAAAGTCACTTACGAATGAGTACATATTATATTTGTCTTTCTGGGTCTGCATTACCTCACTGAATATGTTTTCTAGATCCATTCATTTGCCCACGAAATTTCAAGATGTAATTATATTTTTCCACTGTTTTTAAATAAATAAATTATAAATAAATGTTTATAAATAAATAAATTATATTTATACTCCATTGTATAAATGTACCATATTTTCTTTATTCATTCTTCAGTTGAGGGGCATTTACATTGTTTGCAGTTCCGGCTACTACAAATAATGCTGCTATAGACACAGTTAGGCACATGCCCTTGTGGTATGATTGCGCATCCTTTGGGTATATACCCAATAGTGGTATTGCTGCGTCTTGAGGTAGGTTGTTCCCTAATTTTCTGAGAAATCGCCATACTGATTTCCAGAACAACAGTACCAGTTTGCACTTCCACCAGCAATGGAACAGTGTTCCCTTTATCCTACATCCTCTCCAGCATAAACTGTCATCAGCGATTTTTATCTTGGCCATTCTGACAGGAGTAAGATGGACTGTTATAGTTGTTTTGATTTGCATTGCTCTGATGACTAAGGATGTTGAACATTTCCTTAAGAGTCTTTCAATCATTTTAGATCCATCTGTTGAGAGTTCTCTGTTTAGGTCTGTACCCCATTTTTTATTGGATTATTTGTTCTTTTAATGACCCATTTCTTTGTATATTTTGGAAGTTAGCCCTCTGTCCAATGTGGGGATAGATCCTTTCTTATTCTGTAGGCTGACATTTTGTCTTGCTGATCATGTTCTTTGCTTTACAAAAGCTTTTCAGTTTCAGGAGGTCCCATTTATTAACTGTTGCTCTCAGTGTCTGTGCTCCTGGGGTTATATTTAGGAAGTGGTCTCCTGTGCCAATGCATTCAAGTGTACTTCCCACTTTCTCTTCTATGAGGTTCAGTGTGGGTGACTTTATGTTGAGGTCCTTGGTCCATTTGGACTTGAGTTTTGTTCATGGTGATAGATATGGATCCATTTTCATTTTTCCACATGTTGATATTCAGTTATGCCAGTACCATTTGTTAAATATGCTTGTTTTTTATATTTTGCTTCTTTGTCAAAAGTCAGGTGTTCGTAGGTGTGTGGATTGATATCTGGATCTTCAATTTGGTTCCATTGATCCTCGAGTCTGTTTTTATGCCAATACCAGGCTGTTTTTATTACTATAGCACTGTAGTAAAGTTTGAAGTCAGAGATTGTGATGCCTCCAGAAGTTCCTTTATTGTATAGGATTGTCTCAGCTATTCTAGGTTTGTTTTTTTTTCCTTATGAAGTTGAGTATTTTTCTTTCGAGGCCTATGAAGAACTTTGCTGGGATTTTTATTGGCATTGCATTGAATCTGCCTACCAGCAAAGTTTCAGCACATCTGTCTCTGGTGGCTCCATGGCTTCTCACTGACTCTGCTTTCTTCCTCCCAGCATTCAGTTTAGTTTTCTCTGCCTAGCTAAGTTCTACACTGCTATAGGTCCAATGCAGTTTCTTTATTCATTAATGGTAATTACATCATACAGAGGGGACTCCCACATAAGTAGTGTTTCTTTTACATATGAGGATGCCCTTGTATTTGGGGCATAGGTGTTCAGTATTGAGATTTCCTCTTGATGTATTTTTCCTGTGACAAATATGAAATGTCCTTGTCTCTTGATAGATTTTAGTTTGAAGTCTATTTTGTTGGATACTAGGATAGCTACACTAGCCTGTTTCTTAGGTCTATTTGATTAAAAAAATTTTATAACACTTTACTCAAAGTTTGTCTTTGAGTTTGAGGTGTGTTCCTTATATGCAGCAGAAAGATGGATTCTGTTTTTGTATCCAATCTGTTAGCCTATGTTTTTTAATAGGTGAGTTGAGTCCATTTATATTAAGGAATATTAACATCCAATGATTACTAGTTCCTGTTGTTTTAGTTTTTGTTGTTGGTGATGTTATTGTGTGTGATTTTCCCCTACTTTGGGATTTGCTGCTGTGAGATCATCTATTATCTGTGTTTTTGTAGATGTAGCTGATTTCCTTGGGTTAAAGTTTTTCTTCTATTACTTTGATTAGTTCTGGTTCTGTGGCTAGGTATTGGCTAAGTCTGGTTCTGTCATGGACTATCTTATTTTCTCCATCCAAAGTGATTGAAAGTTTTGGGTATAGTAGTCTGAGCTGACATCTGCGGCCTCTTAATGTCTGCATAACATTTAACCAGGACCTTCTGGCTTTCATTGTTTCCACTGAGAAGTCAGGTGTAATTCTGATAGGTTTACCTTTCTATATTATTTGGCCTCTTTCTTTTGCAGTTCTTAATATTCTTTCTTTATTCTGTATGTTTAGTGTTTTGATTATTATGTGGTGAGGGAACTTTTTTGGTCCAGTCTATTTGGTTTTCTGTAAGCTTCTTGAATCTTCATATGCATATTTTTCTTTAGGTAAGGAAGGTTTTCTTCTATGATTTTGTTGAATATATTTTCTGTGCTTTTAAGTTAGACTTCTTCTCTATCTTCTATCCCTATTATTCTTAGATTTGGTCTTTCCATGGTACCCATACTTCCTGGATATTTTGTGTCAACTTTTGTTATATTTAACATTTTCTTTGACTGATGAGTCTATTTCCTTTATCATATTTTCAACACTTGAGATTCCCTCTTCCATCTCCTGTATTCTGCTATTTATGCTTGTACTTGTGGTTCCTGATTGTTTCCCCATATTTTCCATTTCTAGAATTCCCTCAGTTTATGTTTTCTTTATTGTTTCTATTTAAATTTTCAAGTCTTGAATCATTTCTTTCCCCTGTTTGATTGTTTTTTCTTGGTTTTCTTTTAAGAGATTTATTAATTTCTTCCAATTTGTTGTTTGTCTTTTCCCTCATTTCTTTGAAGGAATTTTTCATTTCCTCTTTAAGGGCCTCAAACATTTTCCTAAAGTTATTTTTAGGTCCTTTTCTTCAGTTTCATCTGTGTTGGGGTGTTCAAGTCTTGCTGTTGTAGTCACTAGTTTTTGGTGGTGCCATGTTGCACTTTGTGGGGTTGAATGTGCTCTTACGTTGTTGTCTACCCATCTTTTCTTCTGATTGGTGCAGTTGGGTACGTGTCTCTGATGATCATTCTTCCAGGGCTATGTCTCACATGGTTTTTCCTTGTGGTGGAATCAGGAGCACAGTTCCAGTCTTCCCTGAGGTCACTTGGCACTCCTGCAGGTCTCTCTGCAATCCTGGAGGTTGTTCAGGTCTGCTCCCATGGAGGTTGCTGTCACGGGCCTGCTCCTGCAGAAGTCCGTGGCTCTGCTTCCACAGAGGTCAATGGCTGGGACCTGCCTCCTCTGAGGTGGCTGACTCAGGCCTGCTCTCTCAGAGGTCACTAGCTCAGATTTAATTTTTAAAAATTATATGTATGCTTGTGTATGTGTGCCTTAGGGTTTGTACTGCTGTGAAGAGACATCATGACCATGGAAACTCTTTTGAAAGAATATATTTAATTGGGGTGGATTTCAGTTTCAGAGGTTTATCATCATGGTAGGCCACGGTGGCATATAGGCAGACATGGTGCTGGAGAGGAGCGGCTGAGAGTCCTTCATCTTGTAGGCAATAGGAACTGGTCTGGAGCTAAATTCTGTGTTCAAGGAAATAAACAGATTAAGAAGTGTAATAAATTTTCCCACTCCCCTCCTTCTTCCCCTCTTCCCTTTATCCTCCTCTTCCCTCCCCCCTTCCAATTTACTCAGGAGATCTTTTCTCCTTCCTAAGTGGATCCACAATGTCTCTCTATGGTCCCCTTTGTTGTCTAGGTTCTCTGGGGTTGTGGACTGTAAGCTTGTTATCCTTTGTATAGCTCAGTAAAAACGATTTTAACAAAGAACACAAAGAAATGGAATAAAGGGAGTGGTGATCCCAGGGCAAGATCCTGCTCAGCAAAAGTTGAAAAAACTTGTGAAAAGAAACTAAAGAAAGTCTTAGAAGTCTGAGTTGCCTTGAGGACCTCAAAACATTAGAGATGCCAGAGCCTGGGATACCTACTGAGGAGAGCTGCTAGCCAGGAGTGGAACCGGCCCAAGAGAAAGAAGTGTGTTGAAGTCAACAGAGCTAATGGGAGTTGGAGATGTGGAGAGTATTTTGAGACAAGGAGATGCAGAGTTTGCCCAGCTGGTTTTTGATCTTGCTTTGGTTTAGTATTTCTTCACTCTGCTCCCTTCCCTATGTTTTGGAATAGTAATACCCTGTGCCATGATATGTTGTAAGTATGTGATCTGCTTTTTGATTTTGATGTTACAAGGGGTTACAGTTAAGAAATCACATAAACCTCAGAAGAGACTTTGAACTTTGGACTTCTAAACATTATTGAGACTGTTATAGAACTGTGAGGACCTTTGAAGAGGGACTGTATGCATTTTTTTGCATTATGATATGACTATAAGTCTTTGGGGGCTAGGGAGTGGTATGCGGTGGTTTGAAAGAAAATACCTCCCACAGGGAGTGGCACTATTAAGAGGCGTAGAGTGACTGGACCACAAGACACCTGTGTAGTCTTGCTGGAGGAAGTGTGTCACTATGGAGGCAGGTTTTGTGTTATCATATATGAACCACCCCAGTGAGACCAGTTCACTTCTTGTTGCTTTCAAGATGTAGAACTCTCAGCTCCATCTTCAGCTCCATGCCTACCTGTATGCCACCTGCCATGGTGGTAAAGAACTGAACCTCTGAACTGTAAGCCAGTCCCAATTAAATGCTCTTCTTTATAAGTGCTGTTGTGGTCATGGTGTCTCTTCACAGCAATAGAAACCCTAAGTAAGACAGAATGTGTGTGTGTGTGGGGGGGGGTAGTGCCCATGGATTCTTCACAACTGCTGAAGAGTCACGCAATTGTGAGCTGCCTTAGGTGCTGCAGACCGAACTTGCCTCACCCTCAAGAGCAGTGTGTTTCCCCAGCTGTGGAACTGCCTCTCTAGACCCTTTCATCAGGATTTGTGGTGCCTGTTGCCTAGAGGTGTTTTTATGTTTTTTTAAAGTTATTTTTAATCGTGACTATTAAAAATGCAATAGAATTATTTCTAGAAACTGGAAGAAAACCATTATCAAAATTTGTGTATCCAATGTTAAATTATATAGCTTAATGAAAGTTTTATGACTCTTATGAACGTTGCTTTGTATAAACAAATAGCAGTTGAAGGAGTCTGTGAGAGAGTTGGGCCAGTGAGAGGGTGCCACAGTAAAAGCCCTTGCCAGCAAAGCCTGGGGGTGACATGAGGTTAGTCCTCAGAACGCAGGGCAGAAGAACCACCTTCTGAAGGTTGTCTTCTCATCCCCGTGTGCTCACCATGGCACACATGCACTGTACACACACACACACACACACTGCACATACACACCATACATACACACACCATATATACATACATACACACCAGACACATACATACACATTAAAAAAAATTTATAGAAATATTTAACAAAACATGTAAGAGATCCAAAGGTACCATTTTGATTTTTTTTTTTAAATATAAGAGTACCTCAGCTTATAAGCACATAGTTTGGGGGCCTTTTACTACATTTCCAACCACATTTACACTCATACATGTGTAGTTTTTAAGTTGGCAAGCCAAGAAATAAAGAATATAAAAATAGGAAAAAAATAAAGTAATAATTTCAGCATGAAAAAATCTGAAGTGGTACCAGGTTTGTCACTTGGCTCTTTGTACCTACTTGGGGGTATATTGCGATTTTTCACCATGCTGTGTCAACATAGAATGACATTCATACATCACATGGAAACAGTTACAAACATACATGATGCAACTGCATTGACAAAGTAAAACATTTTTATCTCTTTCTCTGGAAGGAACAAGATTAACTCTTGGGACATCTGGGAGAAGGCATTGTTTGGTCTGTAGATCTGTTTTGTTGAGTGTGTCCGGTCCTGTAAGGTGGCCATGTCAGTATTTGGTCCAGTCCTTGAATTTTGAATATTGAGAAGAGAGTGTCCAGCAGTGAGTCTGAGGGGGCCTGAGGTTCCAGGATTATTGATATAGTATATTGGGCTATATAGGTAACTGAGTGTGGTAGTTTGAATAGAATGGCCCCCATAGATTCATATATTTGAATGCATGGTCAATAATTGGTGAAATTGTTTGGAATGATTAGGGGATATGTCCTTGTTGGAGGAGGTGTCACAAGGGATGGGCTTTGAGGTTTCAAAAGCCCCTTCTCTCTCTCTCCCTCCCTCTTTCCTTCCCTGTCTGCCTGCCACTTCTACTGCTTGCTGATTAGATGTGAGCTCTCAGCTCCTGCTCTGGTGCCATGGCTGCTTGCCTGCTGCCGTGCTCCTCACTGTGATGGTCAAAGACCCACCCTCTGAAGTTAGGAGCAAGCTCCCAATTAAATATTTTCCTTTAAAATTGGCCTTGGTTATGGAGTCTCTTCACAGCAACAAGAAACAGTAACTAGAAAACTGAACTAATCAGTTTCAGGAATAATAGTTGTGGTGGCTTGAAGGGAAATGGCCCCCAAGTGGAGCGGCACTAATGGGAGGTGTGACCTTGTTGGAGGAGGTATGGTCTTGCTGGAGGAGGTGTGGCCTTGCTGGAGGAGGTGTGGTCTTGTCAGAGGAAGTGTTACTGTGGAGGTGGGCTTTTGAGGTCTCATACGTGTTCAAGCCATGCCCTGTGAGACAGTCCACTTTCTGTTGCCTTCTGATCAAGATGTAGCCAGAACCAATGCTTGCCTGCGTGCCACCATGTCCTGCCATGATGATAATGGACTAAAGCTCTGAAAATGTAAGTGAGCCACCCCAATTAAATGTTTTTCCTTTATAAGAGCTGCCATGGTCATAGTGTCTCTTCCCAGCCACAGAAACCCTAACTAAGACAATGATCTTTGGACAATGAAAAGAGAGGAGTAGGGTTCCATCTTAGTTTCTTTTCCTATCTCTGTGATCAAATGCCCCTGCAGAAGCATTTAAAGGAGAGAAAGACTGTATTCTGGCTCACAGTTTGAGGACATCCCATCAAGGCCTCAGGAACTGTGTCTTCACTAAGGAAGATGGGTACAATGGATGCCCGTGTCCAGGTAGCTTTCTCTTTTTTATGCAGTCCAGTACCTGACCCCAAGGTATGGAGCTGCCTTCCTTTAGGGTGGGTCTTCCCATCTCAATTGATCAAGAGCATCCTTACAAGCATGCTCAGAGGTATCTAATGCAACTTCTTCCTCAGGGGTATTTCTGGAGTCCTGTCTCTTGGGTTACTCTAGATCCTGTCACACTGACAATCAACAACCTGGCACACTGGGAAATTTTACCTCTCAGGGAAATAGTAGGAAGGCAAGACTTACTGTGACATGGAGGTAAAAAGACTGGATTTTTTTAAAAGTCCCCATGAGGCAAGAGAAAAATCAAGACAGAAACACATTTAGAGATGGGCAGTGCATGCTAACTAGTTGCTCCGTGATGGTGCAGCTCAGAGAACTCCCTCAATCTTCTTGTATTGCCGAGGGTCCATTTTTGAAAAACGGTGCTGGACTCCAATTGTCCCTGTGTGTCCAGACATCTCCAGGGTGATTTTTTAGGATAAGAATGGCCAGATAACAGGCGACTGGACTGCAGAGTCCCCCCCCCCCTTTTTTTTCTGCTTTGGCCTTTGTTGTAGGCCCCTTTCCTAGAGAACCGTGAAGACCTGCACAGAAGAGAGAAAAAGATTCAGGAACCCCACAGCTTGTACAGAGGAGTACACTAGAGTATTGGGGAGTCCCCTCCTTTAAAGCACCTCTCTCAAGTTGTACAAAAGAGGTTCAGTTGCGGGGTGGAACTGTAGTTTAATTTTTTATCCTTTCAAACTTCTCCTCCTCTCCCTTAAATTTATCTATTTTATTTTGTTTTGTTTTGATTCATGTTGTACTAATGTATGTATTTGAGTGACTTCCCTGCAGGCTCCTACGTGCACTGGTACCCAGGGAGGTCAAATGTTTATCTCCTTACTCTGCTGCCACACTCAAATGCCGCTTCTCTTCTGGTTCTGGCATGGGGATGTTTCTCCTTGTGCAGAATCACTATGTCTGTTAGACGTCTCCGAGCAGACCCCAACCAGCATGCTTGCCTCCCACCGCCCTCCTTGCCTTCATTTGCACTGACAGTTTCTACCCGCAGCGACTTTAGGTGTGTCAGATAGGAAGACGGGCTTTGCAGTGTTTTGGTTACTGTTCTATAGAATCTCCTGCAGTATCTGTCTAGTATATGTCTAACGCCAGCTGAGGAGAGCCACTCCTCTCTGTGGCTAGACCTCTTCCTGCATCCCTTTGCATCTCTGTGGCTAGAGCTCTCCCTGCATCCTTTGGCATCTCTGTGGCTAGAGCTCTCCCTGCATCCCTTTGCATCTCTGTGGCTAGAGCTCTCCCTGCATCCCTTTGCATCTCTGTGGCTAGAGCTCTCCCTGCATCCTTTGGCATCTCTGTGGCTAGAGCTCTCCCTGCATCCCTTTGCATCTCTGTGGCTAGAGCTCTCCCTGCATCCCTTTGCATCTCTGTGGCTAGAGCTCTCCCTGCATCCTTTGGCATCTCTGTGGCTAGAGCTCTCCCTGCATCCCTTTGCATCAGTCTGTATCATCTTATGAACAGTTTTCTGTAGGTCTGCTTTAGGTACTGTCTGTGGAATAACACCCTGATATAGAAATCCCGCGGTTTGGCATAGACAGGGACACCATACAGTATGTGGGGTTTCCCCTCTTGTAAAAAAAAAACAAAACATAAAAAATAACCCACACTCAATTCTCTATCAGCTAGTGATTGTGGGGAGAAGTATTAATCACAGGGTCATAGTTGGGTTATCCCAGGGTAGATTAATCAATGGGCATGACTAGGAAGGGCTGGGACTGTTCTCAGAGATCCAAGGGGAAATAATGAGGCAAGAAATATTTGCTACCATTTGTGAGTGTGTGTGTGTGTGTAAGAGAGAGTTTAGTATATATATATATATATATATATATATATGTGTGTGTGTGTGTGTGTGTGTGTGTGT